>NC_142413.1:12687529-13012529 GCF_059516105.1 Syngnathus floridae | reverse complement strand
CACCCCCACTTCTCTGGTTCTCAAGACAGAAGCACCAGAGCTTACTGGTCAAGCCACTCCACCTTTTTTTAAAAAAATGAGCTTAATTTGTCAAGAGGAGTGTGGTGTGTGTGTGTCTTTTAGCATGTGAAGTGGAGTGCAAAAGGAGCGTGGCTAGCTGGAGGGCTGAGACAGAAAAGCTGTCAGAAAGAGGCTGCGGTCATTTCTGAGTGCTTAATTTGTCTCTAGTGGATTGTGACATATTGTGAGCTTTTCTATTTAATTGGTCTCTGAAGGTAATGTAAAGATTGTGTTATTCAAGGCGTATTGTTTTGTTTTGGAGTGTAGCATGCGTGTTAAGCAGAAATTGCCGCTAACCTCACACACTCTAATGCTGCTACGCTGTCATCCGCCAAAACACACACACACACACACACATGCGCAAACGTTACACATACAAAGAAAAACAATGTCCACCTACAGGGACACATTCCTCACTGTGAAATTTTTATTAATCAAGTCAGTGGACAATTTTAGAAGAAGGAAAATCAATGTTTGTTTCTTCACAGATTTATTGCCACGTAAATTGTCCTTCACCTCGGCCTGCAAATCTTGGCATTGCTGTCAAAACAATTAAGTCAAAATCCATTATATTTGTCTTGTTGATACAAAGGACAAAATTGAATGTGTTCCAGACAGCCTTTGCGGAGAGACGGGGGATTCGCCTTCCGTTTAATACACATTATCGAGGAAGGTAGGCTTCAGTCCAAAAAAACTTCCCGTTTAAATCTTGCTCGTATCAAAATTAACCTTGAAAAAGAAAGTCAATTTCAACCATGATTGAACCGAAAGCAAGATGGCCACTCTTTTTTTTTTTTTAAACAATTAAGGGACAGATCGTCCATCAAATTTGGCAACTTGGTACTTAATTTATTAATATGATTAATTCATATGTGTAATTTGCTTCAGGACTATGAAATGATTTACTTGGGCAAACTACGTACTTGGTTGTTACTTCTTTGCAATATCAAACTGTGATTCTATGCTGTACATTCCCTCTTCTAAACGAGTTCATTTATTTGCTGCTGAATTGGTAAATAGCCTCATGTGTATATCAGTAGTAATATTCATGGCTTTACTTTTGCTGGATTATCATGAATTATTCACTCATGGAAAAGATGAATCGTGCCAAAACGGTGCTTGATGCTTCTCTGTTGGAGGCCTTTATGTATATGTACGTACATACATGAAATACAATCAGGTTCATTAAGTTTTTCAGCATGCGGTTATTTTTTGTTGCGGAGGTTAATTTCAGTATGAGTCTTGCTCCATGGTGAATTCTTCGATATTTTTTTCTAGGATGTGAATCATTGGCCAAATTGACTCCCAACTGCATAGGGAGAAGCGCTCTGCTAAAAAAGGCAAAGTGTACAAAGAAAAGTTATTTGAGCAAATAAAATAACCAGAATATACTCCAAGAAAATTGCGGCTGAATCGTGCAATCATTTTTCAACTAACGCCAGCCTTAGCTTCTGAAATTACACATTTTACAGAATTGACGGAGTGTTATTCCGACACAATGTGTCTCGAAAAATAGTTCTGGGTTTTGTATGATAAATGTACCAAGTAGGAAGAACAATGGGTTCATTTGTTGAGCAGAAATATGAGAACTATTATAGGAGAGTAATTTTGTCTTGTATAATTTTAACATGGAAAAAAAATAGATTGCAAGTAAAAATGATACACTTTATTCTTCGAGGTTAAAGTTAGAAAAAAGTTGAATTAAAAGTAAAGCAGTTTAATGTGGCCCAAAAATTCCATCCTAACCCTGATATGTGTTTCTGTTATATCACCCACAAGAACCAGAGCAGCAGCGTGTACCTGAATGAGTCTTCTCGCCATTGGGAATGTGCTCCGCTCTTTGTTCCTGTTCAAGGCTGCCGCATTCTGCCTGTCCATGGAAACAGCTATACAGTTCAGGAATAAGAATCTACGGGGAGCAGTAAGCCATTTCAGAATCAGATTAAGGATGTCAGGAAAAATCTTTCTCCTGGATCATATTTTTCCATATTTTAGATGGCAAACCTCACGATGTAAAGCAATGATGGAAGACTATTCTCGTTAGCATTCGGAAATTAATCTCTTCTGCTGCTTAATAGTCATACTAGATCTCTTCAGCAACTCCTCTTCAGCGCACTTATTTCTCCATAATCAAGCACTTAATTAAGGAGCTATGCAGGAAGTTCTGGCTTACTTGCTAACAACTGAATCCAATTTCTGGCATTGATTTATCAATTAATTCTGCTTCTGTAATGCCACTACTTTGCTTATCTTGGAGAAGTAGAGGTTTTAGCAGCCAAATGCATTATTGAAAGAGGATTTTTAGCAAGCAGTGGCTGATGCAGAGAGCTTAGGCGCTTGTCAGTCTTTTTGGAAAGCTTTATTTGCAAACCGGGCTAGTGTGAACAGCCTTTTAGGCCTGCGAGGAGGACAGTGACATGTATTTATCTTGCGAAAGAGGAGGAATATCAATTGTGTTGAATAAGGCTTTGCCTTGTCAGGAATATTGATTAAGTGGTTTTGGGGGGTGTCTCTAACACTGTGTGTGTCACTCTGTGTCTTTATGGTCAAATTCCCCCGTGGCTCTGCAAGGAAAAACAGCACGCTGCATGTTTCTCTTTGCATCGTCTCAATCGTTTTTGTTCACCTTTTTGGGGCTTGGCAGATGACTTAAAATCACTTAGAAAGTCAAAGTGAGTATCACGTAACAAACCTTGGTGTCTATATCTCATCCAACCTTTCATTTCAAATAGAAAGGTGGGTCTTAAAAAAACAGGTGGATGCGGACGCTCACACGGAAAGCCGCGTTGAAAGATCATTCAAGCACAGCTACTTTTGGATGTTGCCGCACTTCTCAGACTCGCTGTGTTGATCAGTGGTTTGACCCCTATGCTTCAGAAGCAGTCGATGAACTAGGTTGCTTTCTTAGTTTGCAACAAAAATCATCCTCAAACGTTTTTGTCCTGAACTTCTCGGGCTAAACAAATGACATTTTATACTTTGAGGAGTCATGTTGTAGTTTGCACAAGACATTAGTCGGCAGTGTCACTCTGTAGCTAAACATCACAGAATAAAACGAAGTTTTATTGTAAGATCGGAATTTTCTTTTCCAGTGAACTTTGACTTGTTTCACCACATTTGTTTTGATCTGCTAAAGGGGAAAATAATTACTTTTGAAAATATGTCAAAAACACTTTAAATGCTATCTGAAATTTTATAAATGTGGCAAAAATAAGAGAAAAAAAACCCATTCCACATGAACAGAAAAAAAATCGCAGTGGCAAACTAGCATATTAGAAGACAGCTGAACGTAACCTTAATACAAAGGAAACCTCTTCAAATTATATGTCCATGACACATAAAAACTAAATAAAGCCACAACAGCTGACTTGTTTTTGTTGAGAAATATGAACACATCATCATGATTGCAGAGTTATTAAACCTCATGAATACCAAGTCAAAGTAAAATCGAGTCATGCCTTTTTGGAGATTTCTAGTGTGTTTTTACAAAATGTAACCAGGCTTGGAAGCTTTTCTTTATAAACTGCGGCTTCTGTCATGCCACCCTCCACAGCCCAGAAATATGATGAAAATGCGAGATTTTTGTCACATGTATTTAACAGTCACTACTTGCCAGTATTTTCTGCAGCTCCTTCAGTGTTGCTGTTAGCATCTTGGCAGCCTCCCTGGCCAGTTTTCTTCTTATCTTTATCAAGTTTGGAATGATGGTTGGTTCTTGATAATGTCATTACTGCGCCATATTTTCCCATGACCAGACTAGTCGTCTTTACATTGTTGCATGCGTGCTGCATTTCATTTTTGAAAATTATTATGTCCTGATGGACGCCTTGAACCATAAGATTTTTCTGATAATGAGGAGGCTCTGAGCAGACCATTGGTTGACAGCAAGTGGGACAATGGTCTGAGATGGATAAAAACAGGTGGATTTTGCCCATTTAATTCATATTTCACAAACAAAACATTAGTCAGAACTAGTTGAGCTGCATGGAACATCGTATTGCAAAGAAAATTTGGGGGTTGACCTCCTCTTTGAATATCAGGGATGGGCCAGGAAAATTGTGATTGGTGCACCTCTAATGTGTAATTTTCATGTACAGTAATTACTGCTTTGCCACCATCTTCTGACATGAATGAATGAGTTTGTTTGGAACATGTACATTATACATATATCAATCAAATGAAGAAAGATAAAATAAAAAACAAAAACAGGGTGAAAGTCATGCAAATTATAACTTTGTATAAATGGTAGGTACAAACAGAATACAATATACTGTACATAATGGGCAGAGTTTACTTGTCTGAAAAGGAGTGGGAAGAGGTAGGATTTATTTAATCCCACCCCCTATCCAATTTAAGACTAAACATTTTTTTAGTTACCTGTAACAGAGTTGTTACTTTACATATTACTGTCAATTACTTTCACATGATCGAAAGGAAGAAAAAAAATGCAATTAAATTATGTAATTTCAATGTGTTCCTACCTCGTAAGTGTCAATTCTTTAAATTTCACAAACATCTATTGGCAGTTACAATTTTTATTTTTGGGGGTGTGTCAATTACTCACTTAATAATTGACTGTAATAATACTTTAAACTGTGAATATACCATGAAGTCTGATTCAAAATATCATTTCAAATGAATTTTAAAGCTGTGCCCTAAAAGAAAAATTGCTTACAGATGAGCTGTTTAAAAAATAAAAATGCACTGGAACTGAATGTTGCAAAAACTCGCTGTAACCTCCACTTGCAGCTTTATCTTACTAAACTCTTCTTGCCAGAATAATCACAATGAGGCAAATTTGTCAATAGTGAACCACAAATATACAGGGGATTCCTTTCCACGTTATTTAAAAATAAACAATACAGTACCAAGAGAAAACTCACTCAAGCATCAAGAGCAAGCTTGTAACCTTGATGATTTGAGATCCAAATCTTTTGATTATGAGAGATACATGTTGCATCATGCTGCCGATGCCACAATGTCTCGTCAAAAATTCCAATCAATCATTGAATCGACTAGTATCATACCAGTTCTTATTTATCATGCTCTGAAGATATATTAGAAACAGTTGACTAAATTTATTATGTTTGCAAACAGTGCTGGGTTCCTTCTTACACTTGAGAGTTACATACTATCTGGTTTAATGTAATGCTCGCATGAAGAGTGACAGTATGATGCTATTTTAGATTATGTGAATGCTTCATTGTTGATGTTCTGGGGTCTCAAGCTTGTATGTTTCCAATTTCCATCACTGGAAACGCACAGTTGCATGTGATCAAGGATGCAAGTGGTGTGGTGTTGTGTCAGGTCCTGGCTTGTGTGTGACTGGTAAACTTTGCATTATCAGCGAGAGATTTCAGGCTTGATCAACTATGAAAGTGCAAGAACATGATGGGAGGACTGTGGCCCATTGATAGCTAGCTTGTATTCATCAATTAAAAGCCCATCACTTCATGCCTCACTTAGCAATCTTGCCATACTTCAATTCCTTTCATTTTCTATTCCTCCAGAAGTATCATTTGATTATTTTCAGCATTTGAGCCTCGGAAACAAAAAGAAAAAAAATAATGTGGGAATTGCAAACATGATAGATTGCCTTTAATAAAAGAAATTGTGAAGACATTTTCCATTTTGGAAATGTATCTTCACAGCAAAATCAGCAATGTTATTTCAACACCTATGGAGTTGAATGTAATGCTTCAGTCAGTGTTTTTTGTGTGATTTTACCCTACATTAGTGTGTAGTGTTAAATTAGTACACCATTTAGTGTTGTACTTTTTAACACTCAAAACAGGTCCAAGCCCAGCTTACATCGGGCGAAAGGCAGACGACAAGCTGAACTGGTTACCAGCCATTCGCAGGGCACGTATAGAAATGAACAACTAGCCACACCCACATACACACTGTCACTGAGTGGGAATCAGTCCTACACTGCCTACACGCAGGCAAGTGCACCACTACACCGTCAGCAACCAATTTTTTCAATTTGTTTTACTTATATACTATATTTTCAGAAATGGCTTACTCGCAGCTACTTTCAGGGCTTTAGGAAAGTCGTCTGACTGAGGTGAGCAATTGGGCACTTCACAACGTTATTTTTACGCATCTGAGGCAGAGAGGTAAAGTCTTGCTTGAGGGCAAGTGGATTTCTCAGTGTTTTTCTTTGTCGTTCCTGTGGTCTGTTTAGAGAGCAGGATTAGCGTGTGCAAACAAGCTTCACTGAAATGTGCAAAGGCCAGAGCTAACAAATAAGGCAGCTCCCTTTCTCAGGGTCTCAAAGATGCTATGAAAATAAGACCTTCTCACCATTGTGAAAATGTGTCTAAAATCCTGCAGCTGTAAAGGATTTTTCAGAGGAGCTAATAAAGTTGGCTCCAATTTGCCCTGCATATTCTTCTCATTTATTTACCAATGTGAAACTCAATTGTTCTGCGTCTCCTGGCCTCCTCCTCATTCCCGCCTCTCCTATTTGATTTTGCATGCCCGACATTAGAATTTCAAGACGTTATCTGGAGATTGGAAATGTATAAATTACAGGTCTCATAGTCTTTGCACATGACGATCTCTACCACACTGTTTGCCTCATTGCTGCTTGACCCTCATATGGACTTCAAGCCTGATTTGATTTGCCATGCAAATCTATTTAAACTTCTGTATGTCATCCTTGATCACGCCTCTAAGCAGTTTTACTAAAGCAGCACAGTTGTCTTTCATTTTTCTGGATGGACAAGAGTGGATCACGTCTGTGAAGGGACCGATATTGTTGCAACTGTGCAGTGATTGATTCCTGAGTCTCTCATGAATTTGTCAAGAGAATGTGTATGCATGAGTGTTTATGGAGACAAAGGGTTAACGCTGGGTAAAAGTGAACGGGCGGATAGCGGTGGACGGGCAGTGCTGTAATGTGATGCATGCAGTCCACTTTGTGTAGTTATTTAAAAATGACCGCAGAGGAGTTCATTACACAAAGATGAATTATAGATTTAATGTAAATTAGAACTGAAATGACATTCATATACTCATACAGTTCAGGTCCATTAGTGGACTCTCTTGAGATGCACTTCAAATGTTAAAACTGCATGGTTCCCTTGTTTTTCTCTTGTAAAATGTAACATTAGTCCATCAATACCATAATATTTTATTGCTAAACAAATATGACTGCTCTGTGGTTAATACAGGAGCTTGGGATTCATTAATCATTTAAATTCATGAATATTACATATTGTCCTGCATGGAATAAGATCACTTCCCTAGTAGCAGCTCACTGATGAAATGGACTATAAAGCATGACACTGTAGATACACTCATAACTATGAGTGGAAAAATGAAACGATAATGCGTTGCGGCCTCCGTAAGAACGCCGCAAGGTAAAGGAAGCATTGGAGTCTGTGTGTCAATTCACTGCATGCGGAGGTCCGTAAAGTTTCAGTCAGGTTTCTATTATTTGCGGATGCAGCGTGGTGTATTTTCATGAAGTTGAAGAAATTAGACCGGAAATCGGGTTTCGGCATACGAGATAAATCTGGTTTATTTTGTAATAAAACCGTTTTTATGAAAATATATTACATATAACATGCAGACCTCACATTTCAGCTAACTACATAGCTTGACATGAGTCGGACATTTAAAAGACAAAATGAGCAGGGAATAATTTAAACATGACAAAATAAAACCATTTAAACACAAAACGTTTAAATGGTAGAGGAGCCAAATTCCGATAAATGATTATCCAATAAACGTATCAATGTGAATGAAATGCAAGAGTGGCTATTGTTTACAAATAGCTCTCGAGATACAAGGTTGTTAGCACGTGAACTCAACTCTTCAGCGTGAACCCCCGTGATCTTATGGTGCAGATTTCCGGACACGTACTGCACACCACCGCAGTCGGTATGCATTGCAATTCGTTCATGACGTCTCCACAAAAAGCACAAACAGCAATGCAGTCAGTAAAGCACTTACAGTAAGTAGTTGCATATTGTATGTGTACTCGGGGAACCATCAGAATTCCCATGCTATATGTGCATATTGAAGAGTGATTAGGGAGACGTAATCAGGGTTTGAAGAAGTATTATTCAGAAGTAGAATCCACTGTAAAAGAGCAAATTATTTCAACTTTCAGGCATTTTTGGGAGTATGAACAGTAACTGCACCACTCTGAAATGGTTCTGTTCAAGCCTCTAGTCTGGTGTTGTTCTAAGGTGCCACACGCTGACTCGTCCTCCAGAAAACCCATGCGTCTTGTTTGAAGTGAGCTTGGCTCTAGGAAACAACCTCTAGGTTTTGACATCAAAACCAAGAATCAAGCCCCATAATGGGCACCCCACTGTGGGCTAGAATTAGAGGGAATAACCCCGACCAGCAGGCTTACGTCTCTAAATGCAGAGGCCTTGGAGGACACAATAGAGGCTGTACAGAACATAAGATGGGGGAGAGTGCAACATAAGTGAGAATGAGGTGAGAGAGGGCATGTAACCCAAGGGTGGGCAATTAATTTTCCAAAGGGGACACATGAAACACTGGAATGGTTGTTGAGAGCAACACCAATATGGTAACCTCAACCGTGTTCCATATTAATTCAACGCTTGAAACGCATGAAATTGTCTTGTTTTAGTAAGACTTGTGTGGATAGAGCTATGAGATATAGTACTGTCTGCATATGTATCGTAGCGTGACACAAAAACATGCACTGTAGGATATGACCTTTGGTTGATGAGATCACTATTTTGCTGTGTGGGATATTGGGTTGGCTCTGTTGCAATTTCTATTACGTCATAGTTATGCCTTATGTCATTCTTAGGCATGACTAATCCATGTATGCTGAATCCAACTCTTGGACTAATTCAACACTAATTTAACAGTTGCAATAAGTATGTGTTGATTGGTCATGCCTAAAATAACTGGCGGGTCATTTGGTAACTGGAGGTTTGGCAAATCGTATCCCGCTCTGTCTGAGTCATGTGTCGTTGTGTCCTTGGGCAAGACACTTCACACACCTTGCCTCCAGTGCGACCAACACTGGTGTATGCTTGGGTGCCAAAGTTTAGTGGTGGTCGGAGGACCGGAGGCGCACACTGAGAGCCAGGCTTTTGTCAGCCTTCCTCAGGAAAGTTGGCTACTTATGTATTTTATCACTACCAGAGTGTGAATGGGTAGGACGAATGCATCTACTGTGAGCACTTAGTATATAGAAAAGCGTGACATGAATCAAATGGTTTCTTTCTTTATTTAATCGATTACCCGACAACTAATTGATTCAACAAAGCCAGTCTGGATTTCAACATCTTTGCACATCTTCTTCAGACTTAGGATTTCTAGAGGTATTGTAAAATAACGCCGGTTGCTTAATAGTAAAGGTTTTCAAATCACCGTATTTTCCGGACTATGAGTTGCTACTTTTTGCACAAGCTTTGAACCCTGCGGCTTACAGTCCAGTGCGGTTTATCACAATTTTTATGATATTGTATGATTTGTACATATTTTCTTATATATGGAAATTAAACCTTAAAACACCTGCGGTTTATAGTCCAGTGTGGCTTACATATGAACAAAACAGGATTTTCTCCTAATTGTAGCTGGTGGGGCATATATTCAGGGTATATTACGGTAAATTAATATGTGCCACAACAGAGCAAACAACAACAACAAGGATCGAGCCAAGGACCGGTGAAACTGTTGAAATGCGTATTATTCGGACAAATAACCGATAATTGCCAACTTTTGGTTGTGGAAAATGGGTAGATGTTTTTTCCCATCTGTGTTTCGGCCCAAGGTTTCTCTGCCAGTTTGTGAAGTTTCTTGCCTTACATGAACCACACAAAGGGTACGGAGGTGTTTCTCTGGCATTCAATAAATTACTCTGTTTACCATTTAGGAAAATAGAAAAAATAAGCAGCATTGTGTTATGAAATGAGTACCAGATTCGGCTAAATAATAAAGTTACATTGCAATGCATTGACAAGTGTGCACCATCACCTTTACATGCACTCAATAACACTTTTAAAATGTAACGCACTAGGGCTTGGGATCTGACTGATTGCCCAAAAAATTGGCAGTATTCTGGTTTTTAAAGTCCATGTAAATACACGTAGAAACGTTAATAAAGTTTTTAAAATTCTGAATAAGACCCCTGCATTATCTTTCTTCTAGCTCTAAAAGAGCTGCCTGGTGACAACACCATCTGGCTTCAGCACGACAACTGCCAGGGCCGTCATTTCAACGGTTCTGAAACTTTGATGTGTCATTACATTACTGGCCTTTTGACTTCTATCTCTGTACATCATTTCCATGGTGTAATTTCATCATGTTAAAAACTATAAAAATATTTTTATTCCTCCGACTAGCCTGACCGTCAATTTAATGGCTCTATTCATTTCCATGTAAATCTGTTGCACTGCTGGGACGCTACTCCTGGGTTACCATAGCATCCATTGATTTGTGAGAAAAGCTGTGTGTCACCATAGTTCACCATAGTTCATAAAAAAGAGAGAAAAAATCTAAGTATTGATTCTCTGAGGTGTGATCGCCTGATGGCTTGACTGACAGTGTGTCAGAGAGAGTAGTCACTCCCCCCTTGGCCCAGAGTATATGTCGCATCACATTCCCCTTAATATAAACTGCATACTGAGATTAGCTGGAGAAATGACTCTCTGTCATGTGTCAGAAAAAATGGCAAATATACAAATTCCGCTAGTCTTCTCTATGCAGAAAATAAAAGTGTTCCCAACATTACGACCAGAGTTAATGTTTTGAAAACTAGATGCTAGAGGTGTCAAAAATTTGCTATATATAGCGGAAATGTAAGTGCAAAGTTGGCAGCACTGAAGACACAAGTCATAGCTCTTGCTGACTCGTCCCATCGAAACCCATGCGTATCAAAACAAAAGCACTGCTTTTACAATTAAAGCACCTCATATTTATATGATTTCTTTTTACTGGGCTGGTCAGAGACTGTGGATGGAGCCTGTGGACGATAGTTTACCCATGTCTGATGTAATCTGTACTGTAATGGAATCGAAGAAATGTTGTTTGAAAGAAAACAGAAGAAAACATTGCACATTAAGCAAGAGCCAACATGTCAATCTATATATGTGCATCCTGCACATGATGGTGAACAAGGCAGTTCAGAGGGTGCGTGATACGATGCCTTCATTCGTGCATGTAAGTGTGTGACATACATGAAACAGGACAGAGAGCCTCTGAGGAGACAAACGGCAGTCAGTGCCTGCAGCAAGCTCAGAGCTCACGGGTAATGTATACTCACACCCCGCTGTACCAAAGAGAAGGTGACACCAGTCAATCCCATTCTGACAAAGCAGCAGAGATAAAAGTGGGCTTTGATTTCCCACAACATGCCAAGGAAAGGACTCAGGATTACACTTCATTGTGTAGTTCTGTGAGACAAAGATAATTATGACGCTGTGGGTCTGGTTTACTTAGATTTCACATAGCCACTGTGCATATTGTTGGTGGATGTGTAACTCGTGATGCACTCAGATTGCAGCATGATGCGGCAATGTGTGTAAAAGTGATGCAGACAGCCTATTTAAATAAGGTTTTTGTTTTAGCAAGCTATGATAACACTGCTCAAAAGCTAAATTTAATCAGTGATGGATTTATGTGTCCCCAAAGTTATTTTGACGCTGACTTAAAGAGAATCTTTATTTTATTTCTAGAGTGTCAGGTTTTTGAAATATATGGCTTTTAAGTATGATCTATAATATCTTGTGCAATGCAAAATTTTACCATGCATTCAAATTTATAAGCTATGACATTTCTAGAAAATAAAATCCATAAGTCTTAATTTATAAATCTTATTAAATATACTGCTATATTACATATGAGCTTATCACACTATATTTATTGTTATGAAAACCTGATGCAGTGGAGAAAAACAAGGGCAATTTTGAATCAGTGAAAAAAAATCATCCAGAACATTTTACTTGCATCGCTGATTTAAAAAAAAAAAAAAGAATAAACTGTAAATATTTTCTGACCAGTATTTTCACCAAGGCAAATCTAGGAGAGCAACACAAATGTGGTGACATTGGGTAACAGCTTCCATAAAACCAAACCTAATTTTTTTTTAAGTAAAAACGATCTCTAAGACTTAATAAATAAAATTACAGCGCTCGTAAATTTTGTCACTTAGTTATATTCAAATGGTGGCCTTTAAATGATTGAGCATAGAGTTTTCTCGAGTTGTGTGAATGTCACAAGAAAAGCAAAGCAATACAAAAATATCTTAGTAGCTCCAGCACACCTGCCACCCTTGTAAGGAAAAGCGGCTCAGAAAATGGATGGATGAACGGATGTGTCGGCAGCCAGTCTGGACGTGTGTACCACTCCTGATAAGACACTAAAACTTTGAAGGAGAGCATGTTTTATATTTTCTATAAAATAAATTCAATAAAAGCAATTTAATCAGAAAGGTGTGCTTACGGATAAATGTATCCTTTGAGTTCCATCAACAAAAAAGGGGAGTCTACTTGCTATTCTTCTGATTAGATGTGCCCAACTTTCCTTGTGTTGGTCTAGTCACATGAATGTAGGCATATTTTGATGACCGCCAGAGAAGTATAAAAACATTTGAAATGGACGATATAAATTAAGCTAAAATGACTAGCGTGTAAACCTTTGCACGAGTGATTTGATGAATTTCCGTGACCAATTTAAAGGCATTCGATAATAAAAAATCCGGTTGTTTGATCTTTATGACTGCTTTTTTACAGTGTTACGGATAGATAGGATTGTTTTTGATACGGAAAGGGTGAGGTTTGCAGAAGCACCTTATCCATACATACAGTCCCTCACAAGTCAAAGTGTGGCCCGACACAGTAGTAGAATAAGTGTTTGCTTTATTCTCTTTTCCATCAATTCATATCGCATCAAAATGA
Source organism: Syngnathus floridae (assembly GCF_059516105.1). NCBI lineage: Eukaryota > Metazoa > Chordata > Actinopteri > Syngnathiformes > Syngnathidae > Syngnathus > Syngnathus floridae. Next base: position 12,999,573 of record NC_142413.1, on the reverse strand, counting down.
CTCAGCCTAATATTGGCATCTGCATATTGCTTCTTTTTTAATAAAGTCTCAATAGACTACGATGTGTGTGGAGAATGCATGGTGACCCACTGACGTAAATTAACGTGACAGAGGACTCCTTCGGCTGCCTAAAAACATGCCATTCTAAATAAACCCAACACTTTCTATACAACGTGCTTTCAGGGTTTACGCGATTCCCAGATTCTGGGCCGTGTATAATCGAGATTTAGGTGTACTTGTCTTTTAATATCCGCTGTTGTCTGCTGGCACCATGTTTGAAGCGGAATCCTTTCTCGCTTTCCTAGTTGTAGGTTTAAAAAAAAGTCCACTTCCATGAATATTCTTCACCAGTAAATATCTGCTGTACTTGCTGCCTAACACCATTTCTTTTGTTAACAATAAAAATTTTCTTTCAGTCTCTCTACACAAATTTGATAACTTTCTGGTAGCAATTTACAACTCATTGCGATATCTGTTGTAACTAAATCTAGCCATCAAGTGCAAGATATCGTTTCGCCCTCACGTGGCACTGGACTTAACGGCAGCCTCTGAAACGGGTAAGAGAATAGGTGCTTTCGTTGACAAGAGAATGTGAGGTAAGCCAGATTTGGCCGGGAACGACCACATTTTAGGGTTGCTCTGTTTAGAGTGCGCATCTGGAACAAAAGGTGGAAGGGAAAATCCATTCATGCAAAGGCATTGTTGCATGCTTTTGTTATCAAAAGGGGGACAAACAAGTAGGAATGATAGGAGAGTGCAGAGCTTTTAATAACGAAGCGAGTTACAATAGCATCTCTAGGGGGGTGAGAGGGTGTGTGGGATGAATGGGTAAAAGAGATTTGGCCCAATTTTTGACTTCAGTACTAGGTACTTTTTTTGTGCACATAAGAGTTTGTCTAACTGAGAAGGGTGAGCATGAGAGCAAGTGAAAGAATCTTTCAGGTAGAATGAAAACATTATTGTCTTGGTAGAAAGGTCAGCTGTATACTTGGATGGTATCAGGTTGGTGGTGATCACCCTTTGCTGCATATCTTCGAGGTATTGAGCAGGCACACTCTAATGGCTTTGATATATGGACTACAGGACTCCCTGAAGAGGTCAATACCACAGCACTTTGTCTCTATGAGCAATGACCCTCTCAAGCTCCATTTAGAAGCTTTATATCTGCCGGAAATACTTCAGACTGGGCATAGTACCTGAAAGCTAATCAGTGATGACTTTGCATTAGGGACGAGGGGTGCCATACTTCACCACATCCAGACAGTTTGGCAGATAGTTTTCTTTTAGGTATTCAATTGCAAATGCAATTTTAATACATTCATAAATACAGACATAAATATTTATTGTAATAGAGACGTTTGGAGAATACCTCCTTTGGTAATGGGTGTCTGTCAGAGCTCCTGTTCCTGTCAGGTCGTAGTCCAGTGTCATGCTGCCAGTTTGTCATTCAAACATTTTAGGGTTTATGAGGCAGGTAAGCCAGGTAAGCCATCAGTAGTGCTAGGAAAATAAAGTGCACTGACTTATCGTTTTGTAAACCTTTTTATTTGAACCCACAGTGCCATCTCAAGGAGTTAGAAAACACGACAACTGATTCATGAAGCAGATTTTAAGCGCCATTTTCCAGTGGCAACCAAAGGCCAGCGGGAAAAAATATCGCCGTTGCTTTGCCTGCTAATTAAAGTATACAGTGTTAATGATAATAATTAGGGCTAGGTGATTATGGAAAAACTAATAATCACAATCATTTTGATGCACTTTGAAAATTTCAATACTTCCTATTTGTTCGACTCCCAAAACTATATTACTCAAAACTATCATCACCTCTATGTCTTTATTACTGCACATTGTACACTTTATTATTGAACACTTTATTTAGTTTGTTACAAAATGACCTAAATATCATATCATCATCATTAACACCTTTGCTGCATTGCATCTTTACACACATTCAAACACACACTACAAAAAGGAGTCTCTCTCATCCTGTGATTGTATTTAATTTGACTTATTTTGTTGTTCTATTTTACTTTTACACGTCTTGGGAACATGACCTCAATTATTTGCTGAGTCCTACTTTGGGCTTCAACTAACAATTCAATCAAATAATCTCACGCTTATTTTGTCAATTAATCATCGAATCGCACAAAAGTAAATGGGTTGTAATTTCCAACCCTTTCATGACAGGACATTATTTCAAATTGACAATGCAGTTAATACACAAGCATAATTGTGTGTGAAGTTTGTGATTTAGTTTGTATCATCTCAAAGTATATGCACGTGTTGATCATCACTTTCCAAAGAAAAACTGAAAATGATATGCAAATAAATGTTTTATTCAACAAAAATACGTATAATAATCTGCTTTCATGGACAACTACAGAAGTGTCAGAATATTTACAATTGAGTGTCTGAAATTCCAAGGATTTGAACAATTTTCAATTAAAAAAGCTCTCTGAACAATTCATTGATTATATATTGTATATAATATTATATTATTATATTGATATATATGAATAATTGTTAATCCATTAGTTGTTAATTCATGGATACATTTTTGCACCAAAATCCTTTTGGCAAAATTTAATAATGCCTGATGGATGATTTTTGTTGTTCATATTCAAAAAGATGGCACAGAGTGGTTTGCTACTGGTTTGTAGCATACTGTAGATCAATTCCTTTAAATAAAAATGCCACTGAAACTGACGAGACTGAAGCAAGTAATATCTAATCACATTTTCTAGCTTGCGAATCATTGTCCTCACAAATCATTTTTAGCGTTAAAAGCAAATTGCCAAAGATTTCAATGTCGTGGGAAGATGAACAAGACTAATTAAATGGAGCTGAAAGACGTCACTTAAGTTGATCCAAATGAGGAGAGGAATACTGGTTTGTAAGTGTTTTGACATTACATAATGAAATGGTGAGTGAGTCACTGGGTTTATTTAGAAAAGAGACGCAGCAGCAGTGTTGATAAATCTGAAACCAGTCAATAGTTGTCTGTAGAAGACTAACAAACAAGAACACGTGAAGCTAAACTATAGCCCCTTATTCAAGTTTTCATCAAATGCCATCGGACATAATTGCGGTTCGTTCGGAGTATATCGATTTGGAACTAACCTTTGGTGTGAAATATCAAAGAGGGCAAATACTGTTTATGAATGTCTAGTGTAATAGGAATGGGCAGATGCTGCAGTATTGTTCCGCAGTTTTCAGTAACTCAATTCCTGTTGTGTTTTTTTCTCCCACCTTGCCTATTCAATCCCTCCTTTCCTTTCATTTTCCTGCACCGGCTCATCCATTTTTTCCTCTCCATTGTCCTCTTCATTCGCTCACCTTTACCCAACCCTTCCCCATATCCCTCCCTCCAGACTCTCTATTCTGCATTGTGGCTGTGCTGAGTGATTAAGTGGATGCCCTTCAAGCCATGGAGGAGATGGACAGTAAACCCTACCAGCCGCTGTCTAAGGGCCGTCATGAAATGGAGATGTCCTACACCAGTTCATCTGATGAGAGTGAGGACGGTCACGCTCACCAACGCTCTTACACCTCCCGTGAAACCCTGCCTGACTACACACATGAGCTACGCCTCACGCTTGGATCACACCGTGAAAGACAGAACAACTACAGCCAAGCTCAGCCAGGTATTCCATGTGCTCAGGGCATGTTTACCTGTAAAAGTCCCCTCACAGAAGCTGGATGCATCGGCTCAAAAGGCAGTAAAAAAAACACACATGTGGCACACGTGTACACACTCACACACACACACACGATTTTAAAAGGGCCTATGTGAATTACCCATCACAGTCTACAATGAACCAGAAGGACAGTTGGGGGCAACCAATTACCTCTTCTCCACGGAGGTGATATTTCCCTCCCACAGCTAAACTGGGTCAGCCCCAAACCTCTTTGGCCTCACCTGGGGTGGAACACCACCCTTCATTACACACACAGACACAGACACACGTGAGGTAACGCTGACGCATACACACTGAGAAATTCTTCCCTGCCTGTGACAGGAGGAGAAATGGGCCAGTGCGTGCTGTGATGGATAGCCTTTATGCAGGTCATGTATGGTGTTAAGAGAGAAGCTGTACCTCATCAGGATTGTGCTGCTGTGCAGGGTTCACTGTGATCAATAGATGCACTCTCTGCCACCCTAGCGTCCTGCTTTTCTGCAAGACCCTCCCACCAAGCTAACAAGCAGCATTAGCCAACCATAACCGTTACAACCATAGGGACAAGCAATTTTATGTTTTAAATACCACCTACTATGAACTTTGTCATATTGCTCAACATGTAACCACCCACGGTGACCATCAGTCATCGCCGACGCGTGCCAGCATTTGCCTATATTAAGTTTCTCTAGCTTCCCATTATATTTAGACAAAAAAGAAAAAGCAAGTCATTACCTTACCATATGACTTCGATGACGTTCATCACATCATATGGCAAGTTGCAAACGACACCCGAAAGCAACTTTTCAAATCTCAGTGAAGGCTGGTAGTATGAAGCACATCTGTTCATCTTTGGGCAACAGAGTTATATAAAGCATAGCTTGCCTAAGTAACCAACTGTTAAGGGGGGCATTGCCTCCAGTGACATTTTTAATGGATGGCAGGGATCAGCCAATTCATCTTAATTCCCTATTCACATTTCCTTTCATATACGAGCCAGCCTTTTCTTTTTCTTCTGTTTTCTATTTCCTGATGTCACATACATGCTTTTTGTTAAAAATGAATTTAATAGTACATCCCGGCAAGTCTGGCAACTGAGAAATATCCTTTACTTTGAGATGCTGAGGTCAGGCACACAGGTACATATATCGGATTCTTTGCCAGTAAATAAGGCTGCTGACCATTACCATTTCCCTTGTGTAATGTCAGCAGAACAAATAATCATCACTGTCCAATAAAAATCAGGTTTTTTTTATTAGTTTTTCGATTTGATTAGTTTTTAGATTATTTGCCAGTTTCAGTCAATGTTTTCCTTACCCAATTTAATTTCCGAGATCTTAACATAACCCTAGTAAATGAAAAATTCAGTTTACAAGGAGATGGATGGATGGATGGAGGGATGGATGGATGGATGGATGGATGGATGGATGGATGGATGGATGGATGGATGGATGGATGGATGGATAAAACTATTCAATGCTATCTTACAGTGTACTGTACTTTTCAGATTTTTTTCTGACTTTTCACTGACTGCAATTAAGCCTAATTGGGTCCAGAGCAATTCAATCAATAAATTACCCAAATAGAACCTGTTTAACAAAATAAAGTCAGCCAAAAGACCTAAAAAAGCTGCAAAAAAATGCCATGATCCAAAGAAAAAGAGAACAGAGGAGAAATAAAGCGACATCAATCCATCTGGAAAGACTTGTAAAGACATTTCTAAAGCTCCAGACTCCAGTGAACCACGGTCAGATCCATTATCCACAAATGGAAAAAACATGGAACAATGGTGTCCCTTGCCAGGAGTGGGCGGCCTACAGAAATGACCCCAAGGGCACAGTGAGGACTCATCCAGGAGGTCAAAAAAGAAGTTAAGGAACCTAGGACAACATCTAAACACCCGGCTAATGTCGGTGTTCATGACTCAGCAAGTGAAAAGGGCATCCATGGCAGGCTTCCAACGTGAAAACCACAGATGAACAAAATCAACATAACGTCTCGTCTTTTTTAAATCAAATGAACAAACAAATAAATAAATAAATAAATAAATAAATAAATAAATAAATAAATAGGTATTACCAAGATTTTGTACGAACATTCTATAAAACGGCGAGAGAGAAGTTGAACTTATTGCATGGTTAAAGAAAAAAACAGCATTTCGGGAAATTAATCATTAATGTAGTAACCCAGAATTCTGCTCTTTACCAAATAATCCGGAAGGTCAATTTAAAACCTCAAGCTTTAAGCACATGGATTCTGCATTTAAATTCAGATTGATGACAAATGTATGTCTCATAGGGCACTCAGTGAAAATGCATCAGGAAAACTACATTCGTCTATCATTATATTTAGTCTTAACGTTTTCATTTGTGCGATTAACTGAGTTCACTGATTGGCTAGGAGACAACATAAACATAAATATTGCTCATGCGCTTATTGCTACATGTGTTAAATGACACCAAAGCAGATGAATGTGTCATGTTTAAACCTAGTTTGGCTTGCTTCATTTGAATTATGGCAGCTGGACAGCAAGATGGTGCCATTTAGAGAGGTTTAAGTGAGTGAATCAAAGGTAATCAAGTGGAACAAGTCCTCCATAGATTCATTGTGGAAATTGGACTCTTGAACAAACAAAAGGTAAATGTCCTCATCTCAATTAGATGAAGGACTGAAGTTGAGTGAAAACGTCAGTGTTTTTGGGATACAACCAAATTATATACACATTTTATTTTCATCGAGTCCAGAGGAAATGACTGCTGACATAATTACGGCAACTTTTTTATTTTGTGACTGAGTTTAAAATCATAAGGGTTTAGCTTGTCTGTTGAAACAAGCAGTGTTTTTTTTCTTGTCCAATTGCACACAGTTTATTCTAATCTAGACAATGACAATATTTTTGCCCAGTTTAAATCCAGAAAGAAAACAAAGACTGCACAATGACAGTTATCCCAGTTATCAATAGGTCTACGTAGAATGCTGGGTTTTGTATTGACACTCATCTGTGATTGTATCCCAACTGGGTTTTTATGTGCATATTTTGAATGTTTTGTTCACAGTGTCTGAGCTCTTAATGTAGGTCATAATTTGTTTTTCCTCCTGCAATACCAACTAATTATTAATCCCGCTTGTCCATTAGTTACAGCAACTATACTAATTGTGTTTTACACCAATGTAATTGCTCAGCAGCATACATGATCTAGGTGGGAGATACTGTGTACATCTACGACTGGGCTGTCCAAGCCCGGTCCTGGAGGGCCGCTGTCCTGCATGTTTTACATTTTCCCCTTGTCCAACACACCTTATTCAAATGTTTAACATTGAGGTTGACATGCAAAACAGGCAAGAGAGCGGCCCTCAAGGACCAGAGTTGGAGTTGCCTGATGTAGGACTAAACATTTATTACATTAACTAAACACTGAAGTAGGAAATAATAATTTCGTCTACATGGTTTCAATATAATCCTTGTGGATTTCAATTCATGCCACCGTTTATTTCAAATTACATGGACTCCATTACTGCCACACGGAAATTCTATCGCAATCACCAAAGCAGCTAAAGAAGAAAATTTATTCAGCTGGATCAAAATTGTTCTTTTTCAAAAAAAAGGAAATCTCAATTGAATTGAATTGAAGTGTAACCGGAGGACTAACACAGTTTATCTTATGTTCTCAGATAACAGGTTGATTCTTTGGATTGGAGGGTGTTCTATTACCTGAAAGCATTCGAGGCTCAATTTTTCCCTCAGTCTGAGTCAATATTAATAAGGTTTGATCTTTATCTGATCTCTCACCCCACCAAGGAGAATATAGATGAGATCAGTGCTCTGTTTGAGCAGCAGTTCAATACATCTCAAGTTCAATAACACACATCAGGTAGTCAGAACAGAATATGGCTGCATTGCAAATGTTTCAAGGAAATGAAGGCTGGCATTTTGGCCATTGAAACTCAAATGTCAAAATTATGATATAATGACCCCCCTTCCTTTGAATTTTCAATTGTGTATGCATAGCAAATAGGCATGGAGGTAGTTCATCAAAAACATGAGTGGGGTCAGACATTGACCACACACAATCCTAAAAGATCATCAATGAAATTAATTAATCAATGCATTATGCTTGTATTTAGAAAAAAAGCATTCAGACACCGGTTGGCAAATAAAAGAAATACAAATCAACGGAATTATGGAGTTTCCTATTTGCAATAGTTTTGTCCTTGAGTCTGCTAGACTTTCTTCATGATTTTGGAATAGTTTTATGTCGCTTTTTTTTTTCAGAACTAACCCCAAATATTAAGGGGGGCACTCATGAGCCCAGACTAGCCCTTGAGTAATTGAATAATGAAAAGGCATGTTCCTCCTAAACTTTGCTCTGTATTATCTAGATCTGTTCTCCTTTATTAGTATAAGGGAGGTCTGTTTTCCAATGCTGGCTTTGTTTGTTTGCTGAAGTAGAAAACAAACACACCCCAGCCTCTAGCTTTTTTGTCTTCAGGCTCTCAATATGTCTCCCGTCTTTCTTCTTCAGATTTAGATTTCTGCAACGCTGTTCAGATGAGGAGTCCAGACTTTGTCCACCAACAGCAGCAACAGAACCATCATCGTCAAGAAGAGGAGGAGGAAACATTATGCACTGGTCCCACTGCTCACATCCACAGCCGCGGCTACTCCCTGGGCGTAGGTTCAGATGTGGACACTGAGCCGGAAGTGGAACCATCACCCGCTCATGGCCTGCAGCACATGTGGATGCGTGGCTTGAAGTCTGAGCAGAGCTCCTGCCTGACAAGCCGCGCCAACTCTGCCCTGTCTCTCACCGACACCGAGCATGACAGGAAATCTGAGCCCGATAATGGTGAGTGATAAAACCTCTTTTCACACTCCATAAGGAGCTTGTCCATCAAAGCCAGAGGAAATAGAAAATTTAGCATAGCATAGTGCACCTTGATGGTGCATTACTGCGCATGTAAGTACCGTGCAGCACATTCTGAAATCCAGCAACTTCTGTAATTTCCTCCAAAATTGCATTTTCAATATACCATCACATTTCGTACTGAATAGAATATAAATCAATTTTGGAACAATATGAAAAAACATCAAACACTTTTCATGGCTTAAGTCACTGCCTTAAACGATTATAGATCTCAAACTCTGTTTTCAGACTATTGCTTATTACTCAAATTCTTCTTTCTTTGAAGTTGCCTCTTTTATGTGTTCACATACTGAGTTTTTGATTTTAGTCATTCAGCCTCAGCTTGCGCCATAAACCAGTTGGGGTATACTATATACTGTAATAATGAAAACCCACGTTATATGATTTGGGGAGGATTGGATAGCCATTGAAAGCTGAAGAAGATTTAGCTAAAGGTTTTTTTTTAGGACGATTAATCATTGGAGTAGGTATCTTCAGTAAGTGGTGAGTGTCGGCTGCTGGCATTCGTCTCAGAGGGAGGGCTTTATCCTGGAAGGAGAGAGGCATTGTGAGGTTAAGGTAAAGAAATGAGCCCAACTGGAAAGGCGTTTGGGATTGAGCCAGCTATCTGTCTTGCACTGGCGGGCTTGGCTCCCTGCAGATGGAGAGTTAGTTAGAGATGCGCACAAACAAAGACAGAGCTCTCCAACACCTCCCCAAGGGCACTGTCTGTTTATGTGCTGCAAAAAAAGTGGAACGTATTCAGAAGCTGCAGATATCATAAAGGGGGTGAGAATGATGAAGAGAAGGGGAAAAGGTAGAGACAGTGTGAACAAAAATGCTAATGAGTGAATACAAATAGTAATGTATATATAATTAGAATGCGTATAAAACAGAATGAAGAGTTGATGGAAAAACAGGTTCAGCAAAGATGGCTGAAGTGGAGTGGAATAAGACAAAAATTATGTAGGAACAGCTTTAGGGTGTGCTTGTTTTTGTTTGGGATGCACCCAGGGGTGTACTTTAATGACAGCCTGATTGGAAATGGAGTCGGCCTAATGCAAAATCACACAGCGGAAGGGGAGCGAATGAGAGGGAGGGAGTGGAAGTGCTTGGAGCATTACACGGTAATCAATTTGTGATGGCTGTGTGCATATGGACCAAAATAATTATCATTTAGGATGAGACCCTCCATCTTACGGGGTCAAAAGTAAGGAGGAAGATAGACAGGCATGCAAAAGAGAACGGCAATTACGGATGGAGGTGGCACAGGTGAGACGAGAAGATTTACATGTTCAAAGCAATTGGCTTAATTACTGCCATGCACCATGAAAGCTTGTTTATGTGTGGATTTTATGAGTTATATGAAGGACTAAATGTCCAGTGGTTTTCTGAACCTGACATATTCTAGCTCTTCTATTTCTTTTGACTCGCACTTTACCACTCTCTTGAACTGCTGCTATCTGTTACTTGGCAACCTTTATTCCTCTGCTCTCATTTATTCTCATCCACTTCCTGTCCATCCCACTGTGACACGTGGCCAGGTGTGTCCATGCGTGGCATCCTCTAATAGGAAATACATTATGGATGTCACACTTCTCGCCACAACAAAGTCGAATACTCCCGTCAGCTCACGTCGATAATAAAAGAGCCACGCAAAAAACAACAACATTTAGCTGGAAATAGGGTGGAATCAAAAAGCTTGCATTGTTCCCTAAACGAAAGTATATTTTAAATCAGAAAGACCTCGCACTTCCTTTGTTTTCAAAGCACATCCTCTTCTATTCACGATGTCCACTTAAAACTAGCAGAAATCCATTTGGTCCTCGTCTCATTGAAGGTAGCAAGTCCGTTTTGTCGATGTATGTTTTGTTGGTGTCTTATGAGGGAAATAGAAAGAAAAAAGACTATGTTTTAAAAGTCAATACATACCTGCCTGTGTTTTATGTATAAGTCATTTATAAAAAAGTTAAGGCAGTGTTTGAGTCCGTACGTGTGTGTGTGTGTGTGTGTGTGTGTGTCCATGTGACTGCGTGTGTGCTTTGAGGAGTTGTACTGTATGTCCGAGTGTGACAATTCCCTTGAAGATGGCTGAAGGCATTTCAGAGCATCAGTCAAGCCTGCTGACAAACTCGTAAAAATATCAACCTCTCCATATTGATGACAGAGTGCAATGTTAGAGTTGAGGAGATTGGCAGTACAAAAGACAAAATAAGGTTCAGCTGAAGTTTACCACTGACACTCTCACAGGCACATGCGCACGGCACGTGCGGTGTTATGACCAGAGGAAAGAAAGCCTAAAGACCTTATTGTTGAACCAGATTTGGGTGAGAACAATCAACAACAACATCTGTTCAGATCACAGTGGAATCTTTTGGAAAGGGCACTCATTGCAATTTATTTATATACAATTTATTTGTATATATATATATATACACATAGGCTAAATGATCTGACACATATGTATGTTTAATTAAATGCAAATAAATTAAAGAAACAAAAACAATTTTTTTATTTACGAAAAGTACATATAATGCCGTTTTGTTTTGTTTTGCTTCGTTTCATTTCATTTTCGTTTCGTTTTGGAATAATAACGCGCACGCACGCACGCACACACACACACACACATTTTTGGTGCTGTCAAGCGATTAGAAAAAATAATCTAACTAATTACTGCTAATTACTGACTAATTCAGATTTGTAATTAGCTAATCTAATTAATCGCATCTTAATCCCGTATCTGATAAAGGTCCCCAAGTAAAGATTTTAAATTCTTGGACATTACAAAATTGTAGTGCATGTCTGATCAGTTGCATAAACCAAGAAAAAAAGATTTGAAATCCACATTTTTATTGTTGAAGTGTGCATGATAAATGAAATTTATAAGAAAAAAGGAGCACATCATCAAACTAACTAGGCCATGCACATTATTAAAAAAATGCAATACAAAAAAAGGTACATAAAATATAAAGCTGACTTAATACAGCAATTCAGAATTCAAAAAGGATTTAGCCCATTCCCAGCAACATATGTATTTTTCATACGACTTACATTACTGACCAGTACGTCTCCCATCTTAATCTGGCTCTGCCTTCATCCAGTCAGATACTGCTGCAGACCCAACTCTTCTGAATTAGACACAACTACAGTGTCTGCAGAAAGTAATGAAAACACAAATAGCACAGAACACAAAAGAAAAAAAGAAGAAATTACTTTCATCCCTAAAAGACAGATTAATGGGGAAAAACTACTACTTGCACCCTGCAGTACTTATCATGTGTTGTCAGTGAAAGTTAAGTGCGATAATTTAGGAGGAAAATGATGTGGGGGATCATTTAGATTTGATACTAGTGGATTGAAATCCTGAGATGTGGAAGAACACATGACTCTGAAATGTTGGTTACGTCACTCCCAAAAATGAAATGCAAATTAAGTGACCAGTTTTTCTGCTTTTCATTTCAAGCCCAATGTCTCTCTTTATGGATTCACCTTTGTTCTCATTTTTTTCCACTGACATCCTGGTATGGTGCAGACTACCTCCAGGCATTAACACACTGTTCTTTTTATGCTTCTTCCTCTGAGAAGTGAGATTAGAAGACTCCTGCAAATCCCATCAAATTAAAGGATCGCTCAAATATCAATGCAATTATCTTGGTTCGCATAAGCACTTAATTCCGCTTTCACCTCCATTATTTTTCTTTTCAAATTTGACTTCTCATATTTGTTGATTCTTGAAATATTATGGTGTTCCATCTCCGACTGAGATTTCATGTAATGGTTGGGGGAAAATGGTTTTTGAAATTGCTTCAACTATTTAGTGTTCCCAAGTTGGCAATCACATCAAATCGAGGCAGTAGCATTCAAACCATGCTTTATTTTGACACATTTCAACTTATGTTGTTTGTGTCACCTGGTAGAGAGATGACAAATGACAATTTAGAAAACTGCTTTTTTCGTGCAAAATTCCAGAACAATCACATTTATTGTAGTGCTCACTGGAGACATGAGATCGAACTTTGTTGAAATATGTTACAAGTGAATTTATCTTAATTGCGTCTTACTTTCGCCATGTGTTCTGATTGAACCTGGTGATTTCCTAATCCATATTCCCTAAAATCAAGAACAAAAACAACACACAAACAGCTCACCCAGTTCAAGATCAGCGGCTCAGCTGACTTTGGGAGAAAGGCAGACGACACAGTCTCCAGTGTGTCACCAGTTATTCGTAAGACACATGCAGAGACAGACAACCTTTAATTTAAGAACAGTCGAAGAAAATCAAATGTACCTCAACTGTCAAAAACGTGGCTTTTGCTGTACATACTGCACATAATGATGTATAGCCTGTGAACAAACGTTGATCTTAAATGCCCCATTATTTAAAGGCATAGGTCTTGGTCAAGGAGACAAATAATATACTGTATATATTGTAGCTACAGTAAGTATGTGAATACCCTACACACTTGAAACAGTTACCGTATTTTCCGGACTATAAGTCGCTCCAGAGTATAAGTCACACCAGCCATAAAATGCATGATAAAGAAGAAAAAGACATATATATAAGTCGCACTGTTGAAGGCACATTTTTTGGGGAAATTTATTTGATGAAATCCAACACCAAGAACGGACATGTCATCTTCAAAGTCAAAGTCTGCTTTATTGTCAATTTCTTCACATGCCAAGACACACAAAGAGATCAAAATTACGTTTACCACTATCCCACGGTGACAAAACATAGCACACAATATACATACAAGTAAACAACACAAAAAGTAAAAACAAGAAGGCACAAACAATGAATAAATAAGAGCTATGAATAAATAACAAATAAACAAATAACTATAAATAAGAGGAGCAAAAATGGAGAAAGTGTGCATACAGAATATAGTGCAAAAGTACAGGACGTTACGCAGGAGAGGGGAGAGAGTTCTGGATCCTAACAGCCTGGAGTATGAAGCTGTTGGTGAGTCTGGTGGTGCGGGAGCGCAGGCTCCCGTACCTCTTCCCAGAGGGCAGAAGAAAGGCAATTTAAAATAAAAATAGAATAGGCAACAACACGTTGAAGGTACGGTATGCTAATGTTACATAAACACAAACAAGAAATTGAGAACGTGCCTGACGTAACATATTGAAAGTTATTGAAATAGCTATAGCATAAATAATATGCTAACAAGTTTATTGAACCATCTGCGTCACTCCAAATCATTAAATCCCACCAAATCTTCATCCTCTGTGTTAGTTATAAACAACTCTGCTAACCCCAAAGTTGAAGATGCAGCACTTCCTCTTCTATGTGACTTACGTCAGAGTCATCGTCAGTTGCTGTTCCAATTATTCCACAGGCCTAGAGCACCCTCATTCAGTTTCGTGTAAAGATAACGTGTGAAATGATATAACGTGTTAATAATTTCACATATATGTCAAATGATTGAAACCCCTCTAATGCTGCGGGAACTTTCCTCAGATGATGGCCCATGTTATTAGACGGTTGTGATTGCACAAACAGTAGTAAAACCCAAATAGAACATTTGAACTTCATTTAGGGTTAAATTAATTAAATTAGGTATAGATTGTTGAAGCACTTTAAATAGTGGCAGATGAGTGCTGAGTCCCATTTAAAATGGGTTTGATTGTGTGAATGTTTGGTTAATTCTGAAAACAGCCACATCCGCAGTTCTAAAAAGATGTGCACACACATCAGTGTGTTACATCATCCTATTTGTTTATTTTTATTTCCCCTCTCAAAGAGTTTGCCATTTATTTTTCCAAATCAGTTGTCCAGGTTGAAGGTCATTTCCATCTATCTATCTATCTATCTATCTATCTATCTATCTATCTATCTATCTATCTATCTATCTATCTATCTATCTATCTATCTATCTATCTATCTATCTATCTATCTATCTATCTATCTATCTATCTATCTATCTATCTATCTATCTATCTATCTATCTATCTATCTATCTATCTATCTATCTATCTATCTATCTAGATTTTTAAAACATAATTGTATTACCTCAACTTTAATTCTCAAACATGAAAGAGATGTTTCCCATCTTGATGCTCAGGAAACTGTCTGTTAAGTTTTTTTTTTTCTTAGTTCATATTGTAGCTGTTTGTCTTTGTCAAGGGTAAAGGAAAAACAAATAATTCAATCGTTGCTTACAGTGCCATACAGTATGTCAAAAAGGGTTGTCATATCCTTAATAAGCATGGTCAGTTTTTTTTTTTCATCATCTCTCTTTTTGCTATACTGTCTACGAGTTGCTGGAGGTTAGGCACAGAAGACACAAACAAAAGTGCCTGAGTGGAAGGGGAAAGAACTAAACAAAACTGGGCCAACCCCATTAATCAACAAGCATACGGCTTAAAGATAGCATACAAAGATGATAAAATGATTGTTGGTGAGCAAATGTTAGACAAATGTTCCGACCAAATGAATTCTTTAGTAGTCAGATTATGTGTTAGTGTTTGGTAAAAAAAGACGAGAATTTACGCAGTATGTCAGCAGGGAATCTGATGTTCCCGATTTCACTTCTTCATGGCACAATTCTGAGAATTATTCAGACTACAGACTTCTAATTAGCCAGAGAGGGAATTACAAATATTTCATGTAAGCGCTCTTATCCGGCAATGTCAGATAAGTCTCGTTAAGCAGTATGAATGAGAAGGATTTTATGGCTTTCTCCTTCTGATGTTTGAAGACAGAAATCTTCTTTTGGCATTACTGCGGTCGTGATAACGTTCTTGAGTTGTGAATCTGCAATGCCCTCGGAGATAAAGACATCTGCAGATGTGCCAATCAAACCGTACAAGCATGCATGCAGACATGCTCCTGTTCCACCCGGCATAACTTTGCGAGTGTGATTGCGTGCATCTGTGCCTATGTGAGTGGCAGTCTAAGTGGCAACAGCAGACAAACGGCCACATGCTCAACCTCGCTTTTTGCCTCCCCAAGGCCCTGGGGGGGTTGCAGTAATGGATTTGTCTATTAGCTCGTAAAGAACATTGCTCAGTGCCATATCGATCATCTGAGCTGTAACGTTTAGGGTCTTTAAGTTGTAGAGTTGATCTAGTGGTACACAGACTCCCCTGGCTATTTTACTAGAGTGAGAGATGATCAACTTAACCCCGGTGCCATGCTTGGCCAGAGGAAACACTATAAACCCGTCCACTGGAGCCAGAAACCGTTTTTATTGAACCTGCCGATCGGGCATCCATAAGAAGCTGCCGAGCTTCCGTGGATCAGCCATATGTTTGATTCTAGCAGAGTTTTGATGGTTTGCTCCTTTAATGGTGGTCTCATCATGTCGTTAGCCGTGTTGACAAGCTGTCAGAGATGTGGACAAACCCCCGTTTTCCTAATGATGGACCTTAACAGTCCACTGGTCCGAAGGAAGGATTACTGGACTGCATAGCCGCTTGATGGGCATTGCTTGGCTTTTGTGTTCATGTGTGAGAAGAGGACAGAGTCTTTTTGGTATCTATCTATCCCCCCCCCCCCTACCATCCCTGCGTGTGAGTGTGTGAATTCAAACACCCTACTCCATTATCAGCTTGCTGCCATGGCAACAGTCATTGAATCAGAACATCAGTCGCAGCTTTCATTTCATGCTATCCACTGCCTGCCTATAGGCTGCCTGTATACATAAACAGAGCTCGGCCATCATGCTTTCCAATTTAATAAGCGGTCATATAGCTAAAGCTCTACAATGACCTACACAGTGGAGGAGGTGAGAGCCGAGCTGTTTTTAAATAAACAATGGCATAAGCGAGCCTTGATCTGTTTTTAGCTTCAAGCGCTTTTAGCATATTTAATATAAGCAGGGAGCAGGGTGAGTGGCACGTGAAAACGGTGAAAGCCAAAAGGAACAATAGCTCCATCAGAGATTAGAGCAAGCCAGAGTGGTTTACACTGAACTGGAGAGACTGACTGGGGGTGGACGACACATAGGTACATGTATGGTCACACACGCGCATGCTCTCAGAAACCCACACACTGCTGAAGGGGGCTATGTGTGTGATGGCATTGGAGGTGTGTGTTTTGAAGAGGCATTAAAAACGTTATGATGACCTAACTGGACTGAAAAGGAAATGGCATTCAGGATGGAAAAAGGGAAATTAAATAGAGTAATTTCCATCCCCTTTTTTGTTCAGCTGACATGCCTTAAGAAAACACAGCAGTTTCTATGAAAGAGCAGATGATAAAATGGCAACAAAAAGAGAAAATAAATCATAGGACTTTTTCATCTCATACAACATTGTGATTGGATGGAACTTTTGCCGGGAAAAAGGTTGTCTCCTGGTTTATTTTTACTCTGCTAATCATAGTTATCGTACAGGCCAGCGTGAATATGTATTGCTTGTCTTGGCAGGTCCACCATGGCTAGAAATTTGGGTGGATGGATTTACAAGATGAATAAAGTTGTACAAACTTACACAAATGCAAAGTAATATAGTAATTGAGTCTGCGGGATCAGGGATGAATGACTTTCCATGTGCCCAACTACAGCGGCCAACCTATCATCATCTGCGAGACCTTGTAATATTTTTTACTTTGCAAATGCCCATCTACTGGATGTACATGCCATGCTGCCTCTCTCTGTGCTGAAATTGAAGGGAGTGAGAGGAGCCACTTCACTTGGATGGCAAAAGAACTCGGTTGTGTTTTTTTACAGAACTACGCACAATGGCTCCCTTTCACCTGCGCGATTATAGGAAAATACCCCCACACCCCAAATCCCCTTGCCCATGTGCACAGTTACACTGAGATTTGCGCAACACTTGGGTTGGGCACCAAAATAGGGCTCCAGTTGTGGATGATGCGATGCTATTGGTGAATTTGATCAAAACGCAGCAAGAATCTTTCTTCTGTATTTTATTCATAAATATGACAACAGTGGGACACTCATTCAGAATCATTGTAGAAATTACTACTATTACTACTACTATTATTTATTAGTGTATAACAGTGCAAGATGTACCTGCCATTAGGTTGACGACAATGGATGCTCAAGCAGCTGAGCTTGTACTGGACATTAGGTTGTGCAGTGCTGCTCTTGGTTCCAGTCGTAAAGACTATTGTTCCATGGCACAGTGCCCTGTCCTGTCAGACCAATGAGCTCGTACTCTGGCAGCGATAAATGGATAATGGTCTGCAGGGTCTCACTCAACAATCTGCTGACCGGTATGAGCGCTGATGGTTGAATTGCTGGACAACAACATCCACATATGCCATGTTAATATATTGAAAACAAGGAAAATAACATACTCAGTAAAACATTCCAATGACTGTAAATCTACAGAACTAAAAAAGAACATGCACAGCAAATATTTTCAATCTATTTGGCCTGTGGTGGACTTTTTTGACTCACTTGAGACTTTGTTTTAGAAACCTTTGTCACGTGAAATGCTTAATTGAAAAGGCAGCGATAGGACTTTGGAAACCCATTAATTGTTAGGTTTAATTAAGGTAAACATTAAATGAGGGGAGTTTTAATTGGGCTCTCATGATGAGGGAAGGGATCTGGGGTCACTGAAATCTGCATATGTAAATAACTGAAAACTCCTCTAGGTCTGGCTTTAACACTTCCTCAGAGCACTCTGTCTCTCTCTGTAATGTTGTTTATTTTCTTCTCTGCATATCTATCTCCCACTCTCTCCCTCTGCATACACAACCATGTGTGCATGCATGCGGGAGCATGCAGACACACTCCAGCTTTCACAATTTGGCCTCAGCTGAGCTGTCAGCAATATAAATGGGCTGCTTTTGTCGAGTGACATTGATGTGATGTATGCATGTGCTAAATTCGAAACCTCCACTCCCTGCAGATATACGTGTGGTAATATGAGGCTTGGCAGCTTGGTGTAAGACATCAACTGCTCATTTAAACTATTTCGACATATACGGAGGTCCCCCACAAAATCCGAGCAGGCGATTTACCATTTTGTTTGAAAACAGGTTAGATTTTTATTTGATTGACCAAATTAACCCTTTGGTAACAATTCATTTGTACAGAGGAAGCGGTACATATGTAAATGATCACAAATATGCAATACATTAGATTTTATTGTTAGTCATTCACTGTGAACCATTTCTGCCTGAGCAGAGGTCATTCATCATGCAGCCACCCAATCACTTTGCAAGATAGATTACCCAGACTAAATGATCATGCTCGCAATGAAAATCTTCTTACCAACTTAAGAATGCTGCTAAAAAGAATTAGCTATTTATGAGTGTCTTAAGAAAAAACAGGACTTGCATCAAGGAGTGCATATGTTATGCACGTGTGTCCTGTACAGTAAGTATGTGCACTTGTGCAGACAATTGGACATCTGCTCTGTCACCACCCGGTCACCCCAGTGTCGTGGAACTTCTCATGGCCAATGTAGGGCTGCTGCCAATGTTTTAGCTTACTGAATGTGCCGCCTCCATCCAAACAGATTCTCAACCCCATTTCCAGAGTCTCTTTTTTGTGTGCAAAATGTTTTTGATCATTTTTTTGTAAAGCCAAGAATCGTCTGTAACTAAAATCTGTTCCAAGATGCATTTGGCCTTCGTTTTCTTTTCAATAAGATTATGACTTGTGAAAATTAACAACTCACCGATTTTTTTTTTCTACAAAAAACGTTTTAGTTGGCCTAGATGTTGCTCAACACCTCGTTGTTCTTACCCATCCCTAGATGTTAGTCAAACATTTTGGTTGAAATAGAAATTCTATAGGTAAGCAATTCAGAGACAAATGTCAAGTCAAGTCAAGTTTATTTATATAGCCCTAAATCACAAGCAGTCTCAAAGGGCTTCACATATACAAAACAAATTGACAATTCTTCTCAAAGCATCCCGTGATCTGAAGCTCCCAATGTGACATTTCATACAAGATAAAGATAAAGTAAGTATGATTCAATTATGTCAATCTCCATAACGCAGGAACACATGT
Organism: Syngnathus floridae; assembly: GCF_059516105.1. Lineage (NCBI taxonomy): Eukaryota > Metazoa > Chordata > Actinopteri > Syngnathiformes > Syngnathidae > Syngnathus > Syngnathus floridae. The sequence goes on along the minus strand of NC_142413.1, from coordinate 12,980,052 downwards.
GTTGACACATTTCTCTGATGTTTTCTTATTAAGCTATGGACTTCAAAGATGCACTTGAGCAACTTATTAACTAAACAGTTGCAAAACTAACTTAGCAGTAATTACAATAACCAGTCAACATCTACCTGTGTACAATACTTACCAAATGGCCTAATTATGATTTGCAAGTAATATACTTTGGGCTAAGTGTTGAACATTCCGATGATGCGTCCACATAAATGATTGGGATCATTCTGCTCACCTACATTATGAAGGTGCAGTGAGAGGAAATTATCCCAGGATTTGGAAATCCAGTTGTCACCCCACTTATTGTCATTTGTAACTGCTCTGTATTGCTTTGACAAAGCAGGTCATCATGAATTATTCTGTGGACAGAGCGACAATATCCTAGCGATAATCTTTTGTACACCAAGTCGGATGGAAGCCGTTCTACTGTCACGTAAATATAGGCTTGTTAACAGTACAGCTCTTTAGCTCATGATTAGCTTGCACAACAGCCATTGTTCTGCAGCGTTTCTTCCTCTCAAATTGATGGTATGGGAAATCACCAACAGCAGATATATTAGAAATAATTGCACATAGAAGATAGTGTTTATAGGTTTTCTTTAAGGTAGTGCTTTGTTTTAACTCCTCTTAAAAACAATAGAATATATTTAACTTAGGATTCTATTACGATTAACAGAACCTACTTGATTGTCATGGAACCACAGTTTTAACGGATGTTATCAATCATTTATTTAGTCAAGCCAACATGTATACATAAATAGCATTTTATTATTGAAATTGCATGAAAAGAAATTTATGGCTGTCTGTTTAGATGCACCTGATGCAGCTGTGGCTCATGTTCACCTTGAGTCAAGGAGGCCATCGCGGGTTTGGAGGTTATATATTAATTTTCCAGAACAGATGAACCATGTGAATATTATTATTATTATCCGTCCGTCCGTCCGTCCGTCCGTCCGTCCGTCCGTCCGTCCGTCCGTCCGTCCATCCATCCATCCATCCATCCATCCATCCATCCATCCATCCATCCATCCATCCATCCATCCTTCCATCCAGTAGTAGTAGTAGTAGTAACAGTAAATAGAATACCATAAAATTCTCTATTTTGAGGGTTTCTACTCCCCCTGTTATGCGGCCACCCAGTTAAACAGTATGTTACAATTAGAAAATTGTATTTAATGTATTTGATCACACAATCACCATTCAGCCCTTTTTTCCAATGCACCTAAATAATAGAACCTAATGTGAAGTTGATGGGAAGTGGCTAGGAATTAGTTATAGTTGTCTTTATAAAGAGAAAAAACATGGATTGTCAAAAATAGATATCGCTTCAGTCTCTGTATGTGTTGTTTTTGTTTTTGTTTTGTGGGTTGAAGGGACTATATCTTAGCAAGTTTTGTGTGAATATACACCATATTCACTATAAGGTTCCCTGGTAGCATATCTGAGGTACTCTTATCATGACTCTTATTGCGTTTGTAACTGTGATATGGAACAACGGGAATAGCAAGAACCATGAGTGATCAAAAGAAGATCCCCTGTATGATTCCTGAATGAGCAAATCTTGTCTTAGCCTGTGAGATGGGTGGAGAGTTGAGCGCCTTGGGGAAGTCTGTGTTTGAGCCTCCTCATAGCTGTGGAACAACATAGATAATGGGGTGTGTGGTTGACGATATGCGGTCCTTCATTTCTTGTCTTTTTGGGTCGGCATGGGAGTAGGATCAGCGCCACAACAGAGTAGAGGAGGCAAAAGGAGGATGGATCAAAGAGGACAGTCTCTCAAATGGCTGTCCTTGCCCTCAGTTGCCCTTTGTCAACTCCTCACCATTATGCGTTCATCCCTGATTTATGTGATGTCGATGATGTAGCAGTATACTTTCTTTTGACCGTATTCAAAGAGACATGAAACCACAACTTGGACTTGAATTGAGTTGAGACTTGCAGAGCTATAAACAGTCATATAAATGTTAGTTAAAAAACAAAACAAAAAAAAAACCAATTGGATTCCTCTGAATACATCTAAATCTCGATTTTACGCGGATTCTGGGGTCCAGAATTTGGTCACCGTATTAACCCTGAAAGCTATCCTTGGTGTCCATAACACCGTAATAAAGCAGTTATTAAGATCAAACAACCTGACTCCTTTAAATTGGTCACAAAAATTCAGCGTTAAGGTCGATGCGCTAGTTATTTAGCTTCGCACGGTGCTTATATCATCCATTTAAAATAATATTTGAAAATGTATTTATGACAAAAAAAAATTGGGGCCCATGACCAAACTGGGTTGGACAGAAAGTCACGTAGGATCAAAGTGAGCAAAATCGAGATTTAGGTGTAATTTAAGCATATTTATTCATTTCATGTTTTGAAGTTATTATTGTTCGGTTAATTTTTTGGAGATAAAATACTTTTTTTGTGTTCTGATTAGTGAGAAATATTTATCACCCTAATTAATTTGAAGGTTTTGAAAAGTACTTGTGACTTGCACATGTATGTGAAGGTCATACATTTTAAATGTGTTGTTTTGGACCAACAATATATTTGTCGTGCTTATGGCCAAAGGCCATTTTATGTGTTTTGATCCTGGTGTCACTTCCAGAGTTATTTGCAGCTAGGCTTGCTAAGTTGAATGGATCTCTGGGGATATTAAAGAAAATGCAGAGGTTGCCCATGGCTGAGATATAAAATAAATACGGTACAGTATGGAGGTACATTATTGAATTAAAAGCATGCAAACATGATCCTTAGGTAAGGTTTGGTCAAAGGTGGAGAATGGAGAGATATTTATATACGAATTTTCAGGTGGACTTGTTTGAAGTTTCAACTTTAATCCAAAAAACAGATGAATGAACAGTTGTTATCCAGGATGGTCATTCGCCAGTCTGCCTGATAGCAATGACTCTATTGGGACCACCATGAGGGGAAACACCCTCCAAAGGTGCACTACACAGTATATAGGGTGACTCCAAACATAAAGAACATAACTGAAGAAGCATTTTGCACTAAAAGTAAACCGTCTTCAACAAACAAGACTCCACTTACCTGCATTCAACATTTGTTCACACCTGAGAATCTACCACAGATCTAAATTAAAGAACTCCAATGACCAGTCCAAGGCCAAGTGGGGCATGTTCCTGTGGGCTAATTTATCACCAAATTTGTTTTGTATTTTTATGGATGCTGCAAGGGTTATAATTATGGCTGAAACAATCACAGGGGCAATAACTGTGTTGTGTTTGTATGAGTGTGTGTGTGTGTGTGTGTGTGTGTGTGTGTGTGTGTATAGTCATCAGTTGAACCCTAAATGTGACACAATGTCTGAGTTGAAAAACCTTGTTTATTTTATTCCCTCTGTGGCAAAACTTATTGCATACTATGATTGAGTAATTCTTCAGAGAGTATCTGGAACGACATTCACTGTGAGGTGTGAAAACTGGTTGCTTGTCTATATGTGGCCTGTTAAAGGTTGGTGACCAGTTTATGGTATACCCTGCCCCCTTGCCCAAAGTCAGCTATTATGGTTTGGACAAAACACCGGTGTCTAGAAATTCCAATCTTTCCACGACACAGGCCTGTACGAAATGAGTGGCCAGTGATGCTGAAGGAGATGAGGTTCAGTTAACTATCTACATAATGAAAGACAGTAAAATAGTAAATGGTTTTCTTTCTCTTCATTTCTTCTTTTTTTTTTTGTATCTGCATTTGCGTCTTGTGCCCCTGATATTTTATCATCCTTTACTGTAACTGTAATAATATTAAAAAAATGTCACAAGTAACCTATGTTACTTTGTTTTTGCCTATATGTAATATTTACTGTAACAAATTACAATTGTAACTTGTTACCTAAACAGTGGTTACTGTTAACATAATGAAATTTTTAATAGTCCCACAATTTGAAATTTGCATTTAATAATTCACTTTGCAAAAATAGTGACTATATCAACAACCATATGACATTTGTTGGTGGCTGGACCTATTTCATCCCACAGCAACATTATAATAGCGTTTGTGTTGATACACTGCTTGTTCATTCATTGTGTCCATTTTAATTTTTTTCTTATTGTATACTTTAGATAAAAAGTACTTACTGTTGAAACTTTTACTAATGAAGGAAATACTTGAATTAGGGTTTATACATAGTATGCACTCTCTCTTTCTCTCTCTCTTTCTCTCTCTTTCTCTCTCTTTCTCTCTCTCCATCCATCCATCCATCCATCCATCCATCCATCCATCCATCCATCCATCCATCCATCCATCCATCCATCCATCCATCCATCCATCCATCCATCCATCCATCCATCCATCCATCCATCCATCCATCCATCCATCCATCCATCCATCCATCCATCCATCCATTTTGTGAACCGGTTATCCTCACTTGGTTCGTGGATGTGCTGGAGCAGGCGAGAGGGGCGGGGTACACTCTGAATTTGTTCCTATCATCTCACCCATACAGCCGTATTGTTATAGTTGCTGTAAAGCTTCATCTGTGAACATCTCTCTTATTTTATCATCTCAAAATCCCTGTTGAATTCTGCACAATTTTACAGATATGAGAGAGGCGAGTGGAATGGAAGGAAATCAATGTATGTTTGAAGATAAAAAGAAGAATGGGCCAGGTTAGCCCACAGGTCAAGGGTGTATTGTGGCATATTGACTTTACCCTCAGGGGATACACATTGAGAAAACATGTCGAAAGGATATTGTTGACAAGTCAAGACAAGCTTGAGGCTCAGTAAAGTGGACGTACACTTTACTCCATTATACTCTATTCATTCATTTCTTACACAGCGCACATTCTCATTAGGGTCAAGGGTGAACAGGTGTCTGTCCTGGTCTGGTCACCTGCTCACCTATAGACAAACAACCATTCGCATTCACACATATGGAGAATATAGAGTCTTTGGTGCACAAGAAGAACATGCAAACTCCACACGGCAAGGCTGGAACCTGCATTTAAACCCCCAACCTCAAAACTGTGTGCTAAACAGTCATCCAATATGCCGTCACTTTATTATCTTTTGAGTGGAAATTTATATTTCACAGTCAATATGAACACACGGAACAAATGGAGTCGTAAAGGTTTAAAGAGTGCACTGATATTTTAAGATGACTCAACACTTGTAAAATGTGGATCCTAGTAAGAGAGGACTTTAGTAGGATTTCATTCCCAAAAAATGCAATAAAACTAATCACAATCCTTCAGATTTTTATGTATTGCTCGGGAAAAAGTGCTTTGGCAAATGATAATTTACACTACACCGATATGTCATGAAACAATTGACAAGTCAGGATTAATCTTGAAGCTCAGTAAAGTGGAAAAATACTACTACGTTGGGAGGAAATTCAGTTATACAATCAGGACTTGAATAAGCAGCAGACTCAAAATGGAGTCCGAAAGGTGTCACTGAGCGGCGAAGGCTTGCAAGTGATACTGAAGGTGACAATTGTATTTTTTTTTCATCATTAAGGTTCTTTAAAGGAGTAAAAGAGGTTCGCAAAGACTGCCCTGACATTTAAAGATGACTCAATGCTATGATGATCCCATTATGACAGGCATTAGTAGGATATCACTCCAAAAATAGAATCATGTGATTTATCAAACATTCATCTGTGTTGCCTGAAAAACAGTTAAATGTACACTACACCAATGTGTAGTTGGGTTTTGAAGTCAGAGGTGTGGATTCAAGTCACACTGTAGGCAACCAGGCTTCTTGCTGGTGACTGTTGATTTGCCCTTGAGCAAGGCACCACCTCAAATGATGCAGCACTCCTCTTTTACTAAGAGGCTCTCCTTCCATGCATCCAGTATGTGCAGTAATGTCCTTAAAATTTTGTGAAGGAATGATGCATGAAGGAACAACCTGTCCTATTTCAGCAACCAATTCTATTTCAATTCATTTTGATGTTCTGGAAAAAGGGGCATTATTCATCATCATTCATATATATGAGTCCACCCAATACTCGCAGAACTGTCCAACCCTGTCTACACTCTACATAATGGTCTTGTTGTTGAGGCTGTTTGGATTCATGATGAGGTTGTCAGTTACTATGCTTCTTTATTTTGTCACTGTTTCGTCTTTCAATTTAAGCTCTGATTGGTGAGTTACAAGTTCAGAATGTCTCATGCGATGATGCTCGACCAGTGTGCCCTGGCACAATAATTATGCCGTGCGAGAGCTTCAGGTGTGCTTGAGGAAATAATCTACTGTATTTTAAATAATCTCCAAATATTTTGACAAAAAATGCTTTCTAATCAAAACAAGCTTTTTGTTAATTCATCATGCCAAATCACATGTAGTAACAGAACAAATACTGTAATTTTCGGACTATAAATCACATTTTTTTTTTCATAATTTGGGTGGGGGGGCGACTTATACTCAGGAGCGATTTTTACTTGATCATTAACACATCACTTACTTACAAATATAGTTGACCACTTCACATGTTATTTTTAGTATAGTTGATCACTTCACATGCTTTTATATCTTTATCTTGAACATATTCAAAACATAAAAAAATAGAGAAAAAAATCAAATAAAGCAATAATTATTGCAAATAAACTTAAAGCGCCATATCCAAGTCCACTGTCTGCTGTATGCACACTTACTCCATTTTTGGTCCTCTTATATTTATTATGTTATTTGTTTATTTATTATTTATTCATCACTCTTATTTATTCATTGTTTGTGCCTTCTTGGTTTTTTTTTGTGTTGTTTACTTGTATGCATATTGTGTACTATGTCTTGTCACCGTGGGATAGTGGGAACGTAATTTCGATCTCTTTGTGTGTCTTGGCATATGAAGAAATCGACAATAAAGCAGACTTTGATGAAACAACCAAATAAACAAAACAAAAAAACTACATCTGAAAAAATATATATTTTCAGACAAAACTGGATGAGGGCGGTCTAAATGGGAAGGGCTAAAGAAAAATGGCACCAAAAAGAAACTCATATTTTGCAGGTAACAAACTTCAAGTTGTAAAATATGCAGCTGAAAACCGTAATCGAGCAGCAGAAAAAAAGTTTGGAGAACCGTGATGTACCAAAGCATTACTGTAATTTGAATTTCAAATGATGTCAGTGGCACGGCACGGCGCGGCGCGGCGGTTGTTTACATAAAGGGCAAAGGTACCCACCTACGTTCTTCCGGCATCATTCGCGGCTTTGTTTCTAAGTGACACGGAGGACGCAGAGCTTGAAGGAATTAAAGATTTGGAGTGACATAGAAGGTTTGAAAAACTATTATGGCTTTTACGGACGCCCGGTCCCACTCTACTGAGCTCTCGTTCACCTTCGTGGATCGAAGTCAGGGGCCAGCGCTCGGCTGGGTGGCTGTCCACGGACGGTGCATGGGGCTCGGACATGGCTTTTACGCACGCCCGGTCCTATTGTATGGAGCTCTCTTCCACATCGGTGGCTGGAAGTCCACGCCGCCACACGCTTGGAAGTTTGTTTTGTTAAGTAAAGAGCCGTTTACCAAACCCGCGTCTTTCCTTGTACTTTGTTAACGCTACAATATAGTTATATAGTAGATCTGTCGAATAACGACGAGGCTGACGTCAGGTCGCAGGCGCGGCGTTGTTGACAAAGGACGAGGAATTTGATCGATGGATTTAATGATTTAAAGTGCACAGATGGTTTGATAATATTGCTTATATAATAGTTATTTGAAATATAATTTATATATCGTTATAAGGGCTTGTGGAATATTTTGAAGTGCAAGCGCCGTCAGCTGCGCGCACCCATTGTTGACAAAGAACGATCGATGGATTTCATGAATTGGAGTGACACCGATGGTTTGTGTTTGTCACTTTAGCATACCTATCGTTTAGCCTGTTGTTGCTATCGTATCGAACGATTGATGGATTTAATGAATTGGAGTGACACAGATGGTTTTATAAACATGTTATTTATGTAATAGTTGTCTTTAATAACTCTATATGTTACGTCAGGCCCGTTCTCAGCTCTTTGTTTGTGTTTGTCATGTTAGCATACCTATCGTTTAGCCTGTTGTTGCTATCGTTTAGCCTGTTGTTGCTCGTTCATGACTGTTCTTGATGTGGGATTTTATCAAATAAATTGCCCCCCAAAATGCGACTTATACTCTGGAGCGACTTATATATGTTTTTTTTCCACTTTTCGGGGCATTTTATGGCTGGTGCGACTTATACTCCGGAGCGACTTATAGTCCGAAAATTACGGTAATTTATCTTCCATTAAATGGCAAAGCACATACAATTTACATGTACTACCTTTAGCCACAATTTTTTGTGCTGTGAGATTTTGGTCCGATGCGTACCAATGCTTTTGCATATATAGGCTTTTACTTTACCACTTAAAAGTCCTGTCTGCTTCTCGTTCCAAATTCACATCACTCCTATGATAATTATTGCAAAAAAAAAAAACAATCCTTAATATTTGTAACTTTTTATTTTATTTTTATTGTATTGTATGTCATAAAAATATGTACAACAAAATAAAATAATTTTTAGATTCATCACATTTTTTGAAGAGCTTTTCTGGACACTCAAAGATACTTTATAGTGGATACAGTATTCATTCACATTCTGGTGGTGGTAAATGCCATTCTGCAGCCACAGCTGTCCTGGGGAAGGCTCCGGCATATACCAGTGAGTAGCGAGCACTTAAGGCAACGTGTGTAAAGTGTCTTGCCCAAGGACACAACGACCCAGACAGCAGGATTTGAACAGCCGACCCTCTAGTTACTGAAATACCTGCTCTGCCGCCTGATTCATGGCCGCCGCGTTATTGTTAATATAGCTGCATTATAAAGGAAGGGATTATGCACCTCAGAATACAAGGTCACAATGCACAAACATCTCTGTCCAATATAATCTAATACAACAACCTTGATTACAATGAGTCTATTGAAACATTTAAGCAACACCTACGAGTTGCCTAGCAAAGGACATAAATCTCCTGGCAACGCTGTGGCTAAATCCTGTAATTTCACTAAACTCATGATGGTCAAGGTTGCGTGTCATAATCAAGTGTATGAATACAATTGTTCAACTACTATGTAACACTCTCTATGTAAAAATTGAGAATGTTCATGCTTGTTGGTCCGCTAAGTGCTGCGAGGAGTCTGTCGTTTCACATGAAAAGTTGCCTAGCATTGGCGTTTTCATGGATTTAGTCCTCACCGGACAGAAAATGATATATTTATGTATAGCGCAGAGATGGAAGCCAAACTTGCTTGTGGCTTCACCCCATATTAGCTTCTACTCGTGTGTGCCTATGTGTGCGTGAATGCATACAAACGAGTCATTGTCAGGCCGTGCGGCGTTTCCAACAATCCATTTCCATTATCTGGCTACAATTTCCTTTCCATGCACGGTACCCAAACATGCACACAATCCGTGCACAATTGCGATTGATCAATTTATACGAGTTTGTCAAGAAAAAAAATGTCATTCACATTTTATTCAAATTGACTCACTTAAAAAGAAACCTCCTTGAACTTGTTTCCACCCCACTTATCCAGCTGGTATGCCTGGGTTTGCTCACTTAAGCGAATCTGAAACGCCACCCAATACATGTTTCTGTCACAAGCCGCGTGTCAGCTTTTTTTCCACATACACAAGGAAAATGGGGAAAGAACGGATAATTCCGACAGTAGGAATCAGTCCGGGCGATTCTTAAATGTTTTACTGCCTTAATGGGCCTCCAGAAATAGATGCAGTGCTAATGTCCTCTGACTCTGGAAATAGGGGGCCGAATGTGTCTGTGTGTAGTTGTGTGCAAGTCCAATAGTGTGTGTGGCTGCTCATGTGTGTGATTCAAATGGGTTTAAGTGAAGGATTCTCGCATGCAAATGAAGCCACTTAAATCTGGGACCCTTTCCCCTCTATCTCAAAGGACACCCTATTCTCTATTTAGAGCAACACTTTGACATTAGCTGGATGGAGTCAAGGCCCAGTGGGCTTTGGTCTTGAGTGGCACACTATAGCCTTTGAGATTTGCCTTATATAATATCCCACATCCTTTCAAATATCCACAAATCTTCAACTAGCTCGTACAGAGACACACACTCAACATTAACCATCGCCCAGCTTGAGCATGAAGCATTGAGAAATACTCTATATTGCAGGATTCCTGGTATTTGGAGCTTCCTGATCGCATTTGCCGCTTTAGAACATTTTACCATCGCCCAGCATGGTTCCTGTTCTCCAGACAGACTCTGATTATCGATCCCTGCGCTCGCTGTATTCTTAGACAATCCATACAAAATGAATTAGCAGCAGAGAGAGCTACAATGTCCTCTGCAGCTTATCATATTATGGCCACAAAGAGAGGTATTTGTAAAGAAGCAACCTATTTTCAAGGCCAGTGTGAATGGGCTTTCTTGGAAAATGGTACTACCATCTGAAATAATGGGTTGCATTAGCAGATGATTCAGGTTCATCTAAAAACTTTGTGGCTTCAAGTGCGTGTTTGCGGATATATACGTATATAAACATAAGCACACGAAGTTTTTGCTTAAACCATCAGGAGTAAGATAGGAGAGAAGGACTGACTGATTCTGGAGTGGGACAATCAAAGACCCTGATGCTAATCAGAGCTCTCAGGTCTGCCAGTATAGTAAAATGGTTGGAATATACAATGAAGCCTTAAACAGTGCCCAATGCCTGACTGATGTGATTGCTTGCTATAGAGCAGAGGATAGAAATCAGCCCAGAGCTATCTGGAAGGGCTTTGGGGACTTTGTTTGGGAGAGCGATGGAGGAACCTCATCAAACAAAATTTGGATTTATTTGTAGCTCCATCATGAGAAACAAAAGTGTTCATTAATTACCACTGCCACCAAGGCTATATTTTCATCTGTGTGGATTTATTTGTTTGTTTGGAGACACATAAGGGACTGACTGAATACAATGCATAGATCCAACACAACCAAATGTAAATGTGCCGTACCGTTGGAATCCACATGACAAATGTTAAAGGTCATATTTCTGTTTTTTTCCCCCTTTCCTTTTATTGAGTTTTCCATTTGTGTCTGTGAGTAAAATGAAAAACAAGAGCGTGTTTACAAGAGCAATAACTCGAATTCTGACAAATCCTCAGCGTGAGCTTGCGTGTGCAAGCTACATTTTCCTGTATACTTGATAGTCGGTTGTTCGGTCTTCTGACAGACGGATTCATTAAATCATGCCGCAGTGGTAACCTGCCGTGACAGGACGCCATTGCCTCCTCGGAATTCCTCGATCAGAGTCTCTCATGCGCTTAACGAGAAAGTAAACACGCTAAATTGTCTGTTGGAGGAGAAACGAAAAGGCTGTCTCAATTCAACATGTCATGAGTGATGTCCACTGAAGTTTGTTAAACACAAGGTTTAACACTGTGTTCTGTTTTGTCTTTATCAATAGAAACATGCTGCCACTAATCAACATTACACAACACACGTGTATCTTGAATACAGGAAGAGACCTCCCTGAACAATGGTAATAATTTTGCAAAGAGACATTGATAAATATTGATTACCTATTTTTAGGTACAAATATTCAGTAGTTGATTGGATTTGTCATAGTTACTGTGAATGTACGTTTTGGCTATAAATGATTTGCCACACAAACTTGCAGAAGTCAAGTAACAAAATTATGGAGGTGGGTTTTCCTAATAGTATTGCATTTTTTTTTTTTTTTTACAAAGTTGCACTGACTTTCCAAAGTGTCTTTCAAGTACCAGTAAAAAAAAAAAAGAGAAACAAAAAAGAAATCAACTTTCCCGAAGGTCAATTTGGTGGTTCTGAAAATGTAGCGTCATTATATTGTTAAAAGCTGGGATGTGCTACTACATAGAAGGAAATAGCCCATAACCACAAATCATTGTAAATGCTTTGCTTGTCTTCAGTGGTTTCAAATCAAACGTATTGGGGGTATTTCCGGAACCATATTTATATTTATTGATATTAATACTTTAGTTGTCATGTTTCTGGGTTTTTCATTAAAAAACAGTCGCAATGTTTTTCTTGTGGAAAGGGTGTGCAATAATAAATGCATCTCATAAAAAAATGGGGCATCTGTTTGTTCTTATGAATCTGCCTGCAGATAGAGACAGAGTTTGCCGGGGAGCTGCTTGCATTGAAAACACACAGTGGATGTTAAAGAGGTGTTAAGTTTTTGGGATGAATTGTGCTTGTGCCTCGCATGGCTATTTTAGGATGAAGACCTGCGTGGTGTGTCGGTGTGTAAGTGCAGGATTTGTGCTTGTCAGGGTTGTGTTTTAATTAGAGAGACAGGAGTGTGTCCTTGGGCTGGCGCAGAAGGTCAGGGAAGCTGGTAGTCCTGGGACAAGACTGGCAAGCCTGCTAAACACCCATTACTCAGATGTGTAGTTGCACTTAAAAGTGCACGCGCACCCTCACACCCAGGCACACATGCATCCTTGTCTTGGCTCTCTTCCTGTTGGCCACTGATACCACGGTAAGCGTCTCCATGTGTTCCGAGCCCATCCCTCAATACCGAAAGCAAAATTACACCTGGCACTACTACAGGGAGATGAAGAAAGGCAAGGGAGAGCCATTTGAGAATAAGGTTAGAGGGATTGAAAGGAGAAAAGGTTGAGAGGAGAGCGGGAGGAGGACTATGACATTTAGTATGTGCCTGGCCAACAGAAAATGCCACTTGAGTATGGCATCTCTCTTTAATTCCGTGCTGCTCTCTCCAGCCTTGCCTTGACCCAAAGCTTACGTCCGACACCTATTTCCATACACCTTGCTGTACTTGCACAACCTTTCGTTGGTCACTTTTGTTCTCATTTCCCTGCATCAGCCTTCCCATTTTCATATGTCTGCCATATGACCTCTGGCTTACATCCAGCCGTCTCTTCCCATGCTTGTATTCATTTCCATATCACAGACCCTCACCTATGCCACATCACACCCAACTTTGGCCCGCTCCCCCTTTGATTATGCTGTCTGAATCGCCCTTAACCTCATACCTGTATTTGCAAAAGTCTCTCCCTCCCTCCGTGGCTAATCTCCTCCTCTGCCCTCCCCACACACTGCCAGTGTGACTAGCCTAGGCCCCAGCCGATGATGGAACTCATAAAGCCTCCCAGATGAGGTGATAGCTAATGGCTGTTGAATAATGCATAGCAGCCAGGATTTAGAAAGCCCAGTCTATTAGCCTGACCAAATACTCTGGGCTTTTATTAAAGACCGACACTTACAATTACAAACTACATTAAGGCTGGGGTCTCATCCCCCTCTCCTAAATTCTGCCCCATACTCCTCATCTCTATGGTCGTCACTTGGGCTAGATATATATTAGTTTTTGTTATTTTTTAAGGATTTATTGCCAACAGCCAACTGACCGTCTTGAAGGGGTCGCTAATGGTCTTTCTGTATTTTCTTCTTCTTACACGGTTGTGTCAAGGGTTAGTGGCCTTTTAACTCTCTGTTGTAGCCACAGAAAGGAATGGCTGAGGTGGACGAGAGTATCACACTTTCCCAGCGGGTGGCTGGTACAAAAATGAAGATAACAACCTTCATGGTTGTTAGTTTTTCCCCACTTCTTTTTTCATTGTGGCAGTTGTGTGTCTAAGTATTCAGTCATGTATACAGTAGGGTATGTTAAAAAGGGTTATGGTTTTATATATGTATTAAAATGTACAAAATAGAAAATTATATGTATTACATTTCTTTGAGAAGTCAACAAAAACATTGGTATGATTTTTTTCATATGAATGATTGAGTAGGATGAGTATGCTTTATTTAGATAGTTATCGATATTCTTTTAAAGCGATTCTGTTGCCATTTTGCATTAACCAACAATACTACGTAACACCTACTTTAGTCTACAACTTCATTTTAGTTGAATTTGCGCATGCACAGTTTGTGGTTAGCTAGTATTCTACTGTAATAGTTATTTGTTTTAAAGCCATAACCAATTAGGTCCACCACCTGAGCAAACCTTAAGTTTATCTTCATAAAACACAAGAATGTTTAAATTAACACTTCTCAAATCGAAATGACAAAGCGATCTATTATTAGAAAAAATGGTCTACGTTCAGTGGAAAACTTGATTCCAGATTTAGGGGAAAACTTTGCTCAACACCGCTCAATAAGTGTTGATGAGTACGCCGGCGGGATGGCTTCGTGCAGTGGTAGGGACCAGCGTGACTTAGCAACAGATGTCCTGCTCATCTGGCCGGTGCTGACTCGCGCCTTGGCCTCACAGCGGCTGACCCCTGTGAGAGGTCCACTCCCTTGTGCCTGCCCCATGGTGACAACGCCCACCATCTGCATCTATCGACTGAGTGCCCAGGACGCTCCCCACATATTTGCCTGTTATGACGAATCACAACCAGGGTCCATTGCCTCATACCTTTTTCCGCGAATCGCCTGCTGAGCTGCCTTTATGCTGGTTCTTGGACCCTGTGGAGGCTTTTTTTGTGTGTTTTGAAGTTTTCTTCTGGGTATTTAGGGGCAGAGGGGCACTGTGTGGTGGACCTCTGAGTCTCTGTGTCTGAGTCTATGGTATTTCAGCCTCTCACCAGCAGGCCTGCAGTTCGTTCTTTTTTCCTTTGTTAAAGCGTATTTTCTTTGTTGTTTTGCCCTTGATGACTTGTATCTTGTTGCACTTATTGGTTTCCTCTGAGGCGCCGTTGTAAGTGGCAGCCTTTTCTCTGAGCCTATTAATTTTACCAACCAACCAACCAACCAACCAACCAACCAACCAACCAACCAACCAACCAACCAACCAACCAACCAACCAACCAACCAACCAACCAACCAACCAACCAACCAACCAACCAACCAACCAACCAACCAACCAACCAACCAACCAGCCAACCAAATGGCTGGTAAACTGCCTAAACATTATTTTATCTGGCTATGTACGTGCTATGGAAGAGCAGACTCTCTCTCGTTAATAGTTTACGTGCTATGGAAGTGCAGACTCTCTCTCGTTAATAGTTTATTGACCTATCTTTTAGTTTTGAATTCGCCAGACAAGGTTTCATACAGCAAATCGCTATGTGCACACTTTTGACATGTTTGTAATGTTAAGTCACTGTATGGAACAAAAATTTTATTTGTTGAGTTTTATTCCCTTTGATGAGCCAGCAATCACTACTGGATCAATGAGTTTTCTTGTTTTGCAAGTTTGAAAAGTATTTTTTTAATGGCTTAGCCTTGATATGTTTTTAAGCAAAGAAGATAGATATTAGTAAGGTAGAACCCATTAGATTGCTGGCAGATGGTTTGACGCAGCAAAGTACCAGCTTTTAAAGTTCCACTTGTGGTCCCAAAAACATAAATATACATGCATGTGAGTGTCGGATGCTCCAAGAAAATAAATGCTCTTTGTTGCGCCGCATACACCTTTGTCAACACTGCTACATTGCGGTCTGCCCAGTCTTGCTGATGATTATTTGGTCTGACCTCTCACATTCCCTTCTGGCATGCTACTCGCTCAATGGCAAGCACTATATATAGTCATGCGTGAATGTCACCGACCTTTCAAATAATCCTTTTGTTTGAAATCGCATACTTTGAAGCTTAATGTCAAATCAAATGTCTTTTAAAGCACAATTCACAACTTTTAATACAGAGTGGTACATTTGAATGTCAATTTGAATTTTTTTTTTTATTCTACATTCATGCAATAATTATACAGTGCAGTACTATATTTTTGAACGCAACAAGCAGCTTTCTTCTCGGAACTTATCTTAGCCATAAGCTGTTTTTTTTCCAATAAAAGTATGAAATTCAGGCACAGCATGTGGATCAAATAAGAAAATGAATTAACTTCACAGCTTAACCGTGAAAAATAACACTCCTGTCAACCAACCTGGTCGATGTCTTCTCACCAGTCTGTGCATGAAATTCTAAAGAAGGAAATACACCTTAAATATACCTAATGTTTCAGCATCTTATTGCACCATATTTATCAACATGCAGTTTTTTTTTATAATCATCATTTTCAAACATATGAATTGATGCTTGTTTGAATGACTAATCTTCCCACCATGTGCATACAGGGGAATGGCAAGAGAGGACGAGACAAAAACTATGATATACATATATGTGTGGACAGAGCATGTTTTTGTGTTGAGAGCAGACAGCAGTATATAATTGCGATAATCATAGTACTATCAAACAACATGTACATTCTGAATGCATTTCCGACACGAAAAACAAACCATTAAAGTGAGGGCGTGAGTGTGCCTGTGCGTGAGTATGTAAAAACGTAGGCCTGTATTGAGACAGCAAAGGACTTTGCTAACGGTATTCCTCTGTCTCTCTGGAGACACTCGAGGAGCAGAGGGCAACTGCAGTCTGATGCGGGGCATCTGTTCCCACATTTGTTAGGCTTCACCCGCTGTATGTGATTTAAAGATGTTGGGCAGGGTAGAGGAAGTGGGACAACGGTGTGCAAAAGTGTGTGTGGGCTTGCGTTGTGATTGGTGTGATAGGTGCGGTTGGTGGAGTGGAACGGCAAGGTGTTATTGCAATAGAGGGCAAGTGCGGAGTTGTCATTGGACTGTGTTAAAGCTGACCCAGGGCGTCGGCTGCATTCACCTCATTGACCGCAAGATGGCTACCAGGCGAGTCTGCAGGTGGTACTCAAGATACGACATCTCTTTCTGTGTACACCCGACTATCTTTTATCATCGCTCCTCGTCTGTGTAGGTCTCTATTATATATTCCGTCTGTTTTTGGGCCATCCTCACATCTTCCCGCATTCATAAAATCCTGCCTTTTATTGCACAATGTTCTCTAAATGCTTCAATTTACATACTGTAATCTCAGCGGGCACGTAACATACATAATGTATGCTGTAATAAGCATGAGGTTGGCCTCTGATGCCCGGTTAAGATAGGAAGAGGAATGTGTTCATCAGACTCATTTATAGCAGTGGCTAGTAAAGAGCAGGACCCCATCACAGATGACCTTTTTCTCCTTCAGTGGAGACTCACTGATCCAAGTTTAACATGGTAGCTGGGGGCAAGTGACGGAAATCTGCAGGTGATTTGAGGTAAAATATGGGTGTTGGTCGTCATGTTGAATGTGGTGCTGTTTATTTGTTGGGAATTATTGACAAGAAGAGCATCATATGGAGATGGTGTATCTAGTGTGCCAACATTGATACGGAAAGCTTATAGTGCTCTGATTTATGACTACTGTGGAGAATTGAGTGCTTCATAAAGATTTGCCGCCGCCTGAGATTGAGTAATCAGTGAAGTGATCTGACTTTGGTGGATTACATTTCCAACGAACTGTAACGTCAGTTTCAATGGCGTGACTTTGTCAGAGAATGCGCACCGAAGGAGTTATAGTCCAACTCTGGCCCTTTGTCAAGGTCATATGGATTAGAAATGATTGGGTTTCCAATACTCTACTAGCGAGCTCCGCGTGATGAATCATCACTCCATTCCAAATCGACACCAATTAAGAAGGTTTTGTTTATTCTGCTCTGGGACACGCTGTGGCTGTTCGCTTGGAACAAACATGCTCACCCCTTTCTCTCTTCACAAGCGACACTTTGGTATTTACAGGGATTAGCACACTGTGCCTCTGTGGTTTTGTGTGTTTCCATCTGCATGCTTCCTTATGCACTGTGGGGCTAGTATTTGTTTCAGGCCTGATGATTTGCCTTGTATCCACACACTTGTGCACGTCAGTGTTTGCCCGTGTGCGATGTTGGCATGTGCGTGCCAACAGTCATGTCACTCACTGTTTACTCTGTAGTCCTGCTCTGTTTGTGCCGGTAGTTTCATGTCCAAAAGGCATGCTGTATGAAATGTGTGGATGTGTCGCACAGTGCCAGACCACTGAATTCATTTGCATTCATTCCACTGCCTGTCTTTCCTCTGAACCCATTCTAATTACCATCTCTCTCGCTCTCTCGGTCTCTCTCTCTTTCTCCATCTCTCTCTTTCCCCATCTCTCTCTTTCTCCAACTCTCCCTCTTTCTGTCTCTCTTATTGCTGGTGATGCATCTGTCAGGATTCTCTTCTCTCTTTTTAGCTGGAAGAAATCTTTTCATATTAGTTTGTTTGCTGTCAAGTCCAGCTACTTTCTACAGTTTTAGTGTTGGGAGCCACAAAAAATAGAGTTTGTGCATGTGAGTGAAAGCAATAATCCTTCATACTCTTTGTGTGTTTGTTGTGATTGCTTTGGGGTTGAGGGAGATGTAGCGTGTGTTCATCGGAAAGCAGAGAGAAGGAAGGGAGACCGTCGTGAAGTGTAGAAAATATGAACGTTAACTAATCACTACAGTGGTCATGGTGATTCATCACCTCTTGAGTCTCAACAATTTGCAATTTCAATTTGCATTTTTCTCTTATTCTTGATGCAAATCATTGCAACTGAATCACATGCACCAAAGCTCGGCCATATGTCCCAATATACAAAAAGCATTCATGGCATAATTCATTAGGTACACTTTCACAACGCAAGCGGGATTTAAAAAATGGGTTTTGAGAACATTTACACTGTGTCTGTCTAATGACCATCCAATGACCATCCCAAAAAATCCTACACGTGACACTGCTGGCTTGCTTGGGACGACTCTGACCGGCATGACGTCTATTTGCACCATGACATCAATGTGCGTCGCCATTCCAGTCGGGAGGTTTAAATGCGCGAGTATGTATCTCTGAGGTATGTAAACGGGTTATTGACGAATATTGACTGCATGTAAATGTCGCCATTGCCTTTAAAAAACAAAATACTGACAATATTCAAGTTTTAAAAGGGTTATTGACTACATGTAAACAAAGTCACTGATTTTTTCTATACGTGGTTTGTGTACAGCCGTCTGTCATCTAAGTTTCTTATTGATTTAAAATGCTTGTTCATTATTAAATGTTGTCAGGTTCTGTGTTTCAGCAAGCTTTCCGATAATATAAACCTTTTGAAAATAGGACAAAGATTCTGAAAGTTATGACGGTTCAGGGCCATCTCTAAAAATATCTTTTTTTTTTTTTTTTAACCCTCGCAACTTCAGCACTTTGGCTGAGATGCATCATTAGTAAATGAGGACCATCATCTTTAAAGATAACGTTTTGTACTGCTCTTTTTTGTTAAATTGTACCTAATCGTGACATCCTTGCTGCAAGCAAAGCAATTCATTCTGGGTGTATTCACAACACAGGAATTTACATGGCAACATTAATTTTTTTTTTTCAATACTTCTAAGTGTGTTTGCTGTCTATTTACTGTAAATATGTAAGTGAATGCGTTGTGGAAGTAGAGGCACTTTAAATTAATAAGAAATAGAAAAAAGTCGTTTGGTTCCTTTAAAATTTGGTATGGTAATTACATGTTGTTGATCATTAAAATAGTACATCAATATGAATGTGTTTCCGGAGAAGTAATTTGGAGAATGTGGGCCCCTACAGTGAACCGTCTGAGTGATGCTAAGCTTCTCAATTTAGAACTCTGCCGCGGCACTCTAGAGGCTTCAACGCTTTCTCCAGGGAAAAGCTAGTTTCAGCATCACCTGAAGCCTAAACATGATTGTGGGCTTGTTTTTGAAGATGGGGTTACAAACAAGTAATTACACAAATGCATGCACACACATGCACGCACACACGCACGCACACACACACACACAAATGCAGCCATAGAATTTGATATGGAAAAGCCAGATGACGCATGACTGCTAATTATCATGCTCTGTATGAAAATCAATTGGGGGAGAGAGAAAGGAGCTCTGTGCCCTCAGTTTCTTCATTTGAATTTTCTGGTTTTAATTGGACTATATGATTGTGTCACTTTGGTAAATGGAGTTCCTGCCGTATGTGTCTGCAGAAATGAATCAATGGCTGTTTTTATTCTAATTGCTCCCTCTAAGCCACATGTCATCAATACAATTATCAGTGTTTCTGCCAGCACTCTTATTACCAATGTTTTCATCTTCATTGTTGTTATTGTTATCACCGCCAGTGTTGTCGGTAAAGTCATCTTCCGCAATTCCTTTTTCGCCATGATCATTAGCAATATTACTCCCCGTTATCTTGCAAACATTATTATTTTTATCGATATCATTATTGTCCCTGCCAGCTTCATCAGCAACAATGAAATGAGCCATGGTAGAAGTTACAATGTCTGATGAGATAAAGCAGACAAATTATAACAGACAAAACAATGGGTCAGTGAAAATAAGATGATTTCTCAAGCTGGAAAGGGAAGACAAAAGACAGCAACATTAAATTTGAGTAGTTTGACCTTTTTGTGATACTTATTTTATCCAAGCATAGTAGT
Organism: Syngnathus floridae; assembly: GCF_059516105.1. Classification (NCBI taxonomy): domain Eukaryota; kingdom Metazoa; phylum Chordata; class Actinopteri; order Syngnathiformes; family Syngnathidae; genus Syngnathus; species Syngnathus floridae. The sequence continues at coordinate 12,959,808 of NC_142413.1, read as the reverse complement.
GGAATAAACTGTGTGGCTATTTAATGTGAGTTGATTAAGAAGCGAGATAGATTCAAATTGACATTTTTAAACTTTTGTTTTTTTTAGAGTTGGAGGGGTGATGCTTTTACTTGGATTGTTTGAACTCCTTTGATACAGAGGAAGGTATCATTTTCTCAAGTTCTGGCACTATGCATTTTGACAAACCTTTCTTTAGTGTGAAACTAACAGCGCAATTTTAATAAATACACATAATTGAGTGCAGATTTAGGCCCACCTACTCTGAAGCACGCCTTATATGCCCCTATTATGTCCCTTCTAAAATCAAAAGCTGATAGTTGCTGGGAAATATCTCATAAGCGACTTACCGAAGTCCCGCTTCTAGAGGGTAAGTCCCAGAGGAACCTCAGGGCTCAAGATGCTCCACACTGTCACGGATGTCTTCAGAAGCTGTAATGGTCCCTCCTACGGCCTCTATCTGGTACCCACAGAGTTGACTTGATGTTTCTGAACTCCAGGCTAACTGAAGGAATGTTTTGTGCCCCCCTGGCCTGCAGTGAGTGACTTAAACGGGTTACAACTGGAGCAGCACAGCTTGTGGTTGGTGTGTCTTTGTCTTGAAGCAACAAATTGCAAGACTGTGTTTGAACACAATGGTTGAGATTGGATGTGATGAGTTAGATTTGTGCATGGGTCTTTGAGTGTGGGGATACAATGGTGCCTCAGCTAAGCCTTCGAAACCATCATCTTGTGAAGTGCACCTCCTGTGCCTCCCTACTCACTGAGATTATTCATTGCCTTCATGGCTAGCCTATTACTGCGTATTTCCTCGAAGACGGAGCACATAACCCCAATTCTGGCCTCCTCTCATTACAGTTAGGAGTTAATTTTTAGACACTTCTATTTGTTTTCAAACGGTTAAATGGCCACATCCCAGTTTACCTCTCTGAGCTCCTCCACCCAGACACACCTGCCTGGTGCCTCAGGTCTGCAGACCAGATGCTACTGCAAGTGCTGAGAACAAAGCGGATCCTCAGATTGGATCAAACCTTTTAAATTGACAATCCTTCCCTCAGGAATGACCTCCCCTTAAATGTTCGGCAAGCTCCTTCCAATGTCCATTTTTAAAACTCGTTTGAAGATCCAGTTTTATACTTGAGCTTTTGACTGACTTTGGACAGTTACTGTTCTGCTAATGTATCTTACCTTGTGTTTCAATTTATTATTTTTTTACTCTTTGTGGTTGTCCTATTGCTTTATGATTTGTTACAGCTGTAGCTTTTGTTAAATGCATTATTTAAATAAAGGTTGTATTGTATTGTATTGTATTGTATTGCATTGCATTGCATTGCGTTGCGTTGCGTTGCGTTGCGTTGCGTTGCGTTGCGTTGCATTGCATTGCATTGTATTGTGTTGTATTGTATTGTGTTGTATTGTATTGTGTTGTATTTTGTCTCATCGTAAGGAATAATCTAAATTGTAATTTCTTCATTCAACACCAGGGTATCTCAGTTTTGCTGAACGGAATACATTTATAATGGCATTTTATGAAAACTGAGCGACATATATTGGATGATTTGACTGTTTTGGTTCAAATACCTTATTGGTGAGAAAGTCTACCTCATAATTCTGAGATTCCTGATTAAAATTGTGGCTCCATCCTGTGAGCAGTTTGAAAGTCCTCCCCATGCTTGTGTAGGTTTTCCCTAGATACTCTGGCTTTCCTCCATACTCCCAACATATGGATGTTATGTTCATCAAAGACTCTATATTATCCATAGTTGTGAAAGACCAGTCCAGGGTGTAGTCTGCCTTTCGGCCAATGTCAGCTGGGATAGGCTCCAGCCCCCCCTGCAACCCTGAACAGGATAAGCGGTGATGAAAATGGGAAAGTTTGTGTGAATGCTTGTTTGTCAAGGTGGCTCATAGTTGGGTGGATTGCATTCCTTTATTCCTGTACCCTGCCTCTATCCCAAAGAGCTGGGATATGCTACATGGCATCTGTGACCCTAATGAGGAGAAACGGTATTAAACTATGGACATCACTTGACTATTCCCATTTACGCAGCCACATTGGCAGTAAAGTAGCGCCAGTACGCCAATGACTAACAGTGGAGCATAGCGATAACACTGTGTTTGGTCGGCAAGATCTCCCACACCCCCTCACCCCCTTTTTTCCCTTAAATATAATACTAAAAATCTGAACCAGGATGGGGAAGCGCCGGTGGTGGCGCGTTCGCTCGCGGCCTTCTTCACGCTGGAGACATGTCTTTAATCGTCAATTAATCGTAAAGAAGCATACAATCAAGTTACACCTCCGTGATTAAACTGATGTAGTAATTGACTCACCTGATACAAAGTGATCACTTCACAGGCGGTAAGTGCCACTATGAGAAGAATCCCATTTTGACGACTCGTTTTTGACCCTTTTTAATGGTTCGTGTTTTTCTTGTGAGATGACTGCTCGTCACTTCTTCTGTCCCAGTTGCTGTCGCACCCCAGTTGTCAACCATTTTCAAAGTGTGGCTTTGTATTTATTCAAAATTATTATTGTTTATTTATTTATTATATATTTATTATTTGGCATAGTGCATTGTTGGATGCATGCTATTTATATCATATTCATATACAGTCTAGTCCAAAATGATTCATACCCCGGGTGTATGAATACTTTCGGGCTTGACTACACAATTGCATTACATCTTCTTTTAATGTAGTCGTGCAGTTTAAAATTGTTCTGTTGCTTTCTTTTAAGTAGGCCCCATTTGGGAAGTTCATATGGTTGAGAAAAAAATGGAACTTTCATTTTCACCCACAATCTTTTTACCTTTGAGGAAACAGCGCCTCTCGATTATAAAACAAATGAATTTCATGTCATTTCAGCAGGTCCAAACAAATAGGCTTCAGCTCATGATTAGCCTTTTCAATCTATTAATTTGATTAGGCGAAAACACAAGTTACCCGCGCATGAAAAAGAAGGTCCACATACTACAACTTGGCATAAGGTTATAATTCATCACAAACCTGTTAGGCGTACTAAAAATACGAAATCGTGTGTGGGTGTTAAATGTGCATCACTGCAGATGGCCATGGGCAATACTATGGAGGAGGGCTGTTTAGTGAAACTGTACTGCATGTGTCAGTGAAAGCATGAAATAAACACGTGAAATGAGTAATGGTTTGTCACAACTAATGAAAAGAGTGTTTCATTATATCAGTATGCAAAGAATTGAGGCATAAATGCATCAAAGACAAATAAGCCTTGATGAAAAATCAGTAAGTCATTGAAAGATGACAAAACTCATTGTTTGGTCCAACAGTATGATGACAGAAATCACAAAGAAATTGTAGACACATTAATGTAAAATGCACTAATATGTACAGGCGTAGTAAATGCCATTCTAACTGTGTCTATCATTCTTGCTAAAGCCAGACCGGTGGCCTCATAACAATCAGTGTCACATAGAAACGTTTTTAGACCATTGACAGTCAGTGGGGTTGTGGTATGTGTTGGTATTTTTTACCCATGCAGTTAGAAACGGATGGTTTGCTTCATTGTGGTTGTGAACACAGCTGACGTTCTTCGACTTAGTATATGTGGTTGCAGCAGGCGTAATGATTAGTCCTAACCGTAAACCACCAAATTCTCAGTTGGCCCAGGTTTGCCAAAGGAAACGTCATTAGTACGCCTGATGTGAATAAGCAGTATGTTTATAAAGTTTAAACCTTTAAGAGTTATTTGTTTTAGTTGCAACAACTTCCAGAGCCGCTAATGTATACTGGAACTGGACGTAGAGGGCAAACCTCCGCAAAGGTCGAGCGACAATGAGTGACTTATTGCGCTTGTTTAGTTATTTGATATAGTCTACTTCCTGGTTTGTAAAGGAGGATAAACAGCTGGGGGTATTAAGATTTTGTGGAACAAACATCTACATGGGGCCCAGTGACAAAGGAAAGCAAATTCTAGTCCTTGCGCCTTTATAAATTTATAAATTCTATATCCCAAAAAAATAAAATGCATGTTCTGCATCTTTCGATAATTAAATCTGTCCCACTATTTACTTGTTGCTGTGTCAAAAGGTCAATGAGAATCTCAATAAAACAGCAAACACATTGCATCCTGAGACTTTTTCGTCGGGCTGTAATTTTAATTATGGACCATGATTGGATGATTATTTTGCTTGTTGCATTCATTACGGACACTTCAAAGGGCGCCTTTTTGCTTTTTTTTTTTTTTTTTAAAGAAATGTTGTAGTGGTAAAATTGTTGCTCTTGCAGTGTATAATTTCGCCTACAATTGTGAATAGTCAAAAGCATATCAAGAATATTTTTTTTATTAATCTGTTGTAAAAGATATTCTGTTGCTCTTGAATCGCTCATAAATGTTCAAACCTTTGTTAAAGCTCTAGTATGTGCTCTACAAGCGAAATGTTTGAATTTAGTCTCACTCCACTCCTCCTTCCCTACAACATCTAGCTCCCACCATAGCGCACTAACAAGCTTGCACGTTGGGACGTCGAGTTTAGCTGCTACATTGCTGGCATCATTTATTCAAGACAGAGCATTGCCAAAAGTTAAATGTTACTGGTTTGATGTGGTATTTTTTTTTTGAGTCAAATCAATTTAAAGAAATGAACGGCAAACAATTGACCCAAAGTGATGATTGATGATAGTTCTTACGTACGTCTGTCAAGATTCATAAAATTGTTCTCTAGTGGCAATTGCGTAGTATTTGCACAGCACACTAGTACGAAAGGCAGAGCACTCGGATGTCAGCATGTTGGCCATTTTTGAGTCACATTTGTCTGTTCCCTTAAACAATTTCAGCCGGTTTGGGACAAATCTTTCATTCATTTTCAATGTTCTTGCACAGAGTTGGTGTTTGCGGGTAAATGTTCAGTGTTTAATTGCTGTGCTCATGGAACCATAAAACAACCATATGGTAGGGGATGTCCCCCTAAACACTGAAAAGAGTCTTGGGGCAGTTGATGTGCTTTCATGAAGAAATACAAACACATATGCAGTTGCTTTCACACATGACACACAAGCAAACGGGTTCTATCTGAAGCATGGAAACACAAACCAAACATTTAGTTATTAAATATCTGTCATTAGTGTGAAAACGAAGTGTGAAAACATGATGAGGCAACAGGAAGGAGGATGTGAAGGAATTATACCATAAAATGATGGATTGAAAGAGCTCCAGCTAGACCTCGAGGTTAGCAGTGTGAGCGGGTTACAGCTGGCTAGCTCATTTCGCAGAGCTACAAATCTCATAATAAACATCATATGGGTAGTTTGGGCTGGCGGGTAAGGATTAAGTCAGAGCTATGCGCTCTTAAAAGACTCAGTGCTGCGGACAGCCCAGTATCTATTTATAGGGAGGCTGGGAATGTATCAAAGCAAGCATGAAAGGAGGCAATGGGAATTTGATTTATATCAGTCAAAACACTTTCAGCTTACCTTATGTCACTTGCAATTTTTGGAACTTGTCGCTGATAAAACTTTGTTTACACCCACCCTACCTCTTTTCTCCAGAATTACCCAGCAGTCCAGGTGGTCAATTCACATTTCGACCATTACCGCCACCTCCTCCACCGCCCCATGCCTGCACCTGCGCACGCCCGGCACCCTACACCCAAGTCAGTCTTCAGAGGAAGACCATGCTGACGAGATGTCAGGCCAGCCAGGGCACCCAGGGGGCAGAAAGCGGTGCATGCACGGAGCAGGCACAGCTTCATGACAGCTGGGTGCTGAACAGCAACATTCCCTTAGAGACCAGGTAGGAAAATGCAACAAATTATTATCGCTGTTTGATTTTGACCTGAAAAGGAAATGAAAAACACACCACGCACGTGCTCAGATTGAGGATTTTCTTCCAAAATGCTTTCAGCCCAAATTTGTGGAATTATCTATTGCTATCCCACAAATGATTATCATTACATTCAAGCGTTTAAATAGGAATTGGCAAACCGTCCGAAATTCTGTGGAGAGCAATTAAGGACAAGATTAGAACTTTATTTGGATGTTTTAAATTTGCACAAAAAAGCAGAGCTCCACACAAGCCTCACGGGTAATATTACACGTCTTTGCACACCATCAAAGCCATCGTGAATCTCTCAGGTTTTTCCACTGGATTTTCTCACCGCACCTCTCGAAATCCACCAGGGGACTGTTATGAGTTAAGACGTCACAAAACAAAATCCGCCATCGAGCACAAATCCTCTTTTTGGGAACATATTGAAATTCCACCTTCAGTTGTGGCACCTGAAAACATATTGTACCGTCTAATACGCTCAGACACCAGCCGCCGGAATTTCATCCCATCAAACGGAATTAAGTATTTCCCAGCTGCATAAGTAATAATTGATCAGAGAATTATTTCACAGATTCTCATTTTTGAGGCTGATTTTGAGAAGAAGCAGAAAGGTGCAAAAGAATATGTTTGCATGTTAAATGAGACCTCAATGTGGCGGCTGAATTCTGTTATTATGGTGATGAGATTGGCAGGCTGCCATGCCAGAAGAAGTGGTTTTAATGACTTATGCATCAGACCATAATTAGATCTTATCTCATCTAAGGGAAAGGATACAAAAAAGAATCATGTGACAATTTAAATTAATCATCAGTCCCATTAATCATCAATATGTTCTTCTGACATGTCAGTGTACTGATTTCAAGGAAGTGCACGATAAGGTAATACCGACAGGTCACAATATCATGGGTTATGATTCAAATGTATAGTATGTAAGTATGTAATTTATATTTTTTTGGGGGCGGTGTTGGATTTGCTGTGGTGAAGAACGACAGCATCACACTGAGGAATTAAATTTAGAATTGCAATTTTGAATTAGTATGACATTTTGTCATCAATGATGTCCCAATGGCAAATGTAAATGTTAGCCATCAGTGAGCCTATAGATTCAACATTCGTGTTGTGACTGCAATTCAAAATGCAATACGATCATATTGGCCCTCGGTGATACAGTGCAGGGAATAGTGACTAGACTTATACTGTTTTTAGGCATAGAGAAAAGTTATTTTTGAGTAAATTTCTTCCTACTTTAATGATGCATCCTTCGGTGACATACACAGGTGTTATCTTTTGCTTTTACAAGACCATTGGTTAAATCTTGCTATCAAATCATATTTGCCATTGCAATTTAAAGAAAACAAACCAAAAAAGCAAACAAAAAAAGTCATTAAGCACCAAACTTGCCAAGAGAGCGAATGCTGTTTGAATTTTAAAGGGTTACCATATTTTCCGCACCATAAGGCGCTTCGGGTTAAAAGGCGCAGACTAAATTCCGGGGGCTTTTCTGTACTTAATCCACACATAGGACACCGCATTACAGAGCGCATGCATGCCTTGGTGTAAAAAAAATAAAATAAAAACGTCACAGAAGCAAGTTCAGGAGTTCAGTTGTCCTTTATTCTACTATTTAGTCAGGTATTGTATTGTACTCACATTGTTAAACAATATTAATGTGCAAATCCATTAAAGTCCTCATCTTTTGTATCCAAATTAAACAGTTGGGCAAGTTCGCCATTAAACATGACAAGTTCCCTGTTGTCATTGTCTCGTTATTTTTCTGCAATGATCCCAGCAGAATTAACGTAACAAAGAACCCCTTCGGCTCCCCAAAAACATGCCTTTCTAAAAAAAAAAAAAAAACTTTCCATACACCGCACTTTCGGTGTTAACATGATTCCCAAATTCTGAACCCCAAATTCCGTGTAAAATCGAGATTTTGGTGTACATTGACAGATACCTCTGCCTTTTGCCTTCCTTCTTATCATCAAAATATGATACACCCAACTTTTGTACTGTTTTTGCATGGGTCTACCTTGTGCACAGCCCTAGGGGCGTCAGCTTCAGCCTCCCGAAGAGCGAGGACTCTCATTTACTTCCAGACTCTGGGGAAATCTGCTTCCCAATATGAATTTCCAGCTCCCTGAGCATCCCCCGTAGATGTCTGAAACGATCAAACACAGTGAACTGGGAAGATCGGGAAACATTTTAAAAGTAACACACAAAGATTTCAAGTCCACGTGGGTTTACAAACACAACATCATCAGATGGAGCCTGTTTTTGAGGTAATTCTTTCTTGGAAAAAAAACAAGAAGGCAGATGTGGATCTCACTTCGCAATCGACCCAGCAGCATTGAAATGTCCACCTGCATCTGTCATCTTTTTATGTATGCTTGTTTTCTGCAGGCTGTGTGGTGCTGTATGTCCCCCAAGTTTATCTCCTTTTAGACTTGAACTAGCATTGACCCGTTGGTTGTGCAGCCTCTGTGTCCCTCATCTGACTCCCACCCTTCAGCTGATGCTGGATGGGTGGATGAGCAGAGGAAGGGAGGCCGACATTGAAGGATGGATGTCATCTGTCTTGTGTTAAACTGCCATGGGGCCACATGAGTTAGACAAACCGAGCATGAGAAACACAAAGAATGAGAAGATAAACAAGAGAACACTAATCCTTCAGAAAAATCTGGTGTAATACCAGATTTTAAAATTTAAATGGATCAAGACTGAGCAACATCACTATAATAGCACCCTCTTAATTTAAATGTATGACATTTGTTTGGCTGTATAAATTTTAATTTGTCACAGGAAATTTATCAAAAACACCTGATTTTCTTATCTAATTATTTCTCAAGCAATTCTATTTTATTATTATTCTTCCTGTAATTGTATTGACACAACCATTCTTTCATGTCACAACTCCACTGTGAGCAACATTTCCAAGCTTTGTGTCCATATTAATTCCAGAGTGACCTTATATAATTGTATGTTACGAAATTCAATGGGACTCTTCTTGCAAAAATTGTCAACATATGGTTGCAAATGAAGGGATAGTGTGGGTTCAATGTGATCATTCTGCTGTCTGGCTTGACATTAATGACCAGTCCTCTGCGGGCCCTTTGGAGACCCACTAGCAGCCTGTGACCTCACACCTTCTACTGCTCAAAGAGAACAAAGCCAGGCAAAGCTGTGCATTGCACAACGTCAACCAGAATTAATGTCAATAGAGCACGGCGTAACCGGGGGCAATGGGCGAAGATATTGTCTAGCAAAAGAAGATGCACACATGGATGGATGGATGGATACTTTATTTATTCCCAGGGGGAAATTCAGTTGCCAGTAGTATCCACACCCAGGTTTGGGCACATGAGAGGGGTCAAAGAACAGATATGCAGTATTTACATAACTTGTAAAACATGCAAAATACAATTACATTTCACTCACGATAAAAAAAAAAAAAAAAAACGACTTCCTCTTGAATAGCGTCACTAACAGACTTAGTTCATGTTTAAATTTGAGCCAATCAAGTAAGAAGACGGTGCATTGCAAAGGCTGCTTATACTTCCTATTTGCCTGCTAAGGTCCACTTTTTTAAATTGCATATCATGTATTCACGTGTCCTCAGCACACCTTGCAGTCCTTCCCTCCATTATGTAAAGACAATACAATCAGTGAAAATATTTATTGCTCTTAATTTAATCATGTTTATCTTCATCTTCCATCTAAAACGTTATTTCTGCTTAAAAAAGGGGGTGGGTGTCTATCTAATGCAGTCCTAAACTGAGTCCTCATTTTGAAGTCCCCAAAAGATTGGGTAAGTGATTGTGATATTTGTTGATGGACTTTTTCATTCCTTTTTTTCAAACTTCCACATGACAATTACAATTATTACAATTATTCTCAGTTCTTTCATTACCTGAATATGTTCGCATGTAGCAAGTAAAAAAAAAAGTAAAAAAAAAAATGTTCATTGCAAGCTCTTCTTAGCTGCAAAACACTAAACACATTTATTTAAAAAAAAAAAGCCCCCTCCCAAAAAAAAAAAAAACGGAACACACAAGCATTGTTGTGCAATTTTAGGTGGACTCATTTTCTATCAGCTGTCTTATAAAATAAATTAAATACTCCCACATCTCTGCCCTTGGTAGGTTAAAAACATCATCGAGGGTGCCTTTTCTTATGTTCTTTAGTCACATCCTTTTTCTTTTTTGCTTTTTTCATTTATGTTTTTCTAAGCCTGAATGGAAAAACCCTGCAGACAACTACTGTATTCAGAAACATCAAATAATAATCCATCCATCCATCCATCTTCTGTACCGCTTAGGGGTTGCAGGCATGCAGGAGCCTATCCCAGCGGTCATCGGGCAGTAGGCGGGGGACACCCTGAACCAGTTGCCAGCCAATCGCAGGGCACACAGAGACAAACAACCATTCGCACTCGCACTCACACCTAGGGACAATTTGGAGTGCCCAATCGGCCTACCAAGCATGTTTTTGGGATGTGGGAGGAAACCGGAATGCCCGGAGAAAACCCACATGGGCCCGGGGAGAACATGCAAACTCCACACAGGGAGGGCCGGAGGTGGAATCGAATCCGCACCCTCCTAACTGTGAGGCGGACGTGCTACCCAGTGCCCCACCGAGCCACCCCTTCAAATAATAACAATAATAATAATAATAATATTAGTAGTAGTAGTATTATCATCAGCAACAAATAATAATAAAGCTTTTGGTTCAAAATTTTAATGCAGGTAATCATAAACTATTTCATACTGAGGCTACTCATGTTCTTCTGGTGGAACTGAATATACAATATGACCGGAATCCCAATCCTGGGAGACTACATTTATTGCTTTACATTAGTTTTTCAGATGAAATTTTACTGCAGTATTAATGCTAATTTAAGAGATGTCTTTGATTAAAAGATCACATACATACATATGGGCACAAAGATGTGCATTATAAATGATTCAAAGATCTCATAATGAGGCCTGATGCACAGTAGGACATGCATGTCTCTTCACTTGGACGTGTGCCTTTTAAATGAATTTCAGTCAAATCTTCTCCAGACTGAGAAAGCAGTCAAGGCTGATGCATATTTAAACTGTGATAGAGATACTTGCTACCTGAGAAAATGATGCATTTGCATTAGTTTCATGTTACAATCTCATTGGTCTCAGAAGTGGCATAAGATTTAAGGGACATAGATTGTGCAAACCAACAGCAACTCAGAAATAATGTTGCAATGCTAAAACAGCTTTTTAACATGCAATGTAGCAAACCTTGGTAATGTTTTTTGTCTATATTGCTGTAGAGCAACATAAATGTTTTTTATTTGTTTAGTAATCGTGGTGATATGAATTCTACATACTGCACTGTATTTACTGATTTTTGAGAACCAATTTTAGTAAAATGTACATCTTCATTCAGCTGCTTAGGAAGATTTGATTAAAAAAATATGTCAGGGACAGTTGCTATTTAAGCAGTTAAGAACTTTACACAACAACTTCATCTGTATCCAAGATGAAAACAACGACCAGAGGTCAATTAAAGATTTAAAGAATAGTAGTAGTTGAAGAGTCAATGAAAGAGTACTGCTTTATATTTTGTGTGGACACATAACGCTTGCCAGAGGTGTTACTAGTATGTAATCTTTGGGTGGTATTTAGTTGGGCAACAGCAAAAATGTTGCTTTTCCTAAATAGAGTATGTAAACAGGTCGTGATTTAATTTTGAGAACAGGGGTGGGAGAGAATACAATTACAGCATCCAATTTCAGTAGGGGAGTCGGGGTCGTTACTACATGCCTGTTTTTATAAATGAGCCACTGAGCTATGCTGAAAGATTTACCCCACCTAGTTAAATAAAACTAATCGTGTTAGCCTTCGGTAAAATCATTTTATACCTGACAAGCCTACTCCAGTGACCAGCAACAAATCTGCTACAGGTAGCCTGAAGCTGGCTAATTACCAACGTTAAATCACCAAGTGAGCTGGTAACTTAAAAGAAACACGCAGCCTTCAAAATGTAAAAACACAACGGTGAAACTTTACAAGGCAACTTGTAAGAACCAGACAAAAGATAGATATTAAGGTATTAACGAATTTATTTAGATTGCTGAACGTAGCTAGCTTCAAGCAGATTTAGATGTTCACTTGACCTCATCTGTACCGCGTTATGTAAGTCTCATGGTTTGTTGATGTAAAGGAGCAGCACTAAGAACGCCCGCACCTTCATAACAGCCAATTAGTTAGTGGTGCATTTTTTGATGCCCAATGACAGAAAGCTATGAACGCTCCGAAAAAAAAAAAAAAAAGAAATAACAGTGATTTTTTTGAGAGTTTTTATTGGATGAGCAGATGATTCTTCTAGGTGGGCACGTCTTATCTCTGGGTGGGCAATGTCCACCCCAGCCCACCCGTAGACACCCGACCGACCCTTGCCATGGAACGTGTCATCTAAGCAAAGCGGTTTACAGTGAGTGTATTTTTAAATTCAACCATTTGAAATAAATGTGTTTTATTTCTCCATTTTAGACACTTCCTGTTCAAGCAAGGCTCAGGCTCATCAGCCCTGCTTTCAGGTGCAGGGCAGGGTTACCCCTTGACCTCTGGGACAGTGTACTCACCTCCACCCAGGCCCCTGCCCCGCAGCAGTGTGACCAGACCACTGTTTACTTTCAACAAGCCTCACCGCTGCTGCAACTGGAAGTGCACAGCATTGTCTGCATCACTTCTTACACTTACCTTGGCTCTGCTGCTTACATACGTCATTGGTGAGTTACTTTTCTGCATGACATTCCTATATAAGTGCATTTTTTTTTTACATTATCTCTGTCAAAAGATGCTCTGCCTCTGTTAGAAGCTTTCATTGAAATTCTGAGCAGGAATAGTATTTGGACCAATAATTGTTTGTTTTTATTTTGAGCTCACTCTTGAATCAAATTACCCTATTTTTTTAACTTATTTGATTAAAAAAAAACTGTTAAAAGGACCTTCTGATGATTGATGATGAGGATGAGAATGAGGATGATGATTAATGATTGATAGAGGATGATGAGGATGATGGATGGCAATAGTGGTTTTGGTGGGGGTGGGGGTTGTGAACAAAATTATTATTGCAGAAACAATTCAAGACCATAATTACAGTGCATGTATTATTGAATAAGGTTTTTACTGTCTGTAAGGATGAGAGGAAATGGGTTCTCTTGTTGTTGTTGTTGTTGTGTGTTTTATTTTATTTCTGCCAATAATTTCAAAGCAAATTACCAAAGAAGCAGTTTCAATGCAAAATAGATTTGAAATATAATCGATTTAAACTACTATAAGGCAAATATACAACCAGAATGGTTTAGTAATAAGCTGTGCAAAATAGATTTAACCACAGAAAGTAATGTATTCCAAATCTGTGGGAAATTCTGAATTGCATCTGAGTCACTGGACCAAAACACACAAAACTGGCAATTATTCTTTGATGAATAGACACGCAAATTCAGTAAAATGTGACTCTCCTCTCTCAATCTCTCTCTCCCTCTCTTTCTTTCTCTATTTTTCTGTTTTTCAAGATTTTTTAAATATTCCACTTTCAATCAAACACACCTGGTGGTGCCCCCCCACTGGAGCCGTCATTAGCCGTTACTATGCTGGAGGCAGTTGTGTGTCCCAGTGACCCTAGGAGCTAAGATGTCTGGTGGTTTATGCTTCTGGCGGGGTCACCCATTGTGAACAGATCCTATTTAAGGGGATGGCTCAAAAAATTCCTATGATGAGGAAAACATATTGAAAGAAGTTTTTTGCCTGGACGCCGGTCACCGGTCTGGAGCCAGGCCTGAAGGTGGGGCTCCAAGGCAAGCTGTGGGTTAGGGTTAGGGTGTGGGTGCCCGTTCTCATGGGCTCACCACCTGTGAGAGGGGCTGTATGGTGTGGCTACAGTGTGAGCCCATGACAACGGCGTTGGCGGTCTAATCCAAGCTGACAGAAGATGGCTATAGGAAAGTGAAATGCCACTACTCTGGTAGGCAAACAGCCCGAGGTGTGTGCGAGGTGGAGACATAGTCTGGCTCTGTCATCTTGAGACAGAGTAGAAACTCATGGACTCTGGTGTTGCTCATCGGAGCTAACACACCTAGACCCCTCCCCTCATCCGAGTCCAAGACATATAACCGCATATTTTTAGGGTCTGCAGAGTCCCGTCAGGATTTTCAACTGACACCCAATGCTCCCTCAAAGCGACGCGTGTGTGCAAATGTGCACTCCTTTCACCATCTGAGCGCACATGTTGGTGTGCACACATACATTTCCACCAAAGTTAAATCTACAAACAGAACACCAAACCATTCCTCTTCGAGCTCTGGGTTGGGACCAAAAGAACAAGATCCTGGATACAAACGGCTGAAATTTGTTTCCTTGGCAGCATTTTTTGGGCTCTGCCTAGGGCATAGGGTAAGAGGCTTGTCATCTAGGGGGCTTGAAAGTCGAGCCGCTGCGCCTCTATAACGAGAGAAGCCAAGGTAACTCTGGCTTCTTGTTAGGATGTGCCTTGAAAACGTCCCTGTTTAGGTATTCGGGTATGTCCCACTTATCTAGGGGTTGAGGCGGCAGGAAAGAACATACTTTGTTCTCCTCACCCACTTCATCCAAATTCTCCAGGTAGCACTTCAATGTGTTCGCAGGCTAGCCAGGATGGTCACTCCAGTATGTAATGTCCTCCATGAAGCCTCTTGCCGGTGGAACATGTCATGAAGACTCATCTCATAAAGACTCAAGACTCTCATCAAGTGAGGGGCCCAGGACTCATGGCCTTCAACACCATTGTGCCGCAGCGACTCATCTCCAAACTCGACGAGCTGGGCCTCAGTACCACCCTCTGCAACTGGATACTGGACTTCCTCTGTCAGAGGCCTCAGGTGGTGCGTGTTGGCGACAAGATCTCCGCCAGCATCACGCTGAGCACGGGGGCCCCCCAGGGCTGCGTGCTCAGTCCATTGCTCTTCACCCTGCTGACGCATGACTGCACTGCGACCTACAGCGACAACCGCATAGTGAAGTTTGCTGACGACACGACTCTGGTGGGTCTCATCACGAAGGGCGACGAGACTCGGTACAGGTCGGAAGTTGACCTTCTGACCACGTGGTGCAGGGACAACAACCTCCTGCTGAACGTCAGTAAGACCAAGGAAATCATTGTGGACTTCCGGAAGGGTCACACGACACACCTGCCGCTGATCATCGACGGTGCTGTGGTGGAGAGGGTGAGCTGCACCAAGTTCCTGGGGGTGCACATCAGTGAGGACCTCTCCTGGTCCGCGAACACCTCGTCACTGGCAAAGAAAGCTCAGCGCCGCCTGTATTTCCTGCGGAAGCTCAGGCGTGCATGTGCTCCTCAGGCAGTCCTGTCTACATTCTACCGTGGCACCATTGAGAGCGTCCTCACCAGTTGCATCGCTGTCTGGGGTGGTAACTGCACTGAACAGAACTTCAAGGCCCTGCAGCGCATAGTGAATACGGCTGGTAAGATTATTGGTGCTTCGCTTCCCTCCCTGAAGGACATTTACACCTCCCACCTCGCCCGCAAGGCAACCTCGATTGCCAGAGATGTGAGTCACCCGGCTCACTCCTTGTTTGACCTTCTGCCCTCTGGGAAGAGGTACAGGAGCCTGCGCTCCCGCACCACCAGACTCGCCAACAGCTTCTTTCTCCAGGCTGTTAGGGCCCTGAACTCGCTACCCCCTTCTGCGTAGCGTGCGGCACTGTTGCGCTAATTTCGGGAATGTCTGCTGTACGCGTTTTTACGCTCCTCTTAATTAATTATTTATTTATTTATTGTTGTGTTATTTATTCATTATTTATTCAGCACGCTTTTGTTATACTTGTTTACTGTTTGTCTGTTGTGAGCCATGTCTTGTCACCGTGGGATAGGGGGGAACGAAATTTCGGTTTCTTTGTGTGTCTTTGGCATGTGGAGAAATTGACAATAAAGCTGACTTTTGACTTTTTTTTTTTGAGGAGGCATTCCCAGAAGATGACTGAGTCACCTCATTTGGCTCCTCTTGATGTGAAGGATCAGTAGCTCTACTATGAGCCCCTCCTGGATGAGATAGATTCCAGAGCCCAACAGAATCTTATGTCCATAAAGGTCACGCCTGCTAGAACTCAAGTTTTACTTCCTGATTGGTCTTCCTCTCCAGAACTCACAAATAGATCTTACTATGGAAGCGAAACAGTGCTAACCTCCAATGATTGCAACACACTACGACTGTGAATCCAATGACCTCCCCTCACAGTCCACATGATTTTGCACGTGTCAGCCAAAACAGCCATACATCATTGTAACATGTTTAGGTCTACCAGACCTTACTGGCATTCCCACACCAACACTCCTTTCACCTAAGTGGCCAAGACATACAGACATACAAGTCTGATAATACCACCACAAAAATGATAATCAAACTCCAACCTACGAGGTTCTGGTAGCAAAGCCAAGTATGGATACCCTTATGTTTGAACATGGTATTAATTATTGACTATATCTGTGGTGCGCACAAAGTCCAATAACAAAACACCAGGTTCAGATGAGATGTAACATTCTTTTCAATCTGGCCCTTTCAGGGCTCATTGCCATTGTCCCCCAAGAATAACAGAATATCCACCAGTACTGCTCTACAGTACTCCCTCCAATGATTCCAAAGACGGTGGGTACTCTGATCTGCAGTTTGATGTCAGATAGCAGAGCATTGAGCCGGAGGAAATAAGAATGCCCACAACAACTAAGCAGCTCTCAATGGGGACACATCTAGGATGGAAAAGAGTCCAACTCTCCTCAAGAGGAGTAGTTCCCAAGCCCTAATGAAGCATTTAGGCAAGTCTATCATTTTTAGGTGGATTGCCTTGTTCTCCCGCAACAGCTCAGGCTCCTTCCCTGCCAGAACCCTGATGGTCCATGTCCCTAGTGCAAGTTTCTGTAGCTAGGCCAAGGTCCCTGCCTGGCTGGGCCAATAAAGTGCAGACCATCAAGAGCCACTTCCAGGCCTGTCTTATGGGCAGGGGAAAACTTCGTTCAATATTGTTTGAAGGGAGTTATGAGCTGTGCATTGTCTGGTCCCTCATCTTGCCCTATGTGACTTTACCAGCTGACAACTGAGCGTCTAGGATAACTGAGACACACTGTCACCTTAATGCAGTCCAGGGTTCAAGGAGGAGAGGATAAACAAATCAAGAAGAACAAAAAGCATCTCAGCAACCACAATCACTCACACAAGAACATAATCAATGTACAGTAGATTCTAGTGAGTGAAACAGCATTACAAATGCATCATAGAATCCAGCCTCAACCTCAGCCCAGAGTCTTCATGTGCATATATCCTAACTCTGCCCAGCCGGTTCACACACAGACACATACACTCGTCCACGTAGCAAAGCCATGTAGATTAATCCCCTGGTTGAACCATGCTATCCCATTAATGTCCCGGACCTGGTAATTAGTGCATTAGTGAGGAGTGTGAATGATGACTAGGAGACCATGTAACCTTTTAATTGGTGTCATGCTCCACTCTTGCTTGGCAATGATTGATCTCGATGTTGCCATTACCATGGCAACTACATTTAGATGGATGTGACATGAGGAAAGATGACATGTTTGCCTGTACATCAAATTTTCAAATCCAAGATTACAGTGGTCATGGACCTAATGACTTTGTTAAGGGGGAGAGGTTGAGACAGGGGGTACCGCATGATTAGCTTTTCTAATTACATAATGATTAGGTCATTTAAATCAATGAATTAACCACCTTTGACAGAAGAGGAGGAAAAGTCACCTGTAGTATACGATTACAAAATTCCTGGTGTTGTATAAAATACCTGTATGCTAATTAGGGTCCCAGAATATGGAGGAAAACTGGAGGCGCACAAAAGTCAAGTTCCTTAAATTCCAGTGGTAAATTTCCTAGTCAGTAATGATTTGGAGAGCCATGTTATTTACTGGTATAGGTTCATTGTTTTTTGTTTTATCAAGTCCACAGTTAACACAGCTGTCTACTCAGAAATGTTTTAAGGACTTTTTGCTTCCGTCTGCCAATGAGGTTTTAGGCCATAATGATTTTATTTGCCAGCAGAATTGGGATTTCCCACAAAGCCTGGTTTAATAGCCATGGAGTTAACAGTATTGACCAGCAGACTTGCCCGACTTGCGCACCACTGAATGGGGTACTGTCAAGAGGGAGCTGAGGGAACAGAAACTCAGAAATGTAAAAATCCTAAATTCTTATTTGACGCTCCAAAATCAGATCACATTCTCAACTCAAGTTTCAGGGAAAGGAGGAATCATTGATGGTGCAGGGGTACACTTACCTGTCTTGTGTGCCAACACAGTGAGTTCGATTCCCCTATATGACGGTGTGAATGTATGTGACCAAAAAAAAAAAAAAAAAAAAAACGTTTCTGGGAAAGCTGCTCCAAGACAGTGGGCGTGTTTTGTCTGCAGGGGCTGTGCGGGGGTGGCTTATCACTTTGTGACATCACAAAGTGAGAACACTGTCATTTTTCTGGCAGGGCCGGTGCGAGGAAAGGAAATATGCGCTGGAATGCCACCACTTTTTGTGTCATGGGCACCTACCTGTATCATTAGTTTGAAACAATACATCATCAAATTTCTGTTGTTGGCCTCTGTTGGTAATTACATTATTATACAGTAAACACATTTTGATAGTACATTATGCATTTCTAAGTTCAGCATGTTGGAAAAAAACTGATGATTATGAAAATCATTTGGATTCTTCATAAAACAAGTGCGTTTTTTGTCATTCTAACTTTATTGTGTTTGGGGTTTCATCTTTGCTCTAAATATGGAAGGATGGTCTAACAGGCATCACAAGTGAATGCTTAAACTTGACAGCACAAAGGAACATTCTCCTGGGGAAACGAGTTATTTTTTTCCATACTGACAAACAAGAGACAAGCATCACTTCAGCAGATACCCATGCACTTCTGAAAAGTCTGTCAATTATGCAGAGAGCATTCAGTTATCCCTTTCAAATGAGATATGACTCTTTGTACGTGCAATTTCTGTAGCTCACGTTGCACGTGCTCTGTTCAAACACGAATACACCATTAGAAAACAAAACTGTTCCATGGATCATGGAAGTATGTCTCAAATTGGAAGCATTTTAAAACTACACCAATAAGTTTCTATGTAAATGCTGCAAAGACAGTGTAAAGGGCTTGTGACAAATATTCTATGTAAGCATCCAACAAAAGTATGTCACAACCAAAACCACACAACAGCAACCCTCATATTTGTTATACGTAACGTACTCTGCCTCGCAATTGTATGGCGACTAGTCCAGTGAGTACTCTATCGCTTGACCAACATGAGCTGGAATTAGTTCCTGCTCATCTGAAACGCTCACACAGACAAGTACTTCCGCAACCAGTTAAGATTCATTGCTTTTGTATGTTTGTGATTTCACTGAGGCTAAACAACATAATTTCTGTATTATTTTGATTGGAATTTAAAAAAATGCACAATTTGGCAAAAAGCCTGAACAGAAATAACAACAACACATAGCTTTTGAGCTTTTGATGTCCAGCTCATGGATTCATCAGGGCTCCTTTCTTTCTGATTAATGTAAAAAATAAATCAAGAATTAATTGAACTAAGTTGTTCCCATTTTCACTTGGAGGCTGTCTTGCAAGCCTACCCTTGTACTTGTGACATGACTATTTAGACTGGATTTATACAGCATGGTTCAAGCTATATAATTCTTGTTGTTTGTGCTCACATGACACAATTCACCACAGCGCTACTTTGACCTGACAAATAGGTGCCACTTAATCTAGCGACACTCTTAAGGCTACAAATCCTAACATGTTTGAGCGACAGAAAACAGGATGCAATTCTGAGCCATTTACAGGTCAGTTGTCGTCTTGCATAACCAAACATTAAAGCTTGGTTATCAATAAACATACAAACATGTTTTTTGTCACTTGATTAGATAGTTTTCTTTTTGCCTTACATAGTTTAAGCCATGCCAAAAAAAATTAGGAACACGGACAGAAAAACACATTAATGTTGTATGGACAGAATTCAAAGCCTTCCTTATGTTTCCAAAATCTTCTTCAGATATGGTGTTGTTTAATCTAGTCAGAAACAAATCTAGTAATTTACTTGACAGGCCCTAAACATTGAAATTGATATCACTAACCAGAATTGACAATTTATTTCTTTTCAATTTGGAACTTTGGTATTAATACTGCCTTATGGGACTGTTAGAAACCATCTATCTTTCCATTTTCCATAGCCCAGGATCTCAGGTGAACTGGAACCTATCCTAGCTGACTTCGAGCGAGAGCTGGGGTTCTGGTTGCCAATGCAGGGTACATCAAGCCAAATAACCAATCACACCTAAGGATTTTTTAAAGCAGAGTTGTCAAAACATCAGTCTAGGGGCCATTTACGATCTGCAGGATGATATTTTGCAACCACATCAAAGTTTAATGGTAGTACAGCCCCCAACATTTTTGCCATACTGTTGCCTTGGGCATTTTTTTTTTTGTCACTTATGGCCGACCATAGCTCAGGCTGATGACTTCCTTCGGAGATTTGGGCGAAGCGTAATTCTGAAGTTGTCACGTGCCCGTGCCATAGGGCATTCAGTGGGCAACTTCTCTCAGCCACGCCCCTTTCATCACCGTAATGACTATAACTTGCTCCCTCTTGATAATTTGTGTATTTAAAACCTGCCCGTGGTTTTCCCAGTCGGTGTCTACTGTTGCTGCCCGTCTTGCTCGTCCATTTCCCCTGGTCTCGTGTGGAGGCTCACGGTCAAAACCCGTTCCTTTATCTGTTCCTGATCCGAGTGGACTTCTGTTTCCTGCCCAATGTCCGTGATCCTCTGTCCCGCCTGTGTCTTTGTTCGCCTACCCCCCTTCCCTTCAATAAACCCTGGTCCAAGCTGCATTTGGTCGCCCTGCTCCACTCATTCCTGACAGTGACACCAAGTGGAAGCAAAATATATCCTGTCACTCAGTCCCAGTCATGCCTTTTTCAAAACCTGCTGTGTAGAGAAAAGTTGGTGATAAGAAAAGCCAGTTTCAAGAAAAACAGGAGGAAGACTGTGTTTTTTTTTTTTTTGCTGAGCACAGGATCACCCCGAAATGTCTTGAATGCACAAAGAAATTTGCAGTACTCAAGAATTTAGATGTAATTATTCAAATAAGGGGAGATGACCACCAATATTGCTTATGTTCTGTAGAGAGATTAATTCTCTGAGTTGTTAATAAAGATTGATAAGATTAGATTTTTTTGGGAATACTTGAACCCTTTTTTAGTGGAATACCTGATGCCGGGAAAAACATAGCGTGCTACCCACCCACCATGCCTTGTTGGAAATCCTCAGAATTAAATATTGGAATACACACGCGTGTTCATATAACTAACATCACATGAGCCATTGAGGCCTTCTGTGTGAAGTTGTAATATGTGATTTAATAATCTGAGAAAAATATCCAAGCCAATAATGAAGCAGTAATATGATGTCTGATTAAGGTGTCCAATTAGAGAGTAAATAGGACACGGTATGAATGCAGATTACTGCTTTTAAATTATTATAGCACATGCCCTCTTTTCAGTAGGTGATACAATATTCCCCTTTTTTTTTTACTACCCTTTGTCTCTCCTCGCAGACCCCCACTGTGCTGCAGAGACTGTGAATTGCTTTGTTAATTTGTTCATTTCCCAGTGCACCTCTATCCTGCAGACTTAACTTGTTATTAAGCACAGCACGACCATCAGATATGAGGAGCGGGCATTATGATGGGGCATTTAAGGAGAGCTAGAGGACAGGTTCAGATTGCATCTATAATCTTCAAGGATAGATGTGATGACACCACCGCCAGTCACTCATTTTATTGTTTAAGCCTCATTTGAGTCCTGCTTCTGTAAAACCTCAATGCCCTTTTGTGTCAGAAAAGCTCATTAGGGTTTGCTGTGGATCAATTAATTTCCCAATTGAAGGATGTGCTATTATATATTACATTGATTCAAATATGACCGGAGCCTGTGATGTGATGTTAAAAAAATAATAAATTAGTTACACATTTCACTGTGATCAAATAATTTTATTCGCTTTCCGGTCACTTCATTGGACAACTTACAGTATGCTAAGTGTATTATTGTTATTATTGCATTGTATTGTTATATTGAGTGGACCATTGTTGCCCAAGGCACTTGTTGATTTTATTTAAAGGACAAATGACCCACGGTAGCTTAAATTTTAACACCATTTATTTGCTAAATCTACTTTTCCTGCTTAATGACAATATAAAATGTTCACTTAAGGATTATTCCCAGAGGTCAAACTTGGTTCAGTCTCTAATTATATAAATTGCGTGTGTGTGTGTGTGTGTTTGTCATTTGTGTGCATGCATGTTTGCGCTGCCTGTTCACATTCATGTGTTTGTACAGTTTGAACAACGTGAAGTTTTATACAGTTGAATTGCCAAGAATATATTAATGACATAAACCTTATTCATCCTTATTTTATTGGCGTTTTTAACATTACAGTAACTCGACATGAGGAAAAATAATATTAATAGAAAAAAACAATAGGAAAAGATTTCTAAAATAAAAACATAAATCAAAATCATTGTAACCTTGTGACACGGTTTGGCTATATACACCATATGGTGTAAGTAGGCCTTGTCCTTCTCAAATTCCCAAGATTATGATTTGATATTCAAATTAAATACTCTTTGTAATTAACCACTTGGTTAACTAATAAAATGTAGCAGGGTCCAGAGGCACATGCCAACATTTGATGCATTAGTATCCAATTCCCTCCTACACATTTCTATGGAAACAAACTTAAAACATTCAATAACATATCATAGCTTGTGACTGTTTCCTCTTGTATATCTCTACAAAGCATCGATGCATGCTCACAGAAGACAATGAGAAAAATGTGATAGTTAAAAAAAAAAAAAGGTACAATCAACGTTGACGAATTTGTACTGACTCTTAATCTGTCACTCCAGTTGTAACACTTGCAACTGTCTTATGTATCTGTGGACACATTTGACAGCTCACTAGGTAGTAAACATTTTGCTTCTGCTCTGTTTGATGCTTCTTGTTTCATGTGCTGGTTAGATATTGGAAACCAATCCAGTGGTGTGATTGAAACACTGTGGGTTGTGGAAATTATTCGAATAAGCAATTCGCTTTGAGTTACTTATTCATGGCTACAGTAAGGCACACTTGAGTGTGTTGGAGGGTGAAGGAGACCAATTGTTATCTATAACTGTCTGTCAAACATGAATACATAAATATGTGTGCTTGCGTAAATTACTTCAAACCCAAGGGATACAAGGGGGTTGTTTTGTGTAGCTCCTAATGAAGTGTGGTGTGAGAGTAAAGGTGTAGACGTACCACTCAAACAAGGATGGCTCAAAACCTCAAAGCAATTATTCTACAGAGTACATTCATTACATTGTGGCAACTGTGTAGCAATAACAGCAGAGTGAACGTCACTGCGGGCTTGTTATTGTTTCGGTTCTTTACCTGTCATTTTAAATCATCATGGATGGACCGTCTATATCAGTGCTCCCCAACCACCAGGCTGCAAAAATTATGAAGATAACAGCTTCCACTTTTGGAGAAAAGTGTCACTTAATGTCTGAATATCAACAATTCAATAAATAGAATCAGTTATAAAAAAAAAAAAGCTAAAACTATTTTTGTTCCACTTAAACAGTCATAAAGTATCATCTCAATTTCCAATCCAGATTGAGGGTCTTTACCCATCTTGTGCATTGTAAACGTATTGAGTACTGCAGCAAAAATAACTGTTCAATCAAATGAGCAGACAAATGCTGGAATGTACGTGCTACAACTTTGACGGTTGATAGTTTGAGAAAATTGGAATTGTTTCTGAGCTCGTGGGTCCGTTTGTATGGTCTGTGTACACCACTGTACAAATATTTGAGATCACACGTACTCTGATTTTGCGTGCATGTGTGCCTGTGTGTGGGTGCACACGTATGTGTTTGTGTGTGTGTGGGGGGGGGGGGGGGGTCCTCACCCGCAGCTTCTTTCAGCCAGCTGCTTCATGCCTCATTGGGATTTATATTGATTGGTCCAGTTTCTCTGTTTTCACTCTTCTATTTTGGTCGACTGATGCTGCTCTAAGAAACTCACTGGCCTTTGCTAAAACTGCCCTAACTGCTACAGGAGCCTCAGCTAAAATTGCCTTTGAAAGGCTAGACAAGCTACAGTCACAAGAATTTGGATAAAAAAAGAAGCCTTTGGGGAAAAAAAAAAAACCTCTAGAAGGGCACAAACATACATTGCAATACAATCAATGAGTTCACATGGCAAGCATGTGTTTTCCATTGCTTCTGATTTACACTCTTTCAGAACAGTGTAAGATGTTTGAACATTACAAGTTGCTGTGTGTCTCTTTTTTGTATTGGTTTCTGATTGCCCAAGAGGATTGTAACATTGCACCTGTCCCTGCTTCAGTTAATCCTGTATGTCTGAAGCATGACTCATCTTTCAGCAAAGGGCCAGATTAGTTAGACAGCAAGTGGGAGCGAAACAGAGCGAGTGGGTGGCGGGTGTGATTGCAATGTAAAACAGTGAATTGTGGCAAAGTGTGACAAATGCAGTAGTTACTACCACCAACTCTCCAACACTGAGTTTTGCAAGTAGACGATTACTATACTTCGATGCTCATTTACTCCTTATACCGTAAATGTTTGCCACAACCAATACCACAGAATTGAATATCAGCAGTCACACTTAACCTGTCAGGGCAGTTGTGGGTAGTATGAAAAATAATTTACCATAAGAATGAATCAAGCCCCAAAACACATACAAACATGCACACACCCCAGGCTCTCAGTCAGTCTCAGAAAGAAATTTGTTTTATTAGCTTAGGAGTTCCCATCCGTCATTTCCCTTCACACTTGTTTTGCCCATTTGTCTCTCTCCTCCGTTACTGCGCTCTCTCCCTCTTGTGTGTGACTTTTATCTCTGCCTGCATTCCCTCCCTGCACCAGCATCCCTCTGAAGTTGTGGCTTTGCTGGAGGCTGACACAGCCACGCAATTGAACTCAGCTGAGCAATTGCTTTTACTGTCCATGCTAAACTATACCCTAGATTAAATGACTGATGCTTGAATGCCCATATTGATTATTTCTTTTCACCTGTTTCTTTTCACACGTGTTACGTGTGATCTCATAAGATTATCTTTCACCAAGATCTAAAATAGCTAGCGCTAAATTGCAAATTCACTAAGAAATTGTGTGCACTGTTGCCACAAGTGATGGAGTCTGCAGTACTTAAAACTGATTTGAAACTTTAGCAATAACATTAGTCATGTTTACTTTGTTTCATATTTTACACGTATCTAAAGAAATTACATTTTTATTATCTATGAAATAAGTAAAAACAATTTCAAGCAGCAAAATAAGCAAGCTCAATATATTCTTAGATAATTAATTGTTCAACTGGATGGCGATGCACTTTAAGTTTGCGTCTGCCTTGTCTGACAAATTCATATAAAAGCAAATACATCCATAAGAAAAATATTGCATGTCTTTGTGATATGAATATTGCATAGGCCATATTGCAGTCCTACTTTCTAATTCATTGATTACATTTGGCATCTAGGGAAAATTGTCCCCCCCCCCCCCCTCCCCACACACACACACACAAAATACACTGTAGATACAAAAAGCTGGACATCGCGCATGAATGCCTGCAATTGTTTAGATGTGGCCCTGAGTTCTTTTGTGACCTCCTGGATGACTCACCAAAGTGCTCTTGCGGTATTTTTTGTAACCTTTTTTCTCCATTTGTGGATAATGGCTGTCACCTGGTTTTGGTGGAGTACTAAGAACCTTTAGGAATGGCGATGAACCCCTTTCCAGGGTCATAGAGTAGTTCATTTAGAATTGGTTTACTTTTCATCTGTTCATGAATTTTCTACATTTTGGCCAACTTCATTTTGTCAGACAGATTCTTTTAAAGTGATTAAACTGGTTTGGAGGTAATCGGGCTCGGATGTCGTAAATGAAAGTGAACTAATCGTTCCAAAAAATTTGATTAGCCACAGGTAATTCATTATTTAACAATTAGGCTTTGTACTTTTCTACAAAGGTCCAGGTGGCTTTGAATATTTTTCCACCTCAACAAATAAAATAACAATTAGAAGACTCCATGTTATGATTACTTGGGTTGCATTTGTCTTTTATTAAAATTTGTTTGACGATCTTAAACATTGCAGTGGGAAGAGCATGCAAAAAAAGGAATTTTAGAAGAGCCAAATACATTTTCACCGGACCCATACATGTTCTGTAAGGTATCAAAAGGTAGCAGGAATTGTGACTGTGGGGATTGAGAAAATAAATACACTTCAGCCTCCTCCTCTGCATTTGTGTCCAGTTACACACATTCCATTATCCATGATGCATGATGCTCTGCATGATTCACCGACATCAGTGGCCAGCTTTGGCTGGAGGATATCTTCATAATATGTACGTGACGTGCCTGTGCTCTCAACGTGAAAACTATAGGAGCAGTTATTTCGACAAATACATTGGTTCCGTACTGTACTCGTACGTCATACGGACCTATTACGAATAGAAGCATCGCTCTCTCTTTGAGTTGTAGTCTGACTTCAGTCACATCCTTATGTGACGTGTTTGTTCTCTCAACGTGAAAAATATAGGAGCAGTTATTTTGACTAATACATCGGTTCCTGACTGTGCTTCATATGGCCCTATTACGAATAGAAGCATCGCTCTCTTTTTGAGTTGTAGTCTGACTTCAGTCATATCCTTCAAGTCAATCTCAGGGGGTAAGTGACAGCACGGAACCCCCTCAGTGCACTGCCGTCCTATTACCTGTGGCAGTCATCTCACTGTCACGCTGATCAATGATTCATGTGCAGGAGGACCTTGGCCTGTTAGCTTCCTGCGCTGCTGCTCTCAGCTCGCTGGCTCCGCTGTGCTGCTGGCGCTTCAGGAAATAACGACTGGACTTTCTCTGAGTATTTCTCCAACCGTTAGTCACATTTTAGGAGGAATTCTGAGAAGATGGACACAGAAGGAGGCATGGATAGACAGCCAGGGAGAAAAAGAGTACAAGCAAAGGTTCATGTAGAGCTCAAGCTGCACACATAATTGCCTGCATGCTGTTGAACAAGTGTGTGTGTGTGGACGAGTGTGGCTTATACAGTGGGTACATTGGGGGCAAAATCTTTATTTCCTGGTAAATAAATAAAAAGTAATTGCAAGATACTTATACAGCCCTTATATATTATTTTTTCTACATCATACGTTTCTCACAATGTTTTAAAAATGGAATTGTTGTGTGTGGGTTTTTCCAATTATCTCCTAACATATATAGCTCAAGGTTAATTTATTTGTTTGAATTTGTATTTTTATTTTATTTTCTTATTATTTTATTTATACAATATCTATTTATGTATTCAATCTGTTGAGTCCGGCAAAGCAGATGGCTGGAAATACTACAGTTGTAAATACTACAGCCCCACTGGCTGTTTCTACGGGGAATAAACATAATCAGTAGTGAGATTAAGATTTGTAGCCAAACCAGAATATTCTCTTGGGTAATAGAAATCCACAACATGTTTCAATGTAAATTCAACCCAGAATCTAAAGAGGCATTGCTTTGAAGCAACATGTTATCCTTGACAACCACATTTCATACAAAATAAAAATATCATACTTGTCAAAGATGTAACTTTTGGTTATTTGTATGGTATGTCATTGGCTCCTCCGTATATTTTTCCTAATCTTCAGGCAGTTATTATTTTTCAACAGGTGAACAACATTAGTGGGTGGGTGTCAATACGGGTCCATAACTGATTTAGAAACTTAATGTTGCACTGTGTGCAATGTGTGGTTTAGTAATTTCTGTGCATGGAGGTGTCAAGCTTTTGTTGTTGGAATATGAGAAACACTGAATTTCAATTAAGTTAGTTTTGTCAAAACCAAACACAAAGCAAAAAAACTAAATTATGCCAGGAAGCTGCTTAGATTATACTACTTTTCGGTTATACTTGAAGTGGTGACCTATGGGACTGATGTTGCTACGAATGTCCCTCATGATTTTATTGTCTTCCCAAAATAAACTGAGATTTGCAATTGCCTATGGCCTCGTGAGCTTCAATAGTAATTAAATAATACCAAACAAAAATGCACTAATCAGATTTGTATGAAACATGGGGAATTGAAGGGTCTGATTTACTAAGGTATTGTCATTGGTATGTTTGATGTTTTTCTTTGGCATTGTTACAGATCACATAATAAATGAATATAGTATATTATCTGTATCTTTACAGAACAAAAAGAGTCATGCATAATGCTGTTAGGGATTTTCACATTGGTGCTTAAACTTGCTAAAGTGGGTAGCCTGCGCAGACACTCTACACAACTATCCTCTCATCATCATGCCTTCTCGTCACAGCTCTGCGACTTTCAATGGTAAGTGTAGTAAGCTAAAGGTCAACAACTATGAAACAAAGAGTGAGCAATACAAAAAAGGAGATACTGATGAGCAGAAATGACAAATATTCCAAGAAGAGTTTTTTAGCATGTTTTGCTGAAGAGGCGAGGACAAGAGAAACAAGAAACAAGAAAACCATTTCAGATTCACAAAAACAAAACAAAAAAAACCAGAAACACAAAATACAGGAGCTTAATGGCGGAAATCCTGACTGATGAAGGCTGAGTTATTCCAGTTGGAACACTGATTTCTGAAACTATTGTTCTGGAAAAAAATACTTTTGTATTTGAAAACTGTATTTCATAATAAATCGTTTGTTGAATTTGCTCAATTTTATTTTTTCAAGTGGTAGCACACATTTAGGTTAGCTATTTTTTTTTTCGAATAATGTTATCTAGGTCTTACCGCTGCCACGTTCTGGAGTTCTGGCGGTGCGAGGTCGGCCAGTTGATTTTCTTTTCAATGCTGATCCGCTGGCTCAGAAGTTAGTAACCCATAACAAGATCGTGTTTCAAGCAGGTACGGGATCATGTCCAACTGAAACAAAAATAAATAACATTATTCAAAAACGAAATTAAATGAAACAAAACAAAACAAAATGGCATTATATGTATGTTAAAACGAACCAAGACAAAACAAAATAGCATTATAAGTGCTTTTCAAAAATAAATAAAAACATTTTTGTTTCTTTAATTTATTTGCATTTTATTAAACCTACAAAGTGTCGGATCATTTTGCCAGACCCTGTATAAGCCAGGTGCATTACATTTCCTCCAATGTCATTATAGCTTAATTTTCACCCGTTTTGTAATGTCAAAATCCCACAAGAGTTGAGAGAGAGAAAAAAATAGGCTCATTTTGCGTAAATGGCTCGAAGCCACGCGGCACGTTCACCTTAGAGTTCACAGGTGCAGGGATGTGTGGAGCTTGAATTTTTTCACCGTGCCGGCGTCACTTTCCTCCAGGTATTCCGGTTTCCTTCCACATCCCAAAAACATGCATGGTAGGCCGATTGAGCATTCCAAGTTGCCAAGAGGTCTGAGTGTGAATGTTTGTCTATGTGTGCCCTGTGATTGGCCTACCGCACAAAAACAGCCGGGATAGGCCCCTTGCACACCGCAGCAAGCCCGGCATCAAAGCGAAGAAGCTAATCAACCCATTACGCATCAACGCATGCACTCTCTTCTTTCTTTTAAACTAAATAAAGTTTATGACCAGCAAAATGAGTGGGGTTGCTGGACCAAGTTACTGTCAGCCTCTGATGAGACCAGACATGAACACGCACGTTTTCTGAACATCAATATGGTGACAGACTGAACATGGATGGATGGATGTCTGTCGCCATATTGATGTTCAGAGAACGTGCGTGTCCATGTCTGGTCTCATCAGAGGCTGACAGTTCAATTAGTGTGAACTGAATGTCACATTTACAAGGGTCATCAATATGGCGACAGACATCATGGCCCTTGTAATCATCAGTGTTTTGCTTTGAAGAACTCGTACTGTGCGTCAGTCGAGAACTAAACCATTATTGGCTCAAGCTACTCAGAAGTTGCTTACATATTGTTTCATGATCCCCGTGAGAAGTTTTACCATTCCACCAAAAAATCCTAAATTATTTTTAGATATTTTCAATTATTATGGTTGATGATCAAGAGCACAGGTCAGTTGCAAGCAGGTCCCCTTGGAAGTCCAGCCATGCCTGCGTGAAACAGTAGCTAAACCTGAACCCTGATTTTACACGCTTCGATTCCACGTGACTTTCTGTCTAACGCAGATTGGTCATGGATTTTTTTCGTCGTGAATTCATGTTCATGTAGTTCATCTTTTGGTATGAGCTTTTTCAGTTGTGTTGGTCATCATGTGTCATTTGTTTTTTGGGGGGCAGCCATTTTTTTTTAGGGTTAGCGAGCTTGTGTAGAGCATATGGGTGCCCCCAATCAACAGAAGTAAGATAGACAGTGAAGATGTTTGAAGTCTTCACAAGTTCTTTGATCTGCAATGCTTGAAGACAGCCTCTGACTGCCACCGTTGCAGTTACTTTGTGATTAGACTGCTTTTGTTTGATGTAGTGAAGGTGTCACAGAAGAAAACTTGGCAGTGATTTATTTCATTTATTACTTCTTGCTTCAGTGAAGTAATGCTCCCTTTAAAGATATGTTTCAAGTAAAAATGAAAGCAACCTAGGACTGCAACTTTGCATACATGGGACATTAAGATTTGTTTGAGCCCTGTGAATATTTTATGGAACGTTTTATTGACAGTCTTGCAAGACAATTAATTTCCTTAATGGGCAGGTGTTGGTTGTTTCTATTTAACAGTGTGTTGGATTGTTTTCCCAGTA
The DNA here is from genome assembly GCF_059516105.1 of Syngnathus floridae. NCBI lineage: Eukaryota > Metazoa > Chordata > Actinopteri > Syngnathiformes > Syngnathidae > Syngnathus > Syngnathus floridae. The sequence continues at coordinate 12,929,152 of NC_142413.1, read as the reverse complement.
AATAGTTTGATGAGCGAGAAGGGGAAATCCACTATCCTCCCATACCCTTTGTTGTTCAAAAGGCCCATATGGATTGTGAATCAGCAGCGGCTTCATTAGTCATGCACAAAAGACTGTGTTAGCACTTTAATATCAGCCCTGGGCTCAAGTTCTGAAGATCTTCTGTAATTGCCCACCTCTGCCACAATCTATGTAAAAGTGTGCTGGGGTTATGTGTGCGTGTGTGTGTGTCTGTGTTTATATTCATTTGCCTGTGTCCTGTGTGCTGCCATGATGGACACTAATAAGCACATAAAATAAATGATAGGCCAGATATGGACATTAGAAGAGAGTCAGACATGCCCACATACACACTCTGAATTCTAATCTCTTCTATTTTCTCTCTCCCTGTGGCGCTCATTGCATGTGTGTGTTTGTGTGTAGCGGTCCACCTGTTAGGTCTGACCTGGCATCTGCAGCATGGCGAGAGCCAGCTGTATGAGAATGGTGTGAGCTCAGCAGACCATCAACAGGAAGACCGCAAAACTCGACCTACCAGTTCTATCCACCTGCTGGATACACTCAACCCTGAGAACACACAAGCCAGTGACAGAGGTGAGCTTAAAAAAACATTGTAATGACAGATATATCATGCACTCAGCAATGTTAAAACAATAAATGCAAAGTCAACTTTATTTATTTAGATTTCAATCACAGAAATGTCTCAAAGGGCTTCCCATGGCCAGAGTAGACAATTATTCTTGACATCCCCTGATCTTATCTCCCATGTGGGCAAGGAAAAACTAGAAAAAAAAAAAAATACTATGAATAAAATGAGAAACTGTGAGAAAGGACAGCTTATGGGGGGGATCCAAACTTCCAGGACTGTTGGGCTGCAATGGATGCTGAGTGGGCAATATTGAGCACACAATATAATATGAAACAATATGAAATAAGGTAGTGTAGATATCCATAATTAAATGAAGAGCTGCAGGAAGACACCCTTGGTCATCATGGCAGCGGCTGCAAGGAGATGGTCCAACACATTTCTTGTTCTCATTAGTTGATGTAGAAATCAGACTGCAACTTTCAGTTTTTTTCGGGGAGGAGGGTGCAATAGACAGAAAAGAAAGCAAAGAATCTAGAGAACAAAAACAATTTAAAAGAAAACAAAACAGCATCCAGATATTTTTGCATAGTTAAGATTGGCAATTAGAAAACTAAGAGATGCTGATTTGAGCAGCTGATTTGTGTCCAGACATACCTCCTTTTCTTGCTGCCCCTCATTTTCTTCACTTTTCCTTATTTGCATTGTCGCTGAGCTCCTGCGGGACGAGTCTTCCTGCAGTCGGTTTAAGTGTGTATAGTGTGTAAATGTGAAACGTTTTTGCACTATAGCCATTTTTTTTTCCTGGCTGTAAGTATAAAGAAGTTAAAAAATAATGTGCACTCTAGTAAGTATGAAGTCTATTTTGAAATTGTCTTCTAATTTGGGATCATAATCACACGCATGCGCACGTGCACGCACGGACGCACACACACACACTCACACACACAATATTGAAATTGTTTTAGTGGCAGATTAAATGCTGTGGCAATATTATGTTTTCTACCTATACAGTACCTGCACTGGTTTCTTTATACATAATGTTTCTCCTTCTACATATCAAACAAAATACATTTGAACAGTGGCTTGGCTTGCATACACAATATGCAATGTTTGGCGCATGTTCCGATAATAGCCTTCACCCCATAAATTAGTTTTGAATTTATTAGTCATTTAAAGGAAAGGCAAGATACTAATTGGCTAATCATGTTCCCTCTTAGCAGCTACGTGACTTGAATGGACTCTCGCCACTCACTTCTCAACTAGCCAGAGGAATTACTAACACCAATTTAACCCCATGATACGGTACATTAATTGTGAGTGTTGCAGGTCATGATGTCAGGCAGGACACAACAACCTTCATGGTTGGCTGATGGACATTACATAGTTGTCAGTGCTCGTGTTCAGCACTTAGAAAAAGAGAGAGCGAGAGAAGGTTTAAGCTAAACTGCAACCCACTGCATTTTAGGCAACCTGGGACATGCCTAAAGCATCTGCTCTTGATGAATCCTCACATTCCGAGGATTAACGCTCAAATCGGGAGTTAAATCCTAGATAATAGAGCACATGGGGGTCATTGAATTTACTTCTGACTATTGCATCACAATCCGTTCTTTCAACATCTATTGATTTACTAGGCGCTGGGTAAAAACTGTGACGTAGAAATGGGCAAAGTTAAAATTGAGGATTGAGATTAATTCACTACCCTTAGAGGTATTCCCTACACGCAGGATGGCCAGAGAGATTAGAGATTGGGCTGTAATCCAGTGCGTCAGATTATCACACTCATCCTGCTGTACCCATCACCTCTCACACCCAGAAACCTCACAATCCCCTAGATTACACCACAAGGCTTGGTGAGAGCAGGCTGCAGGGAACCAAAAGGATAAATACATGACACCAGAGGGAGAAGAGCAAGAGAAGGGATGTGCGGAAGACATGAACAATTAAATGGGTAGCTATTTCCTTGAAGGATGGTGAGGGTACATTTTCACAAAAGTGATGAATCTCAACCATTACTCACATTAAAATAAATGCTTTTACTATTTGTTTGCAAATTTGGCCATAAATTGTCACATTTGATAATAGTCATTTGTGAATGTATTTACTAAAATACAGCATAGTAAGCAGGAGGATATTATTAATGGAAAACAATTTATTTTCATTTTGTAATAATTTATTCACATTGAGCGATTGATTAAACAAGTGTGGCACATTGATTTAGTGCACAGTTTGTTCATTTTTATTGGCTAAGGCTCATTCACAGAGTTTCTATTGGAAATTAGAAATCCATAAATGTTGCCTTTAATGGTTTCAAAAGTGCTATTTTATTGCGTAATCATAACCCTTACATATTGGACAGTTGTCTGTTAGGCAAAGACATCAATTAAAATATGTGTATCAATTTAAAAGTGAACATCTTAATTTCTCTAGCCTTGCTGTTACAATATATAATCAAGGTGGTTTGCACAGCACAAATACATTTCAATGCATTGGCTTAATGCAAACATTGAAAGCCGTATGAGCAAGAGAAGACTCTTTGATTGCTTCATTATTTCTGCAGTAGGATCCTGTAATTGACATGTTGTGTCATTCATGTGTATACACTGTGCCTTTTATGGTCTGTGCATGGTCTCACCTGCAGTTTTCCAATATATATGCAGTCATTTACAAGTAAAAGTGTTTCTAATTAGCACTATGTTAATTGCCACTCACCCCACGATAATCAAATTGATGAGTGTTTGTGAGTGCAAATGCCTTATTATTGCTTAATCTGACATGCCGACTGAGAAATATGCTGAGTGCTGCAGAGAGCATTACCCTACATGTTCTGAAAATAACATTTCTGCATTAATAAAGTACGTCAGGGTTTGAGAATACCATTTGACACAGTAGGAAGCATCGGATAGATTTATTATATAAATTGATGCAAACTGACATTCACTGGGTGCATATTGCCTCATTATCAAGTGAAGATTGTGGGTCTTGAGGAATGGCACTTGAGCCTAAGCCATGGTAGCATTTATAGCTGAAACGGGAGTCATGCCAAAACCTTTTCACTCTCACTTGAGGTTGGAAATGGAGTGTGGACTGCTAGAATGTGACAGAGGGCTCTTAAAAGGTGCATCAATATTCTGTGCTGAAAGAAAGTTAAGGAAAGTGAGCAGTGTGTAAGAATATGTGTTTATCTTGTGGAGCGAGAGAGAGAGAGAGAGAGAGAGAGAGAGAGAGAGAGAGAGAGAGAGAGAGAGAGAGAGAGAGAGAGAGAGAGAGAGAGAGAGAGAGAGAGAGAGAGAGAGAGAGAGAGAGAGAGAGAGAGAGAGAGAGAGAGAGAGAGAGAGAGAGAGAGAGAGAGAGAGAGAGAGAGAGAGAGAGAGAGAGCTTATACACTAGTCCATGTTACACTGGTCTCATTGATTTTCTCACGCTGGGATACATTCTCAGGATGCGAGTGCAACACCCCTCCACACGCACACACACAGTCAGAAGCACGCTTACCCATACAATACACAATAATCATTTAGTGAACTCAGGCCTCAAGTTGAAAGAGCTTTAGAGTAGCAACATGCCGATTTGCTAGTCATCTGGCATTCAAATCACTCTGCCAAATGTAATGTATTAATCAATTCAAACAGTGTGCACGGTACTTGTGGAACAGCTTTGTGGTACCTGAACTCCACCTTTTTATCCCAAAATATATTATAGGTTGAAATACACTATATGTTTTTTAAATGTTGCGTTGACAGTATGTTATTGTTTGGATTCATGAGGGAAAAAAGAAAAATAACTTACTGACACGAGATGCTTGGTCACATTACTCACATCTACGGTACATGTGAAAGACTGACAGATTACATTGGGTGGTGCTAAATATTACGGTACACCTCTATATTTAGAGAGAAATACTCACAAATAAATTGTGCAATTCTTAAATATGTTTTAAGTCTCCAATTCACCCCTGTCTTTTTTGATTGAGTAAAACACCTAGGAGCAATTTCTCCATAGTGAGAGAAGGTCCTGCTTGAATAGCAGGCAGGATGGATTCGGTGTAGTGTGGATTATTAAAAATTTCATACACTCTTACCCAAAATAGCTGTTAATTAATAGGCGAAAACCTCAGTGTGGGGGCAGTACAGTGGACGCCCGCTCTTTACCTGTGAATAGAGAAAATCTGCATATAATTGCAGCACAGTAAAAAGCATTGGACAAACAAAAAATCCTCAACGAATGTTGATAAAATGTCAGTGTGCATAAGAAGTTTAAACATATTTAGAAATATTGAAAATAAAGTCCACCAAAAATTACAAATATGCAAAACTGCAGGTGTGAAAACGCAAGTATGCTGTATTTTATAAATGACCAGTATTGTTTTGTCCCAGTATGTCTGTGTGGAAAAGGACATTTTGCCTGATTTGAACAGAAAGTGAGTTTTAACAGGGTCTGGGACTGGACAAAGGACATTTTGTCTGAGTTTTACCAGGGTCTGGGACTGCAACCAGCTGTGAACCCCTGATTTAAAGTGACCTCTGGACTTTTGCAAATTATTTTCACATTTGATATTGTTTTTCTTTTTTCTTAAATCAAAAGCACCCACTGTTTGTCGAGGTAGGAATAATCTAATCTTTAATTCATGGTAATTATTCATTAAAATACGTAATATACTATTTGTTTTCTAGAACACCAACATTTTACACTTAGTCCAATGTTGGAAAAAGTGCACAAATGGAAATCTCACAGGGTCCTGGGATAAGTAAGTTTATAGACAGGCAGACCTGTCACTCACAAACGTAGCCTGAGGCTTTGATGATGGACGGTGAGAATGCGTAAGAGTAATGGAGAGCCTGAAGGCCAAGAGCATTATCTTCTCCTGACTCTGACTGACACTCATTAGGCTGCAGAGTGGAGAGAGGTGGCTGAAAGCTTATTAAGCCACCTGCTCGAAAAGACCTCAGTCGAATCGAAGTAATTATACAGACCTTGCCCATTGTGATATTATTATTCAACCTGCAGCAATTTTGCTTGCTTTTGGGACATGTTGTCTGCACTCACGTGTGTGATTGACATCAACTCTCGAATATGGATTAACACACATACAGTTTCAGTCCCTCCAGACATGTCCCGTTATCCTAGACATCGGCTGCACTGGTACTCCACTTGCTTCATTAGAATCTCAGGGCTAATAATATTCATGCCAAAGACATTTTAGTTCTTTTGAAAAATGATCATGTAAAGTGTAATTGTTTTACCTGAATTACCCCTAGGCAAGAAAAAATAATTAGACCTTGTGCTCCAAGTCCTAAAGTAGCTCAGTCATTAGCTGGTCAGGTGCACACACCACAATGAAGATGGCAGATCTTGGGCTTTATTTATAGCAAATGGTTCTCGTGACACAATTCAGATTTTTGTGCTCCCAAATGGCACATTTCAGATATGGGTCATCGCAACGTAAAGAGAGATGGAGACAGAGAGACAAAAAAAAAAAAGTATGAAATCAGATATGCTCCAATCGGGATTTCGGTTGTTACAAATGTAGCCAACAAACGTTATGTAGTATCTGCCAATGCAATCACATTGTAAAATGCACAAATGGTTTAATTGGCCGAAACAGCGTCATTATGTTGTTGGTATCATATGCAAACATGCCCATGAAGCATTTTGGTTTTAACCAAACACTAATTTCTCATAAATTTCTCCCACAGCACAACACTCATACTCTGGTGCGGAACAAAACAACCAGTTCAAGACCGCCTACAACAGGTGGTCTCATTGCAGCACCATCCTACCTCAGCCAGTGTTATACCGGAAGGAGTTCAATGCAGGGAACTTTATGAATTGATTCAGAGTATACAGAGCCAGCTGATAATAAGGTTTTAGTTGGGTAGGAGGCGGGGAGTCAGGTTTGAACTCAACCTGATTATCTTTAAAGCATTGATTGACAGCAACAATTACAAAGACCTAGATGTGTCAGAGTAACCATTCAGTATGTCTGTTTTCTGCTTGACCTACACATTGTCTCCTTGCTCCCTTGCTTCCAGGAGAAAAAGTGTATGCTGGTTTTTTTCAGCTGAAAAAGTGTATGCTGTTTTTTTTCAGCTGAGAAAGATTCAAGAAGGCTTTTTCTTCTTTCTTGCATCAGCAGCAGTAAGCTGACACTGCCAGCTTCTCTTTTTGACGTGCTACTTTCTTCTTGGCTCATTCCCCCGCCCATCTTTTTCTTCCTCCTCCTACAAATCTTCCTCTCCACCCCACTCAATACCCATACTTGCAGATGCCCTGAGCTCTGGTGTCTGTCCTCATATTGCATCATGCGAGAAGAGCTTCAGTACAGTAATTAGCATCAGAAGGACCCGGTTGCTCATCTCCCTGCCAGTCAGCCGGCCTGCCGTGCTACATGCGCTCATATCTGCCTGCCTGTGTTGTGCCAACTGACATGCCGGATTCATGTCCTATTCATCTAGAGTTGAATAAAAGGCTGCTTTCCTCGGGACATCCATCCCTCTGCTGGCCTTCATTTTTGTAGTGAGGCACAGGAGTGAGGATTAGCATTAAAGGGAATAGACTGAGGAGGTATACTCAGCAGGAATGCATAAAAGCAAGCTTTAGTTCTGCCAAGCTGCTTACATCCTTCGACTATAATTGGAGAGCATTCTGTATGTTTTTCTCTCTGTCCAATCACATTGCAACCAGAGGACCCTGAGCATTTGGGCAGGGATTGTTTTGCATGGACACTCAAATTGCCTTGTTTTTAAATTAACTTTGTGTGGTAGACCTTAGAGGTTGTTAAAATAAAATAAATTTTCCAGTTGAATTCCTTTCCCCCAGTGATTTTTTAAATTGCTTTATTTGGGAATCAAGAAGTTCAATATGTCTTTTCTTTCTATTTGTTGTCAGCACAGTTCACAGTAGGGCTCTGTTGTTGTTTTTTAACTCACATATAACACAATACAATTCCAAAGATATGTAGACATGCGTTCGGAATTTATTAAAACAAATAAACATCCTAAAGGCAATGTTTGGCAGAACATGCCGTAAATAGGAAAGGACCATACTAGAAAGCCCACCCCTGACAATGCTGCTTTGTGCAGCCACATGCATCACACATGCTATAATCCACCACTTGGTGAGAGCGCACGTTCCAACCGATGGTGGGCAAAGACTTGGTCACCAATTATTTGCAGGAAAGACAGAGAAATACAACTATTCAATCACATGCCCATCGGCCATTACTCTGCGGGAATTGCTCCCAAGTCAGCCATTTCTACCATGACACTACTGGCCAAAGCCTGAGAAGCCATCCAACCGACAAGAAATTTCAGAAAGTCGATACCCTGCTTTTTAATGGTAGGCCATGACATCACCTCATTAAGAATGATCAGCTCTTGCCCATAAGATATCTTGTGAGATCAGTGTCATTACAGTCTCACCATTTTAAAAGCCTGACATAAGTAATAAGTGAACAGTGGCATCACTGTGCTGTCTTGCTGACTGTCTTTTGATGGCACAAGATATATGACAGCTGGCCTGTGGTTGTGCATGATGTTGCCATAATGGCGTGGTAAAGCTGCGGCCATTACAGACAGAGAGCGCACAGCCTCATCCATGAATCTGCCCCTAACTGTTCATCTGCCTTTGTGGCCGTAACTATCGGCAGGCTCCCTTCTGTCACCATATTTCCTCCACCTTCTTTTAGAGGCACAGATATATCTCTCCATAAAGGCAGACACAAAGAGGGCTGAAGAGGTTCACCTGCTTCTCCAACACAAAAGACTGAGGCCTGGTGGTTGATAAAGGCTTATGGAGAGGCAAGGAGCTAATGATCAAAGGACTTTTGGTGATGCCTATTCTCTTTATACACAAAGACACACACTCAAGACGTTATCTCCCTGCCATGATTCGATTTGGGATTGCATGCATATCTTTTTTTCCGCTCTACCTCTAACTTTACTATTTTTTGTGCACACTATATTTATTGTCAAAAGATGCTAAAATATCACGAGTTACTGTCTCTGTAGATAGTGCTCAGACAAAAGACTTCCTTTTAAAGGAGTTCAATGCAGGTCCTTTCCAAAATACTGCCAACGTAGAGTCTGTTGAAAAGCAGTATTTTTCCAGCGATGAGTCATTCCTGATGTCTCTTCAGTCTCACTTCATTAGTAGAGCTGTTGATCCCAATGATGTTTAAGGACACAGAGCTGGTATTTAATTTGGCTTTCGATTGTGAAGAGAGCCTCTTGTTATCCTTGATAAATCTACACTATATGACCTTAAGACCAACTATTCGTATTTTCAATCAACAGAAAAGTGGGTGCGCGGACGTGCCATTGACCGTGGCGAGGTTGACATTGGAACTCAACAGAATCAGGCCATCCCACCAGGAGTCTTTTGGAGGTTTCATATGACTGTGCACCATCCAACCCACATCAAGTTTAATCTCTCGCTCTCCCATAACGCACTGCTGGGAGTCTATGGGCGCAGGAATATACCACCGACACACACACAGGTAAGGCACCACCATCAGCTTTATTGGCCAAGTTTGTGCATGCCATACTCATTTATAGGACTCCACTCAAAAGTCAACTTTTTGCGTCCAAATGCATAATTTCCATCTTGGAAACAAGAAGCCGAAAGCTCACAAAACTGTAGGTTTTGTTTCCACTGCTTTTGTTTGGAAAAAAATTACTTTCCTCATTTTTTCCCTCTTTCATACAGGGAAAAGCAATGCATCTGTTTAAGCTGCCAGTGTGCCAGTTTTCAGTCAATCTCTAAATTGAACAGAGTAATTCTTCATCTGCAGTGTGGTTTTAAAGCTGCCCGCCCAGAGCGATATCAGGTCACAAGAAAAATAGAACGTCACATACGAGTTGTTAATTCCATACTCATTTATAGGACCGCATTTGAGCATCAGTTGTGCCAATGACACAATATGAAGAGACACACACAATAAAATCAGTGCAGTTCAGCATGAAGAGTGGCAATCGCTACTATTTTACTTAACATCTATTTTACTTACTGTATATGTACTATATTGGGCAGCATGTATGATGCTTTGCAAACATCTTGGACCACTATATAGAGCATGGACTGCCACCACTGCTCAAACTTGAATAAAGGTCCTAGTTGAATGCTGTATATAATAGATATTTGTTCTTTAGGTAGCTTTGACGTTTTTGACCCTGGGAAATTTAGGACAGCACTGCAATCTCAAAACTGAGTTAAAAGTAAAGGAATCCAAAGTGTTAGTGAAAAAGGAAACAAACCTACTACTGAATCACAGAAAAGCAATCAACCGCTGCGATATTTCAACGGAAGCAGCACTTTTTAAAGTAGCTGAAAGCATCCGTGAATTGTATCTTAACAAAAAATAACTTGTAAGAGGTCCAAGTCACCTTGTAGAATATGTGTAAAGGTGAAACATCTGACAACTACTGTACTTTGAAAATACCGTACTTTCCACATGATTAGGTGCACTTAAAAACGTATAATTTACTCAAAAAACCACAGTGCGCCTTATAATGCAGAGTGCCTTATATATGGATCAATTGATTAATTTGTTGATCCATACTGGTTGTACACAGTGCTCTGCCAAAATGTTTCAGTATGTTTTAGTACGACTCGTAAATTACAAGGTCGCATCGCTTCCCAGCATTACGGCAACCATGCTCAGGGGGCGTCACTGAATAGCTGTTGTACCTGCGAGGCCATTTCATTTCAAAATAGACTGTTCCATTAATGTTTTCTAGTACGTTTACGGATCAATATGCAAAAGAATGATAAATAAGCAGCACCAATGTGCTAAATCGGTCTTTAGTCGGTTCCGATCACTTTTATGGGAGAGAGTTTGAGAAATGCAATTGTTTACCGAGGGCTCATTGGTTATTGTCTAGTGGATGCGTACCGCAACCCTAGTCAACCTCGGTTTGAAGCCGTATAGCTTCTATTTTATGCGCCTTTTAATCTGGTGCACCCTATATATGAAATAATTTCTAAAATAAAAAATTCAATGAGGGTGCGTCATATAATTCAGTGTGCCTTATGGTGCGAAAAATACAGTATTCAAAAGAGTGAGTGGTTAGAATGTTAATATTTCATGTAATTATATTTAATTAATTCATTTGGCCTCAGTTGTATTGCTGAAGGTCTGCATTTTGGCTAAAAAGCATAGTTAGCCCGGTGAACCTTGCACACTGATATCTGAAAGTCAAGCTGGAAGGAGCCACAGGGTCACACTTCCACTGCACCCATACAAAGACTTTCTGATTACCTACATCTTATTTTTATTCCTTCCCCATGCCGGCAAGACTATTTTAAATGTCATGCTTTGCGGGTGAAACTTTACATATGTCATGCAATTTCTTGAGTGCATACATTCTTCTTTTGTGGATGCAGTTAGTAACTATCGTTTGTTTGTTTCTTTTTGTTCAGTTTGACTTTGTGAAACTGCTGGATGGGAAGGCACTGCCCAGGTCTTTGAGTGATCCTGTTTCAGCTGGCAAATCACCTAAAGGTCTGCTGTTGAGCGGCCTCCAAGAAACGCGTTTTATTGAGTACATGGACCCTGGCACCTGGCATCTGGCTCTCTACAACGATGGCCGAAACCTTGAGCAAGTCTTACTTCACAGCACTCCCATAGGTGAGAAGAACACTTGCATAGTCACAGGTGGCAATATTTTGCTTAGTTGAGTCACAATGCGCTTCAACTATATAATTACTAGTCTCAGAGCTCACCATTGCCTTGTCCTCTCTCAGTGTTCATCTGCTTATATATATATAGACATGTTGAAGTGTCAAGTCATTTACTTTCGGAGAGAACTTTCCATGTTTTTCAAGTCAAGTGAACTTGTTGTGGAAAGAGACAGCCATTTGAAAGAGAATGATAAGGACTGCTTGTAGTAATTTTCTAAACCTGGTGCAGCTCTGATTGCTATGACAAGCGTGGATCCCGGCGTCATTTGGAGTCTGAATAATGCAGGACTACATGGTTGAATACTGACAAGTGGATAATTACCAGTGGCCGTTTTCATTTGGGGTTCCATTAAATGAAGGTTCTGGAACAGTCCAAACTTCGAGAGGTTGTCAGTATGGGGAAAAAAATATTTTTCATTTCTGAGAGAACAAGTACTTGTAACATAAAACGCATTTCAGAATAAAACTACAAGTGTATGGGCCACAACCCACTTATGACACCAACATAGAAGGAAAAATTGCAATGTTTTTATTGAGTACTGAGAGTGGGAGCAGTTGATAAGTAAAATAAATTAATCACTTCAAATGTGGCCATGGTTGGAATAATGTTGGCCTCCATTGTATTTAAATATAAAAAAACTTAATTAACTTTATTTAATTTCAATTAAAGGATGACTATAATCTGCAGGCATTTTTACACATAGGGCAATGGTGCAAAATGTTAACTGCTTTCCAGTGACGCCAGGTCTTGTCACACCGAAGGGTAACACACTCTAATAAACTGTGAACTGTCCACAAATATTAGTTGAAACTAAACAAACATTTTGCAAGCCCAGTGTTAATTGCGTCGAGAATTAAGTTGGACTTCTCTGGGCTGTAAGGCAAGGTATTTGTTTCAAACATTGCAAAGTGCATTCTGGTCAGAGGAATCAATACAATATGTGAGGTAGTTCCAACTGCTACCTTCAGCATGTCGAGACTGCAAGGAATGTCTCGAAACTTGTAAATGGATTTCACAAAAATTAGCCCCTTAGACAACCTTGCTTCTGTGTGAAGCTGCAGCGACTGTGTGCAGCCACATTCCTGCCTGCCTGCCTCCGTTTGATTAGTCCAATGGAGTTACATTTTACTCAGAGTTCCTTTCGGCTGATGAAACAGAGCCATGTGATGGTGCCCATGCAGTAGTCGCTCTCACAAACGAAAACATGCACTGAAAAATTACATGAGGAATTAGTAAAAAATAAAAGTATCGTGCAAAATCTAGATCAAGATTGTAACAAAGTAAAGTATACAATTTCTTAACAAAAATGCTCAAATAGATATAAAAAAATATGTTGGATTAAAACTACTGACAAGTACAATTTACGCTACCCCCTTCTGCGTAGCGTGCGGCACTGTTGCGCTACTTTCTGGAATGTCTGCTGTACGCTCACTTGCTCCTTTTTTTGCTCCTCTTATTTAATTATCTGTTGTGTTATTTATTCATTATTTATTCAGCACGCTGTTGTTATACTTGTTTACTTGTTTGTCTGTTGTGGGCCATGTCTTGTCACCGTGGCATAGGGGGGAACGAAATTTCGGTTTCTTTGTGTGTCTTTGGCATGTGGAGAAACTTGACAATAAAGCTGACTTTGACTTTGACTTTTATGCCAAAACCTATGTATGCATCAAAGTAAATGTAAGACATTACTAGTACCTATTCTTATAACTATTTGGAACCCAGTGTTGCACATGATGTAATCACCGTGATTGCACATCGTAGGTGTTATAATGCTTCTAAATTACGAATCCTTTGAAAGACCAGACTGTCGGTCCAAACTGTCGTATTGTTAAAAAAAAAAAAACTTCTGATTTTTTTTCTTTCATTTTGTCGTAACCCTTTATGCAATGACTGGCAACATGCAACCAATAAACATGATTGGTTTGAAGGCTGAAATATAACAAATACAGTATTTCTTTTGTGCATTATTACATTCTGAAGTGGAGAAATACTCCCTTTAATGAGGTAAATATAGTGAAATATTAATGGCAACTAGCAGTATGTGATTGTCAAAGGGCTTGGCTTAGAAGAGAAAAATAAAGGATTGATGATAAAAGCTAATTTTACTACCAATTCGATTACAAACTATCACTACATTGTTTTGGATGAAAGAAATAAAACCAACTGTTCCACGAGGCATTCTGGTGTGAGACCCTATGTGCTGGAGCTCCAACTGGAGGCTGATAGAAAGATAAAATACAAGATGTTCATTGTCGGGAAAATGAGCTTTTACTCAGCAAATAGTAACTTGACCCAGCAATGAATAAATGAGGGCACTACTCTTTAGGAAAAAAAAATAAGATCAATAAACCTTCCTCGATTTGACAGAGGAAACATTTGAGAACATAGAATATGAAAACAATACGTGAAGTCAATGCTTTACACAGATACCCGTGTATACTTGCTGTCATAAAAACACATGGATGGCTATAAAGTATGGTTGCAAAAGCAATGAGGTATGTGATTACGTGTACTGCAATGCTGTCATGGGCAATCACAATGATCATTAATTTCCTGAGACAGTATAAAAGGGACAGTGAAACAACGTTTAAAGCTGCATGTGTTAGGTTAGCTGACTACAGGCTTGTATGATATCAGTCAAATATTTTGTTTTTTAAAGACCACCTGTGTGTGGGGGGGGTGCATGCAGGTGTGTGTGTGTGTGTGTATGTATGTATGTATGTATGTATGTATGTATATATATATATATATATATATATATATATATATATATATATATACACACACACACACACACACATATACACACACCGTAATTTCCAGATTATAAGCCGCTCCTTTTTGCTCAAGTTTTGAACCCTGCAGCTTTTTTTTTGGTGAGGCGTAGCTATAGATTTTTCGTGATTTTTGTGATGACTCGATCACTTATACACTCGTAAAAAGGCTGTGGACCGCTGTTGTGTGGCACCTCTTTGCTGGGTGGAGGGATATGGGGAGAGGAGTGGTGTGTTGTTTGCATGTCCATCCGCCAAACAAATAGTGCCGCCAGGCAAATAGTGCCGTATAATTCACACAAAGAAGAGACAGAACGACATCACGGCGGACATTACTGAAGAAAGGAAGCTCTTATATACAAACCCTCATTATGGGGTGACAAAAGAAATGCATATGGTGCTGCTTTTAAGTTAAAGGCACTCGATTTGGTTCTTAACGTAGGAACTAGAGCCACTCATGCACTGTAGAGGTTTCTTCTGGCCACTAGGCGGCACTGGGCTATTGTTGATGACATCCTGTTGTGTCACTTTTCTTTCTTTATTTCCCGGTCACGTCCACTCTGTAGCTATACGTGTTGCTCGCTAGTTTAATGAAACTTAGCGCTTTGTGCATGAATAAAATTGGCAGTAACAGACCCTCATCATGGAAAATGCTAGAAGAAATGCATAAAAGAGAGATTGAGAAAGTGTGTGGCAAATTATATCTGACGCTATTCCAATCCGACACTGAGGAGGAAGACTTTGATGTTTTTTTTACAGGCTCTTTTTTTTACTTTTACTGGTATAATTTTTTAACCAGCCCTGTTAGTGCTGTGCTACCGTGTTGCTGCTGTGTTACCGCCGCATCCCAGTGACTTTTACCGGTATGTTTTTTTATCCAGCCCTATGAGTGCTGTGTTACTTCCGTGTTGCTGCGGTATTACTGCCACGTCACAGGCAGTGTTTGGAAAGAAATGTTGAGGAATGTTTATTAAAACTTCAAAAAGGCTTTCTGTGTACCGTCGTTCTTTGTAAATAACTCGCGTGCACATGCGGGTTTTAGTACAGTGCGGCTTATTTATGAAAAAAACAAAATTTTCCCCTAATTTTTGCTCGTGCGGTTTATAATCAGGTGCGGCTTATAGTCCAGAAATTACGGTACATACATTCATATTCATATATACATACATACATATTCATACATACGTACGTACGTACATACTTACATACATACATACATACATACATACATACAGACAGACAGACAGACAGACAGACAGACAGACAGACACGCACTCACACATACATACATACATACATACATACAGTAAAGAAAATCCTCACAACATATAGTATCTGATAAAAGAAATGACACAATCAGTGTTATTTATTCACCTCTCCCTACACACACTGGTCTAATTGCGCATAAATCAAATACGCCACTCTTTGTCATACATAATCTCAGCTATCGTTCTCTTTGAAGTTCTAGCATAAATGTATATATGTATCGAAATGAGTTTATGATCATATGGCCACCTACGCATTTTCTATGAAACAGGTTAGAAAATGCATGGGTATTGTCAGCTGAGTAGCCGACTCATTTCACATTAAACCCAAGGGTCATAAAGCATGGCTGGAACTTTAAAAGGCTCATAAACTACAATTGGAATGCTTATTTGACCAATCAGACCACTTGGGTGGAAGTACCTATTTTATAATCGCACTTAGCTGCAATAACTTATGGCATGAATGATTTCCAACTGAAAATGGTTTAGTCAGTGGAAAGAACAGATTATGCATGGACACACACATGCCGTATAGTCAAATAGACTGGTCTTCATGCATTACTTGTTAATTGCCTGGAGAATTTTATAGCTAAGATATTGACCTGAAAATACAGAGCGTAATTTACCGTTATAACCGTCCCGACCCCGATCTTTCTGAGAGATCATGCCGCCTCCACAGAAATAAAAGCTCCTCCCGTTATCACGACTGAAGTAGGTTTGAACCCAAACGCAAGACTCAGACCAGTCAAAGTGCAAATAAAGATTCTTTTAATGAATACATTTCAACACAAAATCACTCTTGAGGGGAAAAAGCCCAAAATGACCAAGAAACAAAAAAATCACTCGAATGAGGAGAAACAGTTACCAAAAACAAGCAAGTACCAAAGAACAATACAAAACTAAGATTCATAATGGCAACAATTTACTTGACACTTGACTTGGATGATAAGCTTAGAACTGACAGGACTGACAAGACGAACTAGCACAAGACAAGGGGAAATATACTATTTATACACACACACACACAGCAAGGAGGAGCTGGTGCAAACGATCAGGACGGGGAAGACAATCAAGGAACACAGACAAAGGCCAAGTTGCCCAAATGAAGGAAGAGGCAGTTACAAAATAAAACCGGAAGGGAAACCAAGACAAACTCAATTCGTTCTGGTTGACATGACACCCTTGACCTTGCAGATGGGTTCTTGCTCATTGTATTTGTCAGGTGCCACATCCAATATGAAAATTTGCGCGTGCAAGTTTATTTTTTTTTCAAGAGGATAGAAGACTCACATGAGGAGTTTTCCTGACTGTGTGGGTGATGATTGGCACTCCTCTCCATTAGTGTGACGGTGACAGGTGATGGAGGTGAAAATTACTTTGGTTTCTATAGTGATGCACTGCTCTGGAGGAACTGTGCTGCCTGTCTCATTAGCATGTGCCACGCGTGCCTCAAGGCGAGACTCACGCTATATCGCTGTTTGTTTGTAAAATTGTGTGTGTGTGTGTGTGCGTGCGTGCACGTGTGTGTGTGTGTGTTTGTACATGTGTGGTCTATGCCAATGAAGGATTTGTCATTCATGCAACCTCAATAAAAGGCAGAAAACAGCTGTGGTTTGACTCTTGAGTAGATCTATATGCAAAGGAACAGAGAGAGACAGCACAGGGTTCCAATTTGTGTTGTATTTGTTCTCTCCATTTTCAATGGGAAATACATTATCAGGGGTGCATGTCACAATTTTGTTCTGGTTCTAAAAAGAGTCCCTTGAGTTGTTGCTAGGTGTTTTTTTTTTTTGTCCTACAACCCAACCACCTGACTGGATGGATTTCAAGACTTACCTCCTTACTGGAGGTACCGAACCCTACCAGTTTCATATGCGCATTCACCGAACCCCTCGTTAGTGAATTTTTTTTTTTTTAAATTCTAGACATAGATGTTTTTTACTGGTGCACAAAATGAGCCATGCATGAACGTCACCTTGTTCAAAGAACAAAACCAACACAATGCATGAACTCACAACAAATTACATACTGGTAAATCAGAATTTACACAATAAATCAGGTTTGTTCGGACCTCCCCAGTGGAGGCTCTGTCAAACCCCTGAGACCGACTCACCAAACCCCTAGATCGAACCCAGGTTAAGAACCACTCAGAGTTTGGGACTGCACAATCAGCTGATTCGGCCGGGGCTCTCTAACTTCCCATTGTAAACTTGTCCTTGACAGTCAGAGATTGATAGATGGGGCCCAATGTCATTTCTTAGGTACTGGAACCTAATAATAATAATACAATTCATGTAAAAGTTAAAGTGACAGGAAATAGTGTTGCATACAAACTGATAAAGCAGTAAGTCTTGCATTGTTTGTTTGCAGTGTGGCATGATAAAAAAAAAAAAAAAAAAAAAAAAAAATCACATCAACACCCAATGGTAGGGGGAATAATAAAAAGATGACCCATCATTCCTTCCATCCATACAGCTATCCCTTTTCTACACTGCTTGTCCTGTTCAGTGTCACAGTGAGCTGGAGTTTCTCCCGACTTACTCTGGTTGAAAGACTTGGATTAGTTGCCTGGCACACACAGGGCACATATGAGACAGACAATCATTCGCATCCACGTTCACACAGTCGCTCAACCGAGAACTGAACCCATACTGACCTCATGGGAGCTAGGCAAGTAACCCATTGTGTGTGTTTGGGTCCCATGTATGAAAAACACTTAACAAATGATAAAGTTTGTTAAGCCAATGTTTGAATGGGTGATTGATGATTTGCAAGCTCAGTGTCCTAAAGACACTGTGAACATCACAAAGTTTATCTTACATAGCAGCAAGGTTATTAATGTAATGGTGCAGTGTCATTTCCTGACCTCTGCATGCATTTGTTCCAGCAGTAACAGTGCACAATAATCCATTCTCCACTAACTGGGTCATTCACATCGTCACATTTTGTGTTCTCCAATCTTGTTCCAAATTGTGTTCTTGTAAACAGTTTGATGATGAAGCGCTGATGTATGTAAATTTGCGTGCTGCGTGTTTGCAACCTGTAATGCAGCATAATGTGCTTAGTGCAACACAGAGTAAGTGAGTGCTTGGCCAGTCTCCAGAGAGTGATAGCAGCTGGATCAGGCTAATCTAATCGAGCTTCTGTGTCTGGGGAGCCATCCATTGCTTATCACATATTTCATTCAATAACAGAAAGCTATGCCAGTTGATGGAGTTTTCTGTGGATTATTCTCTTGTTTTCTGTCTTTAATGGCCTGAATAAATGACATGTCCATGTATGTTGTTTCATAGAAACTGTTGATGGCTGCTCCAAAGGATGTAACGGAAATGGAGAATGTGTTGCTGGACGGTGCCATTGCTTTGCAGGATTCATGGGTCCTAACTGTGCCAAAGGTAATCAAAAACATTTGAAAATGTTGTTCTGTTAAGTGAGACTATCACTCACATTATAGGTTGGGAACCCCAACGCTCTTCCAATGGGAGATTCAAAAAAATAGATGAGTGCATGCCCATTTGTTATTCTATTTCTAAATCAATCCAATCAATCAATCAATCAATCAATCAATCACTCAAGAGTCTCACACAGCCAAACAAAGGTATGGCCTCTTAATTCCGGGTGTAGGGATGTTGCCAATTCAACATTAAAAATATTGTGTGTGTTATACAGATTGGTGCCCAAATAAAAAATTATTGATGTTTCCGAGATTGGTGAAGCAAACAAATACACCTAAAAGAATGCTACATACTGTATGTAAATAAATCTGAACAAATTGTTAAAAACTGCCGTGTGCTTTGCACTAGGTGCAATAATGAGGAAAAAACAACTGAAAATACATCTCACCACATAAACAAATCTGTTCAGTCTTTTTGTTTTGAGTGCATCCATTTACACATTTGAATTGGTTTTCTTATGAAGGCTCAATGCGTTTCAGAAAACAACCGCTTGAGAGACTGTATATTCCATCTGCAAAGGTTATTTAAAGCACTGTCTGTCTGTCAGTCAGTCTGTCCACAGTTCCTTAAGGACTCTTCCAGCACATTCTACACATTAAAAGCAATATGGGGACTTAAATGTCAGCCACCTCTGACTCGCATTAGCTTCAAAATATCTACACGGTATTGGCAAAGCGAAATGAATTGAAATAAGTAAAAAGCCAAGCAACCAAGGTCCTTGTAATATTTTTTATAATGACAGTGTGTCTGTTGCACAATTAAATGGGCTCTGCTACTGCACCACTTTTACACAGAGATTAGAGGAAATTACTATTATAGTTATTATTTTATCCTACCTCAGGATTAGTCAAATTTGTTTGCAGGTTACGCATTAGGCAACATCTATAATCTTACGTAATGAGCATTCACAGCTAGGAGTTGTCAGTTTGGTTGTGTCCTACGGTGTAAAAAAAGTAAAAAATATTCTAATAACCTAAGAACAAAACACCATGATAAATAGTTAAATCAACCCACCAACTGTTTCTGTATTAAATAAATATATTATCCTAGTCATCATTTTTATTCAAACTTTTAGTGGGGTGTCTCAATTTATTTTCTTACTTTTTGTTTTGAAATGTATTGTTCTCCTCTGGCTTTCCCTACTCTTGTTTCCAGTCTTCTTCCTCTGCCCAGGCCCACTTTTTTTCCACATTGTAAAATTTGTATTGGCCTCAATGTGTTGAAACAGGTGTTCTGCTATTTCTCCTCTGATTTATTTCCATGCGTCATTTATTCGCACGCTCCTCTCATCATCGCATATTTGGTTGCATTGTGATATCCGTTGTTTGACAAGTTATGGAAGGAGATGTAAAAAGTATGCAGTTCTTGGGACAGAGTGCAGCAGGTTATATTTACAGAGGATCAAACAAGACAACATAGGCCTACTTACATAATATGCATTGAGTTCTCATCAGTTTTCTACGCTAGTTGTAAGTTTTCATTCAAATCCATTTGAAATGTCTACCTGTCATGCCTCTATTCTTGCAGCATTGACTTGATTGTGTGTGTGTGTGTGTGTGTGTGTGTGTGTGTGTGTGTGTGTGTTTGTGTGTGTGTGTGTGTGTTTGCGCGTGTGCTTGCGTGTGTAGAGGGGGATTGGTGGAGAAATGTCAGTGCCTATGTGGCTGGCTGCCGCACAGGTCTCCATCTCTGCATGACGAAAACTCCTCATTCTATAAAACCCTAATGCTCTCTCGTCCCTAATCTTTCGTTTTCACGATTGTTTTCACGGCCTGTTCAGAGCAAGTGAGGTGACGTTGAGGGGATTTTCTCCAATTCTTGGGTTGCCGTGGTAGCCGGGCTCAGGTGGTGCTTGAGTAAATTGAAACAGCGTGAGTGATAAGCCGGGATGTGTGCGTGTGCCTATGTGTGTGTTCTTTGTATGTGTGAGTGTGAACGTGTGTGTCTGTTTGTGTGCGTGCGTGCGTGCGTGCGTGCGTGCGTGTGTACGTGAGGAAGGCCGTAGGACTGTTTGAGGATTTGCCGAATCCGTGCAGCGGCTGAGATAAGAGTGTGTCGCCCCTCTCACACTGGGTTACTGTGGTCTCCCAGCTAATATACTGCAGTACTATGTGTGTTTTTTTACGTGGCTGTAATCTGTGTTTTTCCTGTTACAGATTTGTGCCCCGTGTTGTGCAGCGGTAACGGCGTGTATGAAAAAGGAAGGTGTGTGTGCCTGGCCGGTTGGAAGGGAGCAGAGTGTAATGTGGAGGAAGGTCAGTGTATTGACCCCACCTGCTCCAACCATGGCTCCTGCATGCACGGCGTCTGCATATGCAGCCCTGCCTACAAGGGGGTAAACTGTGAACTAGGTAAGAGAGTAAAACTCAATACACAGTTTCAGCTTCATGACTTTGATGACCTTGCCCTATTTTCAGCATTGATTACTACAAAACTCATGGCAAAAACATGTCAATGGCCTTTATAGATAATGTAACCAAAAAAAAAAAGAAGACAGTCCTGGAGATACTGATACCAAACTATATTTTAAAGCAAATATATTTAAAGTAGGGCTGCACAATATTGTAAAAACATGCAATATGTAATATGGTGGATCTAATGAAAGAAAGAAATTTTCCGTGTGGAAAATATGAATGTTTTCATATCTAATTATGTAGTCTTTGTATTTCCTCCACATAATGTTTTCCTATTGGATGGAAATGCACATTTAAGGTTTCAACTGATTAAAGCAGAAGTCCCCAAATTACAAATACAACCTGCCTTTACATTTGACCCGGCCCCCTGAACAATACCAAAGGCACATTCAGCCTGGTGCACACAAGGCGCAGTCGGCGTTCCTGTCTCTATCCACGCATGTATTTCGCTTTCAGTGGCGCTCAAAAAATGCCTCGCATGCGAGGCGAGGGCTTTCAGATTGGGCATGCAATTGAGACTAATAGATGCAGAGAACTTGACATTCTATTCAACCTCACTGCAGTCATTTTTTTTCTGTGAAACACCCAGAGATGGTTATTTTGGTGTTTATTTCACAAATTGTGTCATTCCTTACTTTATTTTGTTGTTTGTGAAGAACCCAGAGGGGGTTATTTGGTTGTTTTTCATTTCATAAATATTTATATTTATTTCACTAATCATGTTATAATATATTTCCTTTCCAGAAAGATTTTTTAATATTTGGTTATGTGGGTCTTTCTGGAATATAACATTTTGCTTAGGAACTCCTGTTATTGTCACACTATTTTTCCTTTACAAACTGACAGTGGCACCTCATCACAGAAGATACAAGTTATGTGGCCTTCAAAGGGAAAAGTTTGTTTAAACCATACAATTACATATGAATTTATTCCACATCCTTTGTATTCTGCATTATTACAATGGCAATATTTTTTCAATATACTGTGCAGCCCTAATTTAAATTGTGTCCCCTGTATGAGCAGAAAATAAAACCCCAAAAATTAATAGTAGTTCTCTTTTGAAGTCTTAAATATCACAATGTTCTAAATAATACCCAAATATGTCTTCCTATCTTTTCAGTGTAATAATGTAAGTAATAAAACAGTCTCACAAGAATATTGGTTTATCACAGAGAAAAGACGGTCACTTGAGTCTTTTGTTTTCATCCTCATAATTGGTTTTTTTTTCTATTCTATGTTGCCTGGTCTAACAAAGAACTCCGTCAACTTTGCAGATGAACTCTCCTCATACAGCATTTTTGTGTTTTTCTGTGTCGCTATGAGGTGTGGCACCATTATTAGACATTAAAACATTTTTGCACACTTTTTTTTATTTCGACACCGTCTTGAGCTCTGAACCGTAATTAAAACATACCTTTCAGTCCAGTGACTTAAGCTACAGCTGTCGAACACACACAAAGCAATGTCGTATTGCTTGCTTATTCATTTCAGAAGCAAACAGCTTTCTATGGCACTCACGTTTGTAACTGAGTGCAGCTGCTTCTCACGCACTTGTCTTAATTGCCACTATTTTCGTTGTCTTCCGGGTCCTTTCCAGCTCACACGTGCCGATAAAGTCCTTATCCCAACAATTGCAAGTGTTTTTGAGGTTAACGAATGTTGCGTTCTCATCATTGGGTTTGCCAAACATTTGCCTGTACTGTTCTTGTTGCAAGGGATTTTTTTATTTTTGCAACAAGAAAAAAACACAATAAGTGTGGGCAAACATTTGGCAAACATTTCTGACCTTGAAGAAACTCTGACAAATGCTGATGTTAATGTTGGTACCTTCACCAACAAATTGTTTGCCCCTCAGTGGGAGAGGATACACTTCTCACTGCACTCTGCTTCTGATTAAGAAAAAAAGCACTCTAACTCTCATGTGTGGCACAAAACGTCAGTCAAAATAAACTCATGCTCATTGGTTCAGTGAAAAACAAGTAAAGCTGGAAATTTCCGGGATCTCATTGTAAACCAAAATATGTCACAATCAGCTGCAGTACCAGGAATACTATAAACAAAAAGGTTATTGTCCTGTAATTGTACTAAGTTCATCTTGTTTTTCCTTTTTTTAATCACTTCACTGGTTTCTTTTATATCAAACAAATTGTTTTAGGTTCATTACCTAACATGTTTCACCAAAACATGTCAGGTTTCGGTGAAACATGTTAGGTAATGAACCTAAAACAATTTGTTTGATATAAAAGAAACCAGTGAAGTTATTGTACTGTAAATGAGTGAATTAAATAGTATCGCTAAATACTGTTCAAGTAATATAATATTATTATTCATATTGTCAAAAGTGCACTCTAAAACAAAGCATGCACATCAAGTCACCCATTTCATTCGCTCCTGTAACTGCCTCCTTGCTCCAATTGGTGTGTATCAATGTTCACATTACATTCTTCCCATAAATCAACCAGGTTTTTTTTATATAATTAGTATAAAGAAACTACAATGATTAATTGATCAAGGACTTATTGTTTTTGTCCGCATTGAAATATGATTTGGGTTTCAGACCTAACCATAGAGTGCCATTTGGGCAAAATTAACTACAGTTAGATTTAAAAAATGTTTTTTTATTTAAACATAGAGTGTTTTTAATTTGCCATAAACGCTAAATGTGCTGACAGACTGCAGACGGACAGTAAGTCTTTTCACGGCTTGAAGAAATATAATTGCTCAAGACTATCAATACAAATATTACAATGTTATCAACAAGGGCCATGATATATTTCACTTGTTGCATTATTTCACTCAATTCTTCTACCGGTTTATGTGTTTTTCATGACCCATCTTGGTTTGCTTGTTTTTTACTGTGTGAAAAGAAATTAAACTGGGGCCTAAACTAACTCAAAACAGAGAAGGTAAAGTAGGCTATACGCAGTATGTCAAATGAACACAACATTCCTGGTCACCACAAAACAATTATTTTATTTCAAATTTAATTAAATCGTTTAGTTTATATTGCCAACGTGATAATATTATTAACATTATTCACTAAAATAAACTACCCGGTATTAACATCATTGGGAAGGATTTCTGGTGACCCAGAAAATTATCTAAATCGAAATATCAATTGGTTTTCACATCAGTGAACATGTATTTGTTGGAAATGCATTATGGTAGAATAAATAATATATCTGGAAGTTATTGTGTTTATTTTCAAAATGCATGGGAAAAGTTAGAATTGTCTTTGTTCCATATAGCAAACACAATTGACTTTCCTCAGCCAAAACGCTTACATTCCTCAAATAAACACATTTGTCATAATTGTGTTAATGAGTTGGATAGCGATTCGACCTTGTGGTGAGTGTAGGTAACTGGTCCATGAAGTTAGTGACATATGACTTTACGATTAACTGGATGATATAGGAACATAAATTACATTTGTGTATGATTGTAATTATCCACACAGCATGGGGGTGAAATTGGAGGGGGATTGAGGTTTAGGTTGTGCATGTGTTTTGGTTTTCTGTAAACTGCTGTCATCAACCCAATTTCCTGCCCAAGCTGGCAGACGTTTACAGCCAATCTTACATCAAACAGTACTTGTGATGACTTGTTGTTTGTGATGGCAGAAGTTAAAAAATGATAAATTCACAATTTCTATCCATAGTACAAACATATACCAGTTTGCCCCAGTTACAGCTGCTGATTGCAAAATAAAACTACATTACTTCACTGACTGATACAAATGACGCTAATGCAACATAATGATCATATAGAGACCAACACCATGTACTTGGCTGAATGTACAATCTATAGGTCATCAGGTGAGCGTGAATAAACGTCTGCTTTCAGTATGGTAATCAGAGAAACCATCTTTAAAGGCAACTTTTATTTTCAAAAGTAATATAAACTGATAGAAAGATGCCACATTCATTTCCAGATAAATTACTATAACAGTGCCTGATTAAAACTGATTAACATGCCAGAATCTCAACAACAATGCACTTGTAAACGCTGTTTCCTTAAAAGGAAAAACATGTCTCCATTTCCGTGCTTGGGCAAGTCTAATTTAGCATGTTTGTGAATTTTGTAAGCACCTCAATAGGCGTTCCGGCATGTATTGTATGCCCCCTGACATATCTGGTAATTTGGTGACCAAAAGTAGACAAAATTTTAGACTAGCTAAAAGCAGGTCTCACTTGTGGCGCAGGTGGTGTAACACAGTTTTGATGGATTTAACTGAGATTCAGGTAGACAGTTTTGATTCCCCACAGACGTGTGGTGCATGTCATCGTATTTTATTAATAAATATGACAATGGCATTGGACAATCCCTCTATATCGTTGCTGTTGAATGAATATTTGTAATCTTTACAAAAATATTTTCATAGGAACCCTTTGACCATGTGGCAAAACTATGTGAGGGGCGCGCTTCATCACGGAAGCAATGTCAACGACTGTGCGCACATCGGTCGCATTGATTTTAATGCCACAATGTCACAAACACCCTCAACCTGTCCACAAAAATAGGGCCTATGCTTTACAGACATCCTCTTTTCATCAGTTCGCTTTGCGTGTATATTCCATGTAAAAAAGAATTCCGGCAGCATATTTTATTTATTTTTTTACTCTGAGTGCATTTCACCACTTCTACTCGCACATGCAATATTGTATTAACAATGACAGAGGTGGGCATCGTCCTCCGTCCCTGAGTTTTCTGTCCCTATTGTATTGTAATATATCGTATTGTATTATTTTGCATTGTATTGTATTGCATTGTGTTGCATTGTATTGTATTGTATTGTAGTTCAAGTTCAGTTCGGTCCAAGTCAGCCAAACGCTGTCGAGAATAGACTTGCCGGTAACCACGTCACATGCAGAAATTGCACGCCTGACTCTTTTTTTTTATGTGCCTACGTGTGACTTGGAAATGATGTCCTCAAAGCCGAGTGGTTCTTGCCAACGAACTAGGCGCACGTAGGTCAGGGATGGAAATTCAGGGACAAACGGATGATGCCCACCTCTGAACAATGATATTAATCATTCCATATTTGAAGTCCCAATAATGTTTCATAGCCGTGACATAAAAGTACTTTAGTCTAATGCGAGTTGCTCATTTTGCGATGGGATTCTCATTGTGTGCACAGTCATGCATGGTTTTGCATCTCTCCACTGTATAACCACCAATTATAAAATAACAAAGCCACATTATTCATAGCTATAGACTCTACTTAATTGTAACCTCTCAGCACAGCATTCAAAAACAGCCCCTGCAGAGACTGAATCACGTGTTTGACCTTGAACAGCAGAGCCAAGCTGAGTTGTGCTGAGGCGCTGTGCTGAGTTTTGGCTCAGCTCTCAGAGCTGTAATTACACACACTAACACTGACCACCGGCACATGCAGATTTCAACCAGGCCATTTCACCCCTTATCAAAGCCCGGTTTTTAAGTGTCCTATGAAATGTAATGTTGCGGAACAGATACAGGGATTGTAGCTAGGGCGGTTAACTCCTGGATGGGATGCAAAGAACACTGCTTTCATACTCAGTGAACTGATGATTATAATTAGACAGGCACTCTCGGACCTTTAACAACTCCCCTTCCCCCCCAAACTTGGACATTTGTCCTTTCTTTGTCTGCAGTGGACTGCGTAGACCCTCAGTGCGGTGGGCATGGCGTGTGCGTCCGCGGGGAGTGTGTGTGCTCTCCAGGCTGGGCGGGAGTCAGCTGTGAGGACCCGTTGCCAGCGTGTCAGGAGCAGTGTTCAGGACATGGCACCTACCTCCCTGAGTCAGACACCTGCGCCTGCCAACCCAACTGGACGGGACCGGACTGCTACATTGGTAAAACACAAATTCGATTTTCAGTCCAAAAAAAAATGCATGCGACTATACGTCACACATTTATCAGTGGTCAAGTGGCATGTCTGATCATGCCAGGTACAATTGCTCTAAGGAAATGGGATTTATACCCATGAGAGGAATGGATAGCAGCCACTCTAAAATGCTGTTATGTATTCAATTGAAAAAAAACATTTTGAATTGCAGAGTAAAATGAGCAAACTTTGATAGTGTGGTTGCACAAGTATGGACACCCAGTCTGTGAAAAATTATTTTGTACCCTTCTTCGAGAAGATACTTGTGTATAATGAGATGCTTCTGATGTAGAAGCATGGCTTATGCTGTAAGATATTACAACAAAAATGTTGGTGTTATAAATCGGCAATAGTACGTAAGTGCATTATTTCAGAAGTTTAATATTTAGATATTTAGTATTTCATTTTATTCATTTGAGTGTATGGATTATAGGGTCACATGAACAGTGGAAAAAAGGTTCAAACTTTGTCGTGGCAGCATATTTATTTCAGGTAAACATGGCATTTGAACAGGGCTGTGTAGTGTTTTTATATCTATGCTATACTCACAGCCACAACATTAGATTAACAAACACAATCCACTAAAATCCAGCACAAGGGATGAAAGCAATCTTTTTTTTCCTCTGAACAAACATGGTGATTGATGGTGACTGACAAATTGATTGAAACAATGATGCAAATGGTCATTATCTTTCTGAATATAAAATATTTGATGCTGTTGAACTGGATCTTCGATTGGGCAGTTGTCTCTTATATTGTCTGCTCAGTTTTCATGCTTGTGTGCAATATTACCTGTAATGACTGAGGCAGTGCAAACACCAACAATTTTGCAGTGGACAGCTCACCGAAAGTGCAATCACACAAACAAATGTCCTCCAGCTACTTGAAGTGATGGAATAACATGGAGGTAAGAGAAAAACTAGAAGAGGAAGCTATTTTTCAATCAAGGCTTCTTCGAGAATGAAAATTGGAGCAACACAAAACTTGCCATTTAATCTTGCCAAATAAATACTTGGAATGTTTCTTTTTTATCAATAAAGTTGTTTGAGATTTCTTTCAAAGCAGAATACCACCAATGCCTCTGCATAGCATTGATCTGAAAGAAAAGACAAACACAATAGTAGTGTAATTCAAAATTACTGTATGGAATGACCTCATCCTTGTCCTTATTAGAGTCTATCACAGATGGCAAAATGTCAGTTTTAAGGCTTTCCACCACATAAAGTTAATGCTGTTCTTGGCGATGATGATTTATAGGCAATAAGCATGAGTACTTGCCCTCAACATTTGGGGACGTCTTATTACTGTGATATACCATAGCGTGTGATAATGACAGACCGTGGCTAAATATCTGCATATCTATCAGTGGAACAAAGAAGGAATTTGCTCTCTGTGATGTCCTTGTGAAAAAGAACCCTTCAATTCGAAATCCCGTTCTTCCCCAAACATAGCTAAATGCCACTCCACCTTTAATTCCACTTTTCCCACCCTCTCCCTACAATGTATATTTAGATTGAAATAACTTTTCGGTGCTGCTAGGTAAGTAGTCTAGCACTTTGCTCGCTTTACTCACAGATGTGTTTTTTTCCTCAGTTAAAAAGGAAAACAAAACATAGACAAGCAAGGAGAGGTAGAGAATAAAATGAAAGTTGGAAAATGGGATACAGAAAATCAAACAGAGGGGAAGAAAAGGTTTGAACATGTCCACCAAAGAGCTGAATTTCAGGGACTTGCAGGTTTCAAAATGCAGTGCAAATACGTATCATTACTTTGTTATGCTTCTATTCACTCTTCTCCTGTACTTAACTATTAGATAACGGAAAATTGTGGATAAATAAGAATACGCCTCCTTCCGCTAACTGATTCTTCTGCCTAAATTCTAAATGTTGTTTTTTTTTTTTTTTTTTACTCCATCGTCCATGCAACTCTTTTTTTTTTTCAATTCTTAATTTGTTCCATCTGCTTGGCCCATTCTTTTCTCCTCTCACACTAACACGCTTGTCTCGCCCACATACCCCCACCCACCTCTCTGGCAGAATTGTGCCCGGTGCCGTGTGGCAGTCATGGTGTTTGCTCAGAGGGCCAGTGCCAGTGTGAGGAGGGTTGGCTCGGTGTGGCGTGTGACCAGAGAGCGTGCCATCCTCGCTGCGAAGAACACGGCCAGTGCCACGATGGGACTTGCATCTGCCAACCCGGCTGGGAGGGAGAGCACTGCAACATTGGTGAGCGCACATGGGGGATTTTAATTATTCCTTGTGATATTTGGATTGGAAAATGGTGTCATTGTCACTTTTTTCCTCCACAGTTGCTCATGATTTGGACATCGTTGTGAAAGGTTCTTTTTTTTTATATTCATAACAAGTTTTCCCTATTTTGAACAAATTCCAATGACTCTGTGTGTGCATGTCTGTGTTTGTGTCATCCTCAGATGGCTGCCCAGGGTTGTGCAGCGGGCACGGGCGCTGTACCCTGGAGCAGAGTGGCTGGCGCTGCGTCTGCCAGGCTGGATGGAGCGGGCCTGGATGCAGCGTTGTCATGGAAACTGACTGCAGTGATGGAACAGACAACGATGGAGGTGACATTCTATCATCATCTATCATTTTCTGTCTCCATTCGGTCTTTGTTACCTCTTTCATTTCTGTCTTTATTGCACTTCTTTCCATCAATTGAATAACCCATAAGAATCTTTTTCATTGGCCTTCCTTCTTTTCGTCTTTGCATTCTCACAGTCCTGCCGTGAAGCCTGTTGAGTCATATTAGTCATTAATTACCAACAGTACATATAAATTTGTAGTACATTATCAGGAACATTGTAAACCTTGGGCACCCTGTATTTATTTTCAGACGTAAAAGAAAGTAGAAAAAAAAAAAGGTCAACTAAAAATTACAACTCCACAACTCCTGTCCAACTGACCATCATTTAAAGAATTTCATTTCATGCAATAATTTATTATTATACTCTCTATAAATGGACAAGGTCCTTTTGACAATGCTTGAAAACAGTAAAAACCTAACAAGCTGCTGCATTGCAAGAAATCCATTAAAAAAATGAAAGCACTATTGCCATATACGTACTGTGCCTAGGTATCACAGAGCTCATTCCAATCTTTCACTCGTACCACTTCTCTCCCCGGCTTTTCTAATGCCATAATATAGCTCATCCTGCTAATTTGTACAGTCTACATGCTCGGCTTTCATATCTGTCTTTCATTCACAGCAGTCCTTTTGTCTGAGGCGTGAAGATAGGCAGAGATGAAAAGATACTTTTGGAAGTAATCAGTGACTAAGAGGAACTTGTCATTGCTCTGCGTGGATTGGACAGGGAGGGTTCTTCCACCTGGAAAAAAAACCCAGAACAAAACAAAACCAAACCATCGCATATAGCGCAAACATTTACACTGCAGATGTATTCATAGTCTAATCTATACTTTGCTCCTTTGTGTATTCACTCTCCATCTATGCATGGTAATTTACAAACATTGTCCTTTTAATGGCAACGATGTAGCGAATTCAATTAATTGTGTTCTGTCAAGCTGGAGTGGTGAATGTTATGGAAATGAATTATTGTACTCGGCCACCTTTGTAAGAGGAGGTTATAATAGAATATTGTTGGCCTTTAGTTCTCTTCTCTGTGGTCAGATGCATTTAAATGTCAGCACTGCTTCCTGCCTTTTCAGACACAAGCCGGGAATAGGAAGCCCAAATGCCAGCCTGGCTCCTGTTACCTGCTGCTTTGGCTCCTAACAACAGCTATTGTTTACACTAGACTTTTATGGCTCATGTTCAAATAATTGTGCTGACAATGCCTGATTTATAGCGATATAAAAGGGGCTTGATGAGAGAATCTAATTTGATTTATCTTTGTGATAATGGTGTGATACATGAACGCTTTGTTGTCTCAGATTGCATCTCCTTTGTTGAAATCTTCATTGGCTGGAGGTGCAGAAATTATTTTTTAGGCAGAGGATTTTTCTCTATCTTGTACGTGATAATTTAGCACAGTGTACACAAAAACGCAAAAATGTTACTTTTTAAAAAGTCATTGAGGCAACTGTACATGCTGCTCTTCAACATTGTTGCTAAAAAACATCATAAATGTGGAAAATCTCATTTTGACATTGTTTCTGTCTATATCAGATGGTTTGATTGACTGTGTGGATCCGGACTGTTGCGAGCAGCTGAGCTGTGGCTCTGACCCTCTTTGCCGTGGCTCGACCGACCCCATGGCCTTGTTGCAGCGGAGCCCGTTGCCCCCGACTGCACCCCCCTCACCCATTAACACACATACGCACAGTTTCTACCACCGCATACACTTTCTCCTTGGCAAAGCAGCCACACACACTCTCCCTGGAGAAGTGCCCTTTGATACCAGGTATGTGCTTGTTTACTCTTTGTGAGTCTGGGTCACCATGTGCATGCAAAGTGCTTCCCTTATATGTTTTGTATGACGGTGCCCTTGGATTGTCCATTGTTAAAATACAAGAGCAGAAGATAATCAAATGAATACCTCAGTCTAACGATATTAAATCTTCCACGAATTGTTACCGGTTAAATGGATGCTGTCCTGTACAAATTTCGGTGATCAATTTCACAAAAAGTATGCGACTATGTATTTACAGCTGAATCTCGATTCTGTCGCTTCGATTCTAATCGTTTTGATTTTCACCCAGAACAATGATGTTATTCCCGTATTGCAAGCACATGTATCTCAGTGCGTATTTGCTGACTCCAATTTCCCAATACACTCGAATGCACGGCTCTGATTCTCACACATTAACTGGACTTTCACACATTAACTGCAAGCAGATAATGTCATGAATGAGTGGAACAGGGCGACCTAATGCAGCTTGGACCACGGTTTATTGAAGGGAAGGGAGGTGGGCGAACAAAGACACAAGCGGGACTGAGGCTCACGGACAGCAGACAGGAAACAGAAATCCACTCGGACACGGAAGAGATTCTGACCGTGAGCCTCCACACAAGACCGGGGGAAATGAAGGGGTGTGGCTGAGGGAAGTTGCTGGCACGGACATGACAGATAATAAACATGCAGACAGACAAATGTGATCTTATTGACAGGATAGCAGGGTGGATGTTTCATCTTGTCCACTTTTTTGTCCTTTTATGATTTTCATCAACTGCTCTCTGTCTTTGTTATGCCAGTCGTGTTGCTGTCATTCGAGGCCACGTTGCCTTGCAAGATGGCTCTTCATTGGTTGGTGTCAACATCACCTTTCCTCAGCATCCTGAGTATGGTTACACCATTAGTCGACAGGATGGAAGGTGCGAAAATTCACACACACAAACACACACACACACACACACACACACACACACACACACACACACACACAAACATGTTTCTTTTCCGGCACTAATCTTTTGACTTTTCTGACACTTTAGTTATGATCTGGTGACTTTGGGTGCAATGTCGGTGACTCTGATGTTCCAACGCCCGCCTTTCCTGCCACAAACACGCACTGTGTGGACCCCAAACAACAACTTCCTGGTTCTGGATCAAGTCATTATGTCCAGGGAAGAGGTGCAGCCTCCAAAATGTGATATCAGGGCTGTTTTGAGTCCTTATCCCCTGGTGCTGCCATACCCACTTCCCAGATACACAGGGACATGTGCAGAGAAGGGTCCTGCTGTACCAGAGCTTCAGGTAGGCCTACTGAAATATTGTTGGTTGGTCATCTGTGCATTTATTGCAACAATAGGGTAAATAAGGCTAATCAGTTTAGGTTTATGAAGAAGCTACAACAGTAAATGTATTTAACCAGAAAATAAAAATCCAATTAGTTCAATGTCTGTTTAATAATAGTGATCCTGCCGAGAAGGCGAAGCACAACCGGGAGAGTTATTGATATTTCGGTCAGCTTTCATCTGTCCATAAAGCATCATGATTTTGAATGAACATATTGAAGCCTTAGAGATCTTTTTAACAAAGACACATTTTAAACCATCATTTTAATATAAATCCTAAGTATACGAAACGCATTACAACACAATCAAAACCAAATCATTGAAATACGGAAAGAAAAATCATATTTACGATGCTGACTGCCAATTTAGGATCTGTTTTGTGATGCCCTTTCCAATCGCACCGATTAGCATATAATAATACAGTGATGATAAAACACATTTTCACCATAAACGTTTATGTTTGTCTGCTGTTTTCCTGCAGGCAGTGCAGGAAGAAGTTGCAATTCCAGGAGCCTTCATGAAGCTGAACTATTTGAGTACCCGAGCTGCAGGTTACCTCTCCTTGCTGCGTATCCTCCTCACACCTCCATCAGCATCCTCGCCCATCTCCCCTCAGGGTGGTCTCTCTAAAGTGCATGTTAAAGCTTCAGTCCAGGGAAGGTTGTACCAACGCTGGTACCCTGCTGGGCCTGGTCTGGTCCACAAACTGGTCTGGAACAAAACTGATGTTTATGGCCAGGAGGTGTGGGGCCTCACCCATGCAACTGGTAGGTTGAGAAATATGCGCCTTTAATTCTTAGATTTTTGTTTTTAATGCACAATGTTTTTGCAAGATATATTTCAAGTGCTGTCCGTGGCTACATTGAGTGGGTGTATTCTGCTGCTCACCCGGAGAATACTTTAGACTTAAACCAACATTTGTTTGTTTGTTTGTTTGTTTGTTCACTCTCAGTGTGAGAAGTACACAATTAATGTCAAAAATTTGATACCACTACACAACCAACAATGGTACTTAACAAGCAAGAAGAGCAAAAAAATATATGTGTGAAAAACTAGGCATACTAAATTAAATTAAATTTAACTATAATAATTAAACAAAAACTCATCTTGCACAGGCAATTTTAGTGGGTTATTTGTTGGATAAAACCAATTTATTTGCTGCGTGTTTGACAATTAGTTATACCTCATCATCAAAATAGAAGACGATAAATGTAATGAACAGTGTCTGATAATGTGAATCGAATTAGATTAAAAGTATTAAGTATTATTGTCTTCAATTGTTTCTATATTCACAAGGATTGAAACATTTTTTTCCTTGAGGAGCAATTTTGGTAATCAGACCAGTTAACTGGGGAATGAGACAAATATCCTTTGTACTAAATGTTTTAGAAGTGTTCAAATAAAAACAAAGTCATCCAGAAAGAGAAAAGTTGCAATGATAACCTGTAATACATGCTGATAAATATTCTCATAAATTTTTGTGTTTAAATTAGGGCCATACAACACACAGAAAAAATATTGTCATTGTCATAATGGCAGTATGCATATCACAAAGATGTGCAATTTTCATATGTAATTGTATGTTTTTATCTGACTGTAACCAATGAGATGCAACTTAAACTGTGCATCACCATCTAATGACAAAACAGTATCTAGGAGTATTAGTAACATTAGTCAAATAGATTTTAAATAGCACAGTAATAGCAATCATGCAATACTCACAGCTATATCAAAGTGTTTTTTTTTCACCATTCTGCAGCCCCAGTTTAGACAAGTCACTTGTGAGACAATAATTCTCAAGAAGGATTTTTATAACTTTATCAAGCTCAGGAAATAGCATAATTTTCTCAAATTCACACTCTTTAATTGGTGAGAAAAATTAAGACTGAAAGTATTTGGTGGCAAGTAGGCTAATTTCCGCTGTCAGATCATTGTAACTGATTTCAAAAGCAGGACAAAGTGGCCTAAATTACACAACTCATCTTTTGTCAAAACTACAGTACAGGGGGTGGGGCATGTTGCGTTTATCTCAGCCACTGATGACTTGGGAGCAATCTGTGGTTAATTTATGTGATCAACTGGCTGGGCTCTCATACAGTATACAGTCCAGTATCATGCCGCCCCATTTTGTAAAACCATTTTCCAAAAAAGGCAAGAGAATACATTAAACCGATGGTTTAGAACACCTTGTCAAGATCTGTCAGTGGAGATGTACTTTGAAATGGAGGAATGGAAAGATTGGAATCTCAACAAATTTACTGTGGAGTTATTCCTAGTTAAAATACAACCTGCAGCAGCAGATAGGAAGCAATTAGGCTTTGAGCTGGCTCCATGGAGAAAATATGTGCATTTAGTCAACTTAATGCAGTGGACTCTGTGTAGAGTGGTGACATGAAGTGGGTCCACTATGCAGTCTTCCACCATTCTAGAAAAAAAAAAATCTGGATTTCCCATCTCTGCTAAACTGACTTTGACAAGTAATCCTGGAGCTCTCGCCAGCCTATGTGGGCCATTCACTTAGCGGTTAGATGCTAGCCACTATCACCAAAATCTTTTTTTTTTTTTCAAAGGCATGTTTTTAGGCAGCCGAAGGGGGCCTTTGTTACGTTAATTTACATCAGGGTCCATTTGCTCCACACACATCGAAGTCTGTTGACATATTGTTAAAATACATGCAGATGACAATATCAGGCGGATTGAGTCATTTTGATGCTATGTGAATTGGATGGAAGAGAGAATAAAGCAGCCACTTATTCTACGACTGTGTCCAGCCACACTCTGTGACTGTGGATGAGGTGCTTCCGCGAACTTCCCCCTTTCCGAAATGAAATCAATCCTAGCGATCCGTAACACTGTAATAAAACAGCCCGACTTCTTATTATCAAACTGTTAAATTGATCACGGAAATTCATCAAATCACTAGCTCCAAGGTTTACTCATTTAGCGTTGCACGGTCCTGATATCATCCATTAAAAATACTACTTAAAAATGTATTTATCACAAAAAATATTGGGTCCATGACCAAACTGCGTTAGACAAGAAATTGTGAAGAATCGAAGCGAGTAAAATCAAGATTTAGGTGTGTACAGTTCATCCCCTCCTTAAAACACATTTCTCCTATTTTAAACAACATAACTCACCTCGGAAATTACTCTGCTTTATAGAAACTGGCTGTGGGCATTACACAAATCAAAAACTCAAGATGCATTTCGGGACACAGACTGTAATTTATTAATTTTGTTATTTAGTCTGTGGACACTATAATCTTTAAAGGGTCTTTACTGTTTTCTGGCTTGAACAGGCCACATATAACATGTAGGGCCCTTGACATATGTTCTATAAAGGTTTTTTTTTTATATAAGTGTGCTTTTCTTCAAACTCCCAGATACAAAGGTATCATATTATACCACTTTGAAACTTTGTTCAGATAAATCAAAAGGTTTTCATTTGTGTTTATCCTTTTCCACTCATATTTTTAATGTCACCTTTTGTGCTATCAAAATTTCACTTGCTTTATTTACCTCCCTGTCTAAACAGAGATCTCTCCCATCTTTGCCTTTTGTGCTTCTCTTCTTCCTGAGTTGATTTTCTTTCTCAGTGGTACGGTCTTCTCCATATTTATTTTCTCCATTCTTTCTCATCTCATTCCTGGTCCTGCCTTGTCTCATGCTGTCTTCCAGGTTTGTTTGTTTGTTGTTTTCATCTGTCTACACTTGTTCACCCATAAACATTTCCTCCCTAGTCTTTCTTCTGCTTTGCTGGCGTAGCCACCCACACAAACACTGTTTGTATGTCTACATACACACACAGCCAGAGTCAGAAAGAAATGGAGCTCATGCTCTGTTTGCTGGGGAGAACATATGCCAGACACTTCAACAGAGGAGATTGAAAGCTTTCACCTGTGACCTATAGTGCATGTGCATTTGTTTGTAAGGGAGTGTGTACCTGCAGAATATCTGTTGTGATTTTAGGATGTGGAAACAAATTCATCTTTGTGTCGGGGTTTCCAGTTGACCGTGTTTAAGATTTTGGCAGACCGCGTTGCTCCAATTTGGACATTCTGGTGCAGAGAGATACCGATCCCCTGACGCACCTGACAATTTGGTTACAGAGTAGACCGTGCTCTGCATAAAAAGGGGTGCATAGTAAATTTTGTGACAGGGCAGGTACATGTTAGCGTGTTTGTGATTTTGGCTGACAGTGATACGCTCGACGTGTTTTATTTCAGGCCATTTTCGTACCTAAAAGTAGGCTCTGTAGTAGACCATTGCAAAGCATGTCGATTTTTTTTTTTTTTAGCACAGACGGTCTTACTCAGTTTTGGTGTCCAGTATTTAATGAAGGCGCAGGCGGCACCAACGTGGTACAGTCCCTCTGAATCTTTGTTGAAATTTAATTCATTGAACAAATAATGATCATCATCTGAATAATGTTTAGAAAAAAAAGACTGTAGCACAATTCAGCTTTGGGAGTTAGCCACGTAACGTTTTGCAACACACGTCAGGGCTCGACATAACAATATGAGTCCATTGACAGGTGGGATTAGAATCTTCTGTAGTCCAGTGATTGCATTTTGAGACATTTATTTAAAACTGACAGACTTTAGATCTGATTGCAATATTCGTAACCTCGGCTGCTGGGTTAACATAGTAATTGTTTCAGCCACATCTTTATTGATTGCAGCCATTGGACTTACCTTGCATGCCTTTTGGTATTTTCTCTCTTTGTGAGGTGAAAGCTTGAGTTGGTACATAATGTGATAGCCCCACTTATGTATTCCACTGACTCTAGCAATATTTCTGCTCACTGAGCTCCTTATATCCCATTGAGAACATGGCAATTCTCATGCATTTGGGTCCACAAAAGTTAGATTAGTGCCTTCATTGTTTGACCATAGCAGGTCCTCCTCAACCGTATTTATGTCAGGGATGTCAAGCTCTCTTTTATTGCCACTTCATAATTGTGTTCAGTTTTTTTTTCATGCGTTCGCATTAACTGCAATCATCGCCTGCTGGTTTGAATATAAAGAGTTGTTTTATTTCTTGCACTTGCATAACAACACTTAAAGGGGTGGGGGTATTGTAAAGTGACTGTTGTTAATATTAAACATGAAAGGCATTAAGTTTTGTAAGCCATTTTTTTTTATTTCACAATATTGCATTTTTGCCATGTGATTCAAAGACTAATTTTCTGTCAAGCTGTTGTGAGAAGCTACACAGTGTAGCAATACAACAAAGAGGCCAGGCACGACACTTTTGGCTTCCCTCATACAAGACTGACTCCTTTTGATTACACTGCTTCTTCATACTGATCTTTGCAGACAGACTCACTGATGAGGTTTTGCTGTACAGACCTTTCATCTGGTGCAGCCCAACATACAATATAGGTTTGAGAGAGATTAAATTCTACTTCACTGTTACTGCAGACATGGA
Organism: Syngnathus floridae; assembly: GCF_059516105.1. Lineage (NCBI taxonomy): Eukaryota > Metazoa > Chordata > Actinopteri > Syngnathiformes > Syngnathidae > Syngnathus > Syngnathus floridae. The sequence continues at coordinate 12,890,970 of NC_142413.1, read as the reverse complement.
GCCAATGAAATGAAGTAAAGATGTTTCCATATGGGTTGAACTCAGGCATCTAAACCCTGGTCCCTAAAAACTCCATCACTATGCACTAGATTATACAGCTCTTGAGAACAATTTGAGCAACATGAAACATCTCATTGAAAAGAGCTAATCATTGTACAGTCTGCTTAAAAATGTTTGTGAAGACTAACATTCGAACTAAAAAAATGCATTGCATATAAAACCAAGATATAGAGCACGTGCAGTCATTTGTACCAAAATAAGACAAATTATTTGACGCAAGAATCTGCACAAGACGCAAGTGTTCTTGGTTTTGGGGTGTACAAAATGTTCAACTGGATATACAGTGTCTACACAAAAATCTACAAACCCTGTGATGTAAAACATTAAACCAAGGTAAATAATTTCAATACTCGTTCCATCGTTAATTGGCCTATAATCTATAAAGCAATTGTCACCACCATACTGCACTGTCACTGTGAAGTTCTTTTGACGATGAGCAGTGTTGAGTTTGGACCAAACGTACTTTTTGGAATTATAGTCAAATACTGTAGTTCCACCTTTGTTTCATCAGACGTAAATGATATAAAGTTGCGCTCTTGCTAAATGACCAAATTGGATTTAGCCCACTGTCAAGTCAACTCAGCTTTATTTCTTAACTTTTGTTAACAATTAATCATTCTCCTTGTTAATTCTTGGGAAAAATCCTTAGATAGTTTATGTAAAGAAAATCTACACCAGGTAGAACTTTTCAAGCAGTCAAATTGTACAAGTTATACTGCAAAACCTAATGGCGTGAATTTAAGACCCCCACTTGTTTGCATATGTATGCTTTCAGTATCAGTCGGCTATGAGTATGAATCGTGTCCTGGAGTGATTCAATGGGAGAGGAGAACAGCTCTCATGCAGGGCTTTGAGATGGTTCCCTCTCACCTCGGAGGTTGGTCCTTGGACAAACATCATTCCCTCAACATTCGTAGCGGTGAGTATGTCCCAAATACATACTGAGTCAAAGTTCAATATTTTACCTATCTGCCATGAATGTGATCAGCCAATATCAATCACATGGATTCAGTTCCATTTGAGTGAATTACCAATCTTTCTTTTATTAGATAATCGATTGATCTGTTGATTTTTTTTCAATTAATTGGTCAATCAGGTTTAAAAAGCATTTGTTTAATTTGCTTTATTATTAAAAAACAAGACATTGCTTCAAATAGACCATGCAAAAAAATGCTGATTCAGTTTCTGATTTAGTGCACATAAAAAAATAAAAAAAATAGGGGGAAATGTGGCTGATTATTTTCACCAAGAAAAAGCAGCTGTTTGGAAATGTGGTTGATTATTGGAGTATTTTCACCAAGGGGTGACCAACTCCTCAAGGGTGCCAATCCAGCCTGTTTTAGGTGCAGCCCTACTTCAACACACCTGATTATTTATTTATTTAGTTAGTTAGTTAGTTATTTAGTTATTTATTCACTGCATTAAAATCATCATGTAAGTTGAGGCTTGAGGGTGCGCTTTTTGGTGAAAAAAAGTCAGTCGAGACCCAAACATGTGATCACCAGATATTTATCAAACTTTACAATATTGCTCCATTTCCAGTGTTTAATACAGTATCTATTGGTGAGGGCATTAAAAAGTATTTCAATCCCACCACTGTGACCAGTGGGAAATTCTTACTCTCACAACCAGGTAATGACAAACATGGATTGGCAATCAAGCATTTTTAAACATCTGAGATCGGCAAGAAAATTGGGATTAGTGAACCCTTATTTACAAATCTCAATAATTACAAGGCCTGCAGAAAGAGATATTTATTTTACATCAATGTATTTCTGTATAAGTCTGATCTTGCTACTAGCTGCTTCTTGGCATCCCTAAAGATGCGAAATGAAGACCTAATCAACTCAGTAAGTGTAAGGTTATGTTTCACATTTTCTGTAATTCATCATTTTAAATGTCAGTACAGACGGACAACTTGAATCCATGTTGGTTTTGGTAAAGGTCTTTGTGATTGTAAAATCAGTTTATCGCCACACTGCACCAGCTTTGGTAGTTAGCAAATGGACTGTGAACATAAATAAATAAATGCAGTGTGCTTACACTATTGTCTGACAATGGAAACACAGTAAAATGCAAATGCAACCAACTGTATAATGAATTTGGCTACATTAAAACACATGAGTAGTAATTAAAAAGAGCACGAGCTGTGTAAAAGTTCAGCTGTGCTTCAGTGTGTGGCAACAGCGGTATACTGGACTGGGCAGTCCAAAAGACATTTCCGAACAGATTTTTCTGCAGCAAGATCATGGCTGTTATTTTTATCACCTGGTACGTATGTTGTCCTTTTGTATGCTACTTCCGTGATTAAATAGTGACTTGTTAGGCTGTTATGATCCTGACAGCATCAGTCATAAAACGGCCTCACTGGCTGAAAGAATAACTAATGGGGATGATTCTTTTATTGTTATTAAATGATTGAGCAAGACAAAATAATAATAATATTTATGAAGTAGAGCAAAAGTTATTGCCGTATTTTCCGCACTGTAAGGCGCACCTAAAAACCTCCAATTTTCTCAAAAGCCGACAGTACGCCTTATAATCAGGTGCGCCTTATATATGGACCAATATTGAGCCAACACAGCAGGCGTGTCCAAAGTCCGGCCAGCGGGCCAAATGTGTATATCTTATCTGTGGACAAAGTTTTAAAATGGGCCATTCATTGAAGGTGCGCTTTATTACCCGGTGTGCCTTATATATGGACAATGTTTTAAAATGGGCCATTCATTGAAGGTGCATCTTATAATCCGGTTTGCCTTATAGTGAGGAAAATACGGTAACAGATTTCCAAAATGTTGGCAAACAAAAATCTGACAAATGCAGTGTGTATTTTGCACTTCTACTCAACAAAGTGTTTTCCTATTCTTCTTTGAATATCCACAATGAATAATTTTCAAGTATACTGTACACCATAAGGAACTTCGAGTTAAATGGCGCAGACTCAATTGCGGGGGGCTTTTCTCTACTTCATCCACACAGGCATTAATAGGGTTTAGGTCTGGACTTCCACTGCCCAATTATGGAACACATGAATATTCTTTGAGCGTCTTTCTGTTTAGAACCTCTACCGTATATATGTATCTAGTAGCTATAGCCTTGCAAGCCAAACCCGATTTCTTCCTTCATGAAAGCAATGGGAACCCTCAACTGTAAGGTTGGACTGGTTTACTTAATTGTTGGTACAGAATTGAGTAGGGATTTCCAGGCTAATATTTAGCTCGGTCCAGCTTCTCATAGTGTTTGGTTTTCCACCACACACACCACTTTAGACTCCAAAAAGTTCCCTTTTGGTGTTTTCTGACAAAAGCACCTTTTCCACATTTTTGCAGTGTCTCCAACCAAAAAATTTGCCTTTCTTTCAATAATGTCTTGTAGCATGCACAGTTTATAGTTGTCCTGTGGACAGTTTCTGCCACTTGAGCTGCGTTTTTCTGTAATTCTCCACAATGACTATGCGCCTCCCAGCTTCTTCTCAGTCCAATGGTCTCGCTTGCTGTGTAAATTTTGGTGGAAAGTCATGTTTTTGTAGGTTTGCATTTGTATCAGAATTTATTCATTTTGTATTATGGAATGAACATTGGCACATGAGATGTTCAACGCTTGGGATAATCTAGCCAGGCTATGAACTTTGCCACGATTTACCTGTCTGCTGACTTCCTCTGTCTTGATAATGCTTGTAATACAAATGTACACCACACATTTCAAATTCATAGTTGTTTAAAATGTTGGTTATTATTTTACTTTGATTATTATTTTACTTTTATTATTTTATTATTATTATTTTACTATTATTTCGTTTTTATTATTTCACGTGGCTTATTTTCAATAGACTTCATAATTATATGCTACATTGTGTTGGTCTATCACATTAAATCTCAACAAAATCCATTCAAGTTTGTGATCGTAACGTCACAAAATGAGAGGATGTCCAAGTGGAATGAATACCGGAAATTTTTCAAGGAACTTTACCCCTCTTACAGCGTGGCACATCACTAAAGACTACAAGTCCTTTACTTAAAAATTACTAGTTTATTGAATATCAATAAATGAATACTAATTATACATGGTATTTGAACATTATAAAAGCAACTTATTCAGTGCACACTGTGGAACCTTTTCAAGAGCAATATACCTGTAGTGTACAATACACCGTACAGGGCACAAAACAAACTACCGGTAGTAGTGAAACACTACACTAAACCCTGCACAAAAAGAGTTGAATTCAAGGACCGAAGGGAAAGGGAGACAACTGGACACAGATGCAGAACATTAGCACAAGTCAGCTAATCACACACACAGGAACAAAGGAAAAAGCAGTAAGGGAAACGGCAAAATCAAATTCAACCTTCTCCATAAAACAAAGGTTTTCCCTAGCAGCCCCAGATGTTGCATTCTGAACAGTTACAAACACAGTAAGGTTTGTTATGGGCAGTTACCGGTATGTTTTCCCATTATATTGTTGTTCATACATAGGTATAGTGGAGGTTACATCTTGCAGTTATTGTTATGGTTTGGTAGTTCTAAAAACAATTAATATTCATAGTCGTTATGGACTTAGAAGCTCTCTCTGTTGGACAGTGCTGAGAACCACGAAGGACTAGCTCACCCTCCACTTTTCCGGCAAGTGTTCATATAAGCAGTGATATAATTAACCCATTCCTCTTTTCCCAGGAATCCTCCACAAGGGAAATGGGGAAAACGTCTTCCTCTCCCAGCAGCCCGAGGTTATCGCCACAGTTATGGGGAACGGATTCTATCGGAGTGTCCCCTGCGGGCCAAGTTGCAGCGGTGCAGCCCGTGACCTGATGCTATATGCCCCTGTGGCACTGTCCAGTGGGCCCGATGGTTCAATCTATGTTGGAGACTTCAACTTCATCCGCAGGGTGCATCCAGATGGATACACCAGAACCATTTTGGAACTAAAGTGAGTTGGAAGCAGAATTTAAGCAGAATTGCATTAAGATTAATTGCTATCATACATATGAACACATACAGAGTATATGATTAAATGGGTTTCGTTCTCATGAGAATGTGAAATTGTCGTACTTTAGATTTCAGTTTGTCTTTATGCAGAAGCAGTGTGTGTGCATTTCTGACTTTGCACACTCTAATCTACTCAGGCAGAGAGTCTTTACTGTGAAATTATGTTTTTGTGGTGGATTATGACAATATCACACCGTGCTACAGGCACTGCAGTCTCTATTGCTCTATTTTCTCAAGCGCAGTTTCTCAATGGAATTTCACTCTCATTTGTCCTCTAAAGCGTTCTTCTTATGTAACTTAACTCATAGTTGCCGGTGTTATTGCATCTCTTACTAATATTTCTGCTCCAGACTTTTATTGCGACTATATTTAATACTTCACTTTCCTGTGGGAAGAAACAGCAAACGGCTTCCTGCTTGAATTAATATTTGATGAACCAATGCATCAATTTAAATCAACCTTAATTTTACTTTATGGGGATAAAACTTACTTACAGTGGATTGTGATTTTTTTCAGTTCTCACTAGAATTGTGAGTTACATTTTTGCCTTCTGCTCATTCTTTCTTCTTTTTTTTTTTAAATGCTCCATCATGGATTCTTATCAGGAACCGGGACACCAGACACAGGTGAGGAAGGACAATATACACTTGTTTTTGTCACACACATAAGACAGTAAGTTATGTGTTATTAGGAGAAAATGCATTTAATAACTAATTTAGTTTTGTTGGTTAGCTGCAGTGAATTTGATACACAAACCATCTTCAGTATGAATAATTATATATTTACTTAATATGTATGTTATTATTACACATGGGCCGACAATTGTGCTGCTTTTTGGATCCGGAAGTTTATCCTCTTTCTGATCTTGGTTCAAAGAAAGCCTGCATGGGGCCTGGTTTGGCCATGCAGTCTTTGCTGGCTCTGAGCCTGGATAGTGTGAGCTCTTTACACCAAGTTCACAGAAAATTAGACATCTGGCACAGTGTATGTGTATGTATTACATGAACTTTTATGAGCAGCTTGAACTGTGTTGAATTTCTATGGTGTAATAGATGCCAGCCAGCTACATGCAGAGGTTGAGTAACTAAGTTATTGTATCTAATAATACATCAATTAAAAAATGGGCAAAAAGTGCTAATTTACTTAGCTGTAAATATTTGTGTGAATAGGCAAAACTGTGAAAATAGACATTCTATTCATGGATAAGCACATTTGAAAGCAGCATTTGGTGTCGATAAACATACCGGGCTGGCTGTCAAATGATCTGACAGGCGGTTGTCTGCAAATGTCGAACCAAAAAATGTAACATTGTAAACCCTAATGCATATGAAGTGTATTCTTCTTGAGGCACTTAAGATACCCTTTCATCACTCTGGGGGTTTCTTCTTTACTTCCTGCTTCCATGGCTGCTTTTTACTGTTTGGAGCATATTTCGTTATTATGCTATACTATTGTTCTCCCAAGTCAAATGCATTAATTATTCATCCATATTCCATATTCAGCTCTCAAAGCTTTCCTCTTCACATTTTTCTCTGCAAAGTGTCTATCAGCAAGCAGGTTTTTTAAAGCAAGGTGCCCTCAGAGGAGACAATATGGGATGTACTCAGTGTAAAACTAATGTCAGTTCGTTGTCTTCAAAAGGAACACATAAGAGGTAGACGTTCTCTATAAAATAGTCTGAGAGACCTACAGTCAAGATGACCGAGTCAGTTACCTTGGAAAGCTTGTTTCTTTTCTCTTTTTAAATTACATATCAATGGAGCCGATTTGGTTGTTATGTTCATTTCCCTTTAATTGGATGCTCTTCTTTTGAGATGAGTTTCTAATTTAGAAATGAGACAGTTAAGTGATTTGTAATCTGCTCTGTCCACGGGCAATACTTGCTGACACTTTAAGAGGCCCAACAAATATTTAATGCTGCACAGAGCAGTGACACACTTTGAAACTCGGTGAAAAACTCTCCTTGGATCAAGTTTAAATTATGTATGTGCAATTCAGTGCAGAGTTCTGCAAACAGTTTTACGCTTAATGGACTCAAATGACTGACAGCCCCCGGGGTATGCCGCATTATTTTTCTATAAGAGAGGGGTCTTCAATCCTGTTCCTCGAGGGCCGGTTTCCTCTGCGATTTATTTCTCCCTGTTGCCCACACACCTGATCATGTCATCAGCAAGGACCTGCTGAAGCTAAATAACAATCCTGATCATTTGAATAAGGTGTTTGGCAGCAAGGAGACATACAAAACATTCAGAAAACTGGCCCTCTAGGTCCACGTTTGAAGACACCTGTCTTACAGAAAAATGCAGCACTGTCCAGGAGCTGTCCATCATTTGAGTCTATTAATGGATGTTCAAATTAATATCAACATGGGATTTTTCCCCTTTGAGTGTTTTGATTAGATCAGGGGTAGTCACTTAATATTTAAAGTGGCCGACTGCACTTCTGTCTTATGATATACCAGCAATATCTATGAAAAAAATGCTAAATTGTCCATGTGAAATTTGTTCAGTGAGTCCAGATGTTTTGGCTATTGAGGAGCATGCCAGGTGCAAAGAAAGGGGGGGAAAAAAAGCTGTCTCTCAACATGGCTCCGTGGTAGAGTGTTTGCCTCTCGACTCTAAGGTTGTGGGATCGATCCTCAACCCTGGTGACCATGTCGAAGTGTCCTTGAGCAACACACTGAACCCCAGTGTGAACCTGGCAGCGCCTTGCATGGCAGAAGCCTCGAAGTGTGTGTGAATGGGTGAATGTGAGGCATTGTAAAGCGCTCTGGGCAACATGTGGTGTTAGATAAAACCGCTATATAAGTGCAGTCCATTTAGCAATATCCCATGGTATTTAAACCAGGCTATTGAATTAAATTTGCAAAAGTACCACATGAGAAACTGGAATGCATGCTGAGGGCCACGCATGCATCCCAAACTCAACTTTGCCTATATTATAAGTATGTATTCAAAAATAATAATAATTACATAATAAGAAGCTTATGGTGTTGTTTCAATAAATTGCTGCGTGTATAGCTATGGTATGTAGCCTATATTTGTAATTTATAATTTACAACATTTAAACAAAGTTATAAGCAGTCGCTAAAATCTTTACACTTTAAGAATTATAACAAATAATAGTGTCCACCAACTCATATTAGCCATCCCTACTCGAAACTCATATATATATATATATATATATATATATATATATATATATATATATATATATATATATATATATATATATATATATATATATATATATATATATATATATATATATATATATATATATATTCATTTATATGTGTATGTATGGATGTATAATGATGCGGTGATAATTTTCAACACCCAATTGCCCTCTCCCCTCCACAATGAAGAAAATTAGAATGGTGCTAACATTAGAACCACTCTCGTCCTTCGCTAAGTCTCTTTTTAAAAAAAAAAGTGTTGCTTGTGAAATTAAAATATTCAAACGTATTACAAACGTGCCACTTTCAAATGTTTGCTTCTTTAAAACTACATGACTAAATCAACATTTACTCAGACAATGAGTAATTGCGAACTTGAATGTACTCAGTAAAAGTGTTGCACTTTTATAACTTTGCTCTCCGCTGACCTCTCCTCAATAGCACCAGCCCGGCCCATAAATACTACTTAGCCATGGACCCAATGGGAGAAGTTCTTTATGTGTCGGACACCAGCAGTCGCAGAGTGTACAGGGTGAGGAACCTTGGTCAGCCGAAAGATCCATCACGCAACTTGGAGGTGGTAGCTGGGACTGGGGAGCAGTGTTTACCTTTTGACCAGACCCACTGTGGAGAGGGCAGGAAGGCCACCGAAGCTGCTCTCAATAACCCTCGAGGTAAGACCCTGTCACTGAAAACATTTTTTACTAATTGACTGGTTATTCTCGTTGCACTGCATAAACAAATATACGTCAAGGTTAAAGTTGAACTATGCAACAACGCAATCTATTTTCTGCATTTAACGCTTTTCTGAGGAACTGCGTCTGCAATCTAGATCATTCATTAGCATTTTGGTCAGTAAAGCTGACTGGAAGCTACCGGAGCAACTGGAGTACACACAATTCATTTTTTTTAAGTTTAGCAAGTTTGTTTTGTGTTCTAGCATGACTGTGAAAACAATGTCCATTAAGGCATGGTTGTATGAGTTTAGTGCGGAAGCGCTTTGTTCCCCATAAAGAGTCATGACCTCCATCCATACAACAGTCCATTATCTATACTACTCGGGAAGCTGGAATCTATCCGAACAATGACCAAAAGCGGAATGCACGCTCAATGATGGCCATCATGTAATCACAGTGCTCTTACTGTATAGAGAATAAGCCTTCACAACCGAGTGCTGATATTATCTTACATTTGGACTATTAATGTGGCAAAAAATGCTTGTCCTTTACATTGTGGGCAAAAGATCCTGAGTGGTTTTAAATATGAAAGAACAATGTTTTGTTTCATGATTGCGCTGTTTACACGAAAAGTCAAGCATCGCTTTGCATTTTCAGTAACTGATTGCAAAGACTTTATTAAGATGATTAGTGTAGCAGTCAAGGATAAAGATAGCTTGTATTTTATGAATTGTAGTGTGATTTGTAATAAACAATGTTTAGATGTGCTGTAATTCTCTCAACTCTAAACATTACACAAGTATTCATGTTATGTTATGCTGGTTATGTGTTGACGACAACACAATATCGTTTGTAGAAGTTATTATCTCCGTTGCTTGTTCAATGGCACTTTGAAGGGATGCTCTCATGCATATACATAGCATTCATCGTTGGGTGCACATCATTCACATAACATCAGGAGTAGCACTGAAAGGACTATTTTTATTATAACAAACATTTCTCTCAGGAGAGGGCTAAATATCTTTCATTGATGGTTCAATACCATTCTGAAAAGAAAAATAGCATCTGGAAAAAAATAGCAATTATATTCCATGTCCTGGGCGTCAGTTACTCGTTATGTTGGTATTATAATGATTTTTTTACAGAAATATGTATGTACTGGCTTTGGAAAAGTCAAAATGAACTGATGAAGGCTTGCCAAAGTCGTCATCTAATGAAAAAACATTTTCCTGCAAAGTGTCTAATGCTATTTTTTTATTATTATTATTTTGACGATAGCTGTATTCATATTGACTGCCATCATGACAGCATGGCAATGTAGTCTGACAATGAATTCCCCAAAAATTTAACACCATAGCACGATTAGGGCACAATTACACACATTACATGTGCGAGGCGGCCAGGTACCTAAAAGGTAGTGTACCATGGTATTTTGGCCATTTTTAAAATTATTTTAAATTTCAAATTCATTCTATCAAAGTATTAATGATGGGGGGGAGGACAGTGCTATAAAGACCCGAAGGCTCAAGAACAGCGCTAAGTTCAACCCACAAGATACCACGGATGGCTGTTCATAATCTCCCAGCCCACCACATTCTAATGTGGGTTCCTCATGTTGCTCGTATTTTTTTTTCAAGGCTTTCTGGCAGAGCATATGAGGTCCAATCGCCACTGAATAAATATTTGATCATCCATGAATTAAGTTTTCTTTCTATTTTTTAACAGCAACCAATTCACAATTTCATATCTCATATACAATAAAGATTGTAACTCTAAATTTCAAAACTGTCACTTTCTCTCTCTCTCTCTCTCTCTCTCTCTCTCTCTCTCTCTCTCTCTCTCTCTCTCTCTCTCTCTCTCTCTCTCTCTCTCTCTCTCTCTCTCTCTCTCTTTCTTTCTATCTCTCTCTCTCTCTCTCTCTCTCTCTCTCTCTCGCACACTGTTTAATTAAAATAAATGGCATTGCTTTGTTGTTGCATTGCATAAATAATTAAGCTTCTGGTCCCATTACAAACCACCTCCAATTTTTTTATATGCCTTAATACGGATTATCAGGTTTATTTGTATGCATTCCGTATTACTCCAGCCGACTAAGTTTCTCATTCACGCAGTGACTGCAATAGCAATTTTTCTTTTTAGATTAAAACTCTCACCGGTCATTCATGGCAATCACAGCCTGTCCCTTTTTCACATGCTATTGTTGTCTCACACCTGGCTTTTTTTCCCCCGGGTGGCCTGAAACAGGGGCTGTCATGGCCGTGGGATTAGTGTAAACATAACCTAAACAAAGGACAGGAAGTGGCCGAAACATATTAAACAAGTAAACAAACTTGCCTCTTTCTTACTAAAAGAAAGTATATTTCAATAATTTACCAAGTGAAGAAATTATGAACATTCACCAAAGAAAAAAAGGACAACAGCCGAGGACATCTAGCATTCTGTGTTATGTTTGCTTTCTTGTAGTCAGAATTTTTATTACAAGGTAAGGGTTTTTTGTGAAAAGCCCACATTTTGTTCTGTAACCCCGTTCACTTATGTCATTAACAGGCTGTTAGTTTCTGTGGACTATTCAATGAACAATGTGAGTCCAGCCCAACCCTCTGGATATTGTACTACTTACATTTTAGCACATTTAAAGGTTGCCAAAAGGTGGTGCCAGTGTTTGTATATTGTGGCTGCACTGTATAGTCAGCAGTCTTTATATTCTGTAAATAAATTCAGACAGAGTTCATTCTTAAATTAATTTGGACCAAAGTTCTACTTGACTTTGATGTGAAAGTCCCTCTAGTCTTTTAGAAAGTCCATGGTTCTCAATGGCGACCATCCCATGGTTTTCCATGTTAATAGTTTTGACACAATTGGCATGTCATGTAATGTTTTGATTTAATTCCTTCTTATTGGAATTTAACATACAAGCATTATTAAATTAGATAGGTCCCCTTCCTTGAGGAACGTATTGGGTGCCTCACCATGTGCATTTCAATGCAGATGTATGTCCTCCATCTGAGACTAAATATTTATACACACATACATGAAAATAATACCTCGACTATCATTGCTGTCCTTTAAAAAAATAATGCATCTGTCCATTTTTTGTGTCCGAAATGCGGACACCCCATTAACGTAATGGAACAAAATCAGCATCCGTTCACATGGAGAGTTATCTTGTAATTAAAATTAAATTTGTGACACTTGACTGGAAGCAAGGTCTTGTGTTGGGATAAAGAAAAAATATTTGGAAGTGTCATCATCAAAAGCCTACTAAAATAGCGCGTTACCTCTTTTTTCTGTTCAGGCTACCTGATCCAATGAGATAACCTTTATTCGTCCCTCAATAGGGAAATTGCAAAACATAGTGCTTATATTGCATAAAATAACCCCATAGTGTTTTGCTTGAGAAGACAAAATGACTTCTTTGAGTGCTCAACTTCTGAGCAAAAGTGCTTTTGTTTCCTCATATCGCCTCAGGCTAGAGCAGCTTTTGCAGGCCAGGATTGACAAGTCGGGGAAACACGATCATAATAAGGTTATTTACCCGTGACAATCAGACGAGAGGAGACCCTAATTTGGTCTGCTGGAACTGTAATGTTTAAGAAAGTATATATGTTCCCAAGAAGAAATAATCAGTCCTCATTCACGCCCACGCACTCAGCCACCTTTTGGCTTGACATATGGCAGTGGCGATAGAGGCACGGCCCTGTCAGCCATCAACCTGCTGTGCCAGTCGCTCTCAGCTGGTGCAGACAGCCAGTTTATGTATTGCACAATAAACTCAGTTGCCTGTGCTTCAAATGTCACAGGATTGCAATATGGTGTAGCTTATATAATGGAGCAAGGTCGATGATTTTGAGAACATGATGTGCAAACAAAAGATTGGAGCAGAGCTATAATTTGACCGCTGATCTGAAAACTATTATATTTGCTTGCTGCAGAACATTCTGTTTTCATTCCTTGATGCAGCAATAGAAAATTGTGTCCCTCCCGTTACCTCATGCTCAGGTACTTTATACTCTTTGACTCGTTGCGCTTCACAGAGTTTTGTGTGGCCATAGCGCTGTGACTAACCAGCTTAGAAAGGCTCTGGAGGTTTCTGCCCGAAGCCTCCCAGTACCTAGTCATCCATCTGCCACAGCCCACGCTCACGTTACTCCTCTTTCCTTCAGATTTGAACCAATGGTAATAAGTTAGACTTCACAGAGAAATATCTGTCTGTCTGTTTTTTCCAAGATAGTTCTCTGTGATTCTCTGACATTGATCTTGTCTTGTGCCCCCCCGGTGTGCTTTTCTCCAAATGAACACCTTCCTTCCTCACTCTTTACGCTCTGTCAAACGTTTTCCATGCGCCATCAGTGGATCATCCGTGTGTTGACATAGCTGCAGTAGGATTGCTGTGGTACGTGTGACAACATTGCAAACAGTTGTTACAGTAATCCATAATTTAGATTTGGCCAACAAACTGCAGCCCGATTGAGCACGCTACTGCTGTGCAAGATTATATTATAAAATGCACGGATTAGATGGCCTTCAAACACTCACTTATGAATGCAAGATCTGGAGCATTGTTTAGAGTTGGCTCCACATGTGCCTCTGCTGTCAATTAGCACGCCAAATAAAAGGCCTCGCTCCATTTAAAATGGATCCCTCTGTCTTACATGAAAGAGACAAATTCCCTTGAGATGCAACAGCCGTGGCCCACATCTATGCACTCTTTCAGTTTACAACACAAGAGGGTGATTCATTTGTAGTGAATAAGAGCTGTGTGCATGTAAAATTAAACATATCTGTCTTTAATATGCAGACCGTGAGAGATCCTCAGGTGTGCCGCGGGGAATCATCGAGTTTTACTTGCTCCAAAAATTCTTTATTGCAAAAAAAATGTTTTAACTGCCGTAGGATCCTGTGAATCACACACATCTATTATTAGCTGCCCCAAAACCTTTTTTTTTCTCTGTACTTCTGTATTATATTGTCCACCGATTTTCTGGTATGTTTTATTTTTCTTATTGTTATTGTATTATTAAATAGGATGTAGAATATATTGAGGACTATGTTCCTGTGTGGGGTTTACGTGTTTCTTCTGAATACTCTTGGTTTCCTTCCACATTCCAAAAAAAACATGCACGGTAGGCCAATAGACCACTCCAAATTGTCCATTGGTGTGAGTGAGAATGGTTGTTCGTTTATGTGATTGGCTGGCACCAGTCCTGGGCGTCCCCACCTACTGCCCGAAGTCAGCTGGGGTAGGCTCCAGCACGCCTGTGACCCTCGTGAGGAAAAGCGGTTCAGAAAATCGATAGGCGGACGGACAGATGCATGGATGGTGTCACGTGTGAAGGACCCAGAAGCTGACTTTGTATTTCTAAGATATACCTCATATTCCAATAGATTAATTAATAGATCACTGAAGAATATAATCAGATAGGAATCAAGAAAAATGAAACACAGAAATGCAATCGCTCAAGGTTCTTCTAAAAATTGCATACGCATGCGGCTTCTCAGTTTTTTTTTTAATGGTTGTTAAATGGTAAAAACTCTGCTCGTTGGGGGGGTTGGATTGGAATGTTTGAAATGTGCACGCACGGGATGGGGGATAGATCTTCCGACCCATCCTGTGAGTGGAGTTTAAATGCGAAGGCAATTGATGCGGTGTGGCGTTTTTTGTTCTTGACGTAATATATAACTCAATAAATGTTGACTCAATAAAAAGTTGACAAACACCAACGTAGTCGAATTTAAACCAAAAAAATTGACAATTGGTGCAATATTTTTTATTTGATATGTTTCTGTATTAGTTTTAACATTTCAATGTTCTCAACTTGTTGGGAAAGGGCACTCTCTATTCCAGCAAGTGTGTGTCCGTGCTCTTGTGCATCTGCATAGTACTGCAAAAGCTGTCACCCCTATTGACCTACAGGGGGCAGACTAATGCTCTTCCTTATCAGTGGCTAACATGCTGCTGCCTCATTCTCCCTCTTGCACGTTGACCCCTTTCTTCTCTGTTGCTGTCTTTTTGTCTTCACTGTCTGCATCTTGGTTTTCTTTAAACAGACAAACATGCACAGTGGGCCTCATCACCAGAGTAAACATATTCAGTATGAACGGAAGAAATGCCAGTTTTGTTCACCATGTTCCAAAGAGAGGGGATTTAATGAAACAAAAAGGAAATACAATGACTACAAGAAGTGATAAATGCTTCAGATGGCAAACGTTTTGTCAGCCACCAACCTCAGACCATAAGATCGAAGTTGAGCGCCTACCTTGTCTGAGGGTTGAGATACTGTACAGTAAGCAGCTTAGCTGAATAAATAACCCCACACGCTGAATAGTCCCAATCAGGATCAAACATTTGGTCCTTCTTGCAAGTATGTGCATCACTATCAAAACGACAGGCTGCCAGAACACAGGAGCCGATGTGTGCAATTGGGAATATTCATCAAGGTTTCTCTGTGCAAATGCAACACAACTCATTCTAGCCCTACATTTTCCAAATCAGTCCCTTCTCAAAATGTATTTGTGGGTCACTGCAGAAAGGCTACAACATCCCCTCTGGCTATGTTGACGCTATAGCAGCTACTCGCTATTATAATGTGCTAATGCTTATACAATTGTTATTCTACAACAGACTCTCATAGGGTATAGTGCGTTGATTGTCTCACACGCCAGAGAAAGATAGAGAGAGCGGGTGAGTGGATTCGATTAATAGAGTGAAAGGGAAGAAAAAGGGGAGACTGAATGCAATCAAGAATCAAAATCTATGGTCAATGAAAAAAAGTGAATGAAGTAGAGAGGGAGAGAGAACATTTCATCTGCATAAAATAATTTGCCCTGTGGCAGCCTTTATTGGGTCAACTGGTATCATTGTTCCTTGCAAAACAAGTGCATCTCATCAACCTAGCTCTATTTTTTAGCTCCGAGATTTTTTTGGGGGTGTGTGTAAGCTTGTGCGCAGTTTTTAACAGCCTCCTCTTGCATTTCATTTCACATTGACCGAGCTTTTGCCATTGCCCCCAGACATTCTTGCATTAATGATGCATTCATGAATTAATCACACAGTGAAGGAAAACAGCTGCATACCTTTTGATAATAATGACACCATTAGGTCATACTAGTTATATACTGCAGTATTGTTTTGCCTTGATATTTTTTTTTTTAAATTCTGTAATGCTGAGCAGTCACAACAGGAAGTATTGCCCACTACATATTTCTTAGAAAACATATGCAAAGAAGAAGAATTTGCCAGTGGCAAAAACAGAGGGCCAATCAAAGAGCACCCACTGCACACAGATCCATTGAGAACCTGTCAAGCCAGTGTGCAGTTTATGCATGACAGGAAAAAGATGTGGTTCATATTGTGTTTGTATATTTATTGCAGAATTTCTCAGCCGGAGAGTTTGCAATGGCTGATGTGAGCGTTTCTGACAGAGGTGGAAAAATATTAAAGTGAATCGCTCACAAAAACACACACACTCACACAAACACACACACACACACACACACACACACAGTGTACTCCTTTTAAGTGTAGTGCATTGTGATCCCAGAGTTTCTGTAAATAATCCATGCATTCTCACTTTGGAGGACATGTTCTCACTGGGAATTCCCAAACGACCTTGAGCACTGGAAGTGACGTTAGTCGAAAGAGAGTCAAGTATACATAGGTCCTTCATTCCATCATACAGGTCATGACTGAGTGAATTTGAATGGTTTTCACCCAACGAACACCTCAACCTGAAGTATGAAAGAGCTGCTTGCGAACCGGCAGCTACTTTGTAGCTGGAGTAAGGCAGTGGTGAGAGATTACCAAAGCACACTGTGTGTCTAATGAAGCCCATTGTCAATAAGAGATGGCTGTAGGCCAGGAGCCAAGTCGGTTGCATCAAAGGTGTTAAGTTAGTGCTACTCTGTGTGCTTCCCCTTTTTGTGACGGACAGTCTCCGGCTTTTTAGTCCCTGGACTCAACTCCACTCCCTTCCCTGAATGGACACAGAGTTAGTTCGGGTAGTCTTGTTAAAGGGATGTCACTTTGACAATGTCAGCATGATCATGGAGAATGTGACACATGTGTCTCTTTAACTGTTTGAAATGGCCAATGCTGGCAGCTGGCCTATCAACCTCCACTGGGAGCCTGGCAAACTGACAGGAGGAGGGGAGCTTTGCCAACGTGGTGGGAAATAAATTGCATTTTCTCGAGGTAGGTGCCCAACATAGCCGCACGCGCTGACACAAACACGCTCGTGCACACACGCGCAGAGTACGCGCGCGATGCTGCGATCAAGGCGATAGTGAGCTTGTGCCCGTGTGGGTCGAAAGCTATCTTGATTCTTTAAACACACTGACAGAACGATGAATAAGGAGCGTTATGGTGGCAGACAAGGTTTACTTGAAAGTCCAATTTCACCTGCGTGTGTTGGGGCGGAGGGTGGTAGATGTAACTTTGTATTGAGGTCAAATGTGGTGACAGGAATGGTTCAAGAGAGACAGTAAATGTCACTTGGGTGCCATTATCACATTTAGAACCAAGATGCTTTCTCTAAAGGAGCACCTTCACTGTCAAAATGTGGACGCAAAGTCTTAAATGGTTGCAAAGAAAGATTTTCTAGTTGTCTTTGACTCTCAGTAGAAACTTTTTTTTGCCCAACGTAAAAATATATATTTTTATAATCAGCCGACATTTTTATCCCACCGTTTTAGTTATGAAAACATTTATTTCCCCACTCTGCTAATATCCTCTCCTCTACCGTTGTAGAGCATCTCTTGTGATGGTGTGTTTGGTAAAGAGCCTCTTTTGTGAGACCTCCCTGTGTTTGTTTGATGTTCCAAACAGTGTGAAATAATATGCAGACACTGCACTGATCCAACCCCCTCAGCTTTTTGTGGAGCATTCTATAGTCCAGAGCATTTCAATTGCTTTTATAATTGAGTTTGTCTGCTGTGTTTGTGATTGCTGAATCTCTTTTTTATCATTATGAAAGAAGAGAATTACCACCAAGGCGTATGTTTCACTCACCAAGAATGTTTACGTACGTGCAAAACATTGCAACCATTTCAAAGCCCCCTCGTTTTGTGGAGTTGCCATACATTTATGTGGCGTAATTACTCATTAGAAAATGGCAGATTTCAATAATTAATTCATGCAGGCTAATACATTGACAAACTTATAGACGGGGATAATTAGATAAGCTACAATGTTTGATTCAGGCTTAATTACAAAGTCGGTGTCTGTTCTGAAAAAGCTTTGATGAATAGTTAATGAGATGTCGCATGAATTATGATTGCTCTCCAAAGATCCACCAAAGATAAACAGCCACCCATGTGGTGAACTTGTACTGAAAAAATTGACTGGGAAAATTATTTACTGTGTTGTGTTTCATAAAGATGGAAGTAATTGTCCATTGTACTGTATTCACACATATACACACATCCACACAGATGAGTTTGGTGTAGCACTTCGCTTTACATCTTTAAAGTCCACATTTTAAAGTAGTCGGTGAAAGTAACTTCAGTTGTTCTGCTACAGCGCAGCAGTATGTGCACATAAGAACTGCTGTAACTAAGGATATGCTATAATAAAATGAATGAATGAATATTTAATCTCTATCAAGCCAATCATTCATGTTATGATAATAATGTAAGAAAATAACTGCTCATAAAAATGTTTAGCAATTTTATCTGATTGTTGATTCATTGCGTCTTGCAACAAAAGCAAAATTGAGCGCACTGTTTGGCTGCCACCAGCAGAAGCACTTCTGAATCAGTTTCAACTCGTTTGTGATCTCAAGAACAACAATGCAATGACAATCAAAAATCAAAAAACAAGATGCAGTTTTGAAAGTACAGAGAAACTATTGTTCGAAGAAAATAAGGTCGTGCAGGTGGTGCTGTCCATCTGTCAACATACACTTGTCAGTCACACTTTGTACAAATTAAGGCACCGTGGGTCATAATCAATAGCTAGCATCATTTGGATGCTGTAATAATATTTCAAGCCATGTAATTAACACCCACCGAGAAGAGGAATATGGCAAGGCGGGAAAAATGACGGACGATTGCGGTAACAGCACGGTACTGTGAAATTATAGTGCACCTGCTGTTTCACAATGTTGTGAAATATTGCAATTACAAAAAAAATAATAATAATAATACTAGTAGCTGCAATTATGGGCCATTTAGATGTTGTATTTGCTATTTTCTGTTCTGTTGGTGCTGTCTGAAATCTGTGGCAGTCCTGTAATGATGATCTGAAACTCAATTTTTAGGGATTTAAAAGAGCAGACAGATTTTTATAGGGATGGGCAACTTAGATATTGGACGGAAACACAATTTTTCATAACAAAAATGCCATTTTAAATATGTTGATGCATATGTCTGTATTTTTTGATCACTCAAAACACTATCAGTAAACTAATTTACTGATGGGGCCATTAATAGTTCTCGTTATTTTTGTGAAGTGAGAACGAAACTATGGACAAAACCTGTCATGTCAATGACAGTGTAAGAAACAAACCTATCCAGGAGCAAGGTTCCACATTCTAAGTTTTATATTGTGTGTCTTGAACACATCGTCACATCATCAATAACCATCATTCATCTTATCTCATGGATATCTTTGTCCTTCAAGCTGTGAGGCAACAGCGTGAACCAATCTTGCAACATTCAGCTCATTATCTGTATATACAATAATACTTGTCAAACCTGTGATTTGACATCGATTCATCTGAGTTGTAAACGAATGTGTGCAATACTGGTTGAACAATAAACACTTTTCTATGCCATCCAATACAATTCATGCAATTCCCAGGTACAAACACAATGAAATCTTCATTGGTTGTAAATATATTTTATTGGTTGTTAATGGTTTTGTAGAGCTTGAGGGTACATGTAAGCCAGATGGACGAAATGTCATGTATAAATGTATATCTCCATTATTATAATATCCTTTAGATAGATCTTCTTTGTGATTGGGTTGCACATTGGTCGTTGTTTTATCAGGTGGGAATCTGACAAAGGATGTTGAGAATGGATCTTCCAGGGCGTCTGCTGTTTTTCGATCAAAATGCAAGAGTTCAAAGAAGACAGAAAACATCACTGGAGACATTGTTAACCTCGCTGTTGTCAAAGCACACTCAGTATTCACGACACACACACACACACACACCTCATTTTGATTTTACTATATGCTAAAACAGGCTATGAACTATCATTGCATTGTAGAATATCTAATGTATAACATATTTTATAATTACTGTAGGCATTCTCCCATCATTTCATTTTTCACCATCCACACTTTCACTCTGTTTCCCCAGTAATCTCCAGTGGCTCACTCTCGGCAAATAGCTGTAATCAACACTGATGCTTTACTAAAACCCCTCTCTATGGCATTCATCAGATTAAATTGCATTGCCATGCCACTGGGGGCATTATAACGGATGTTTTTTTACAAGGACTTTTGAAAAAAAAAAAAGTTTTGATTCAGAGTGATTGGCTCGTATTGCTTAATTGAAGCAATTTGTCATCACGCCCTTTTGTCTCACCGCCCTCTCTTTCCCTTCTTTGAAGCTCTCTTTCGCTTCAGCTGCATTCCCCCACCTCACTCTGAGCTGTTATACCAAGGTCAAATCAACTCATCCTGATCTGATTTTCTTTGATAAAGAATCCAATCCAACATGTTTGCCAAATTTCAATCACCCTCTTGAGTTGAGATATATCTCAATTATTCTTACTGCCAGCCTCTAAATATCAGTATCAGGGCTGCCAGGTCTACCGTGGGAGACGTGGCACATCTTTTAATGATTTTGTAATAATCCACGGGCTGTACGGAGGGAACATAAATTATTTTACCATATCTTTATTAACTATAAAAGAAAATCCAGCCTATACTGACAAATCTGTGGCTGTTTTAATAACCACCACGTCAGCATATCAGAATAATTAGCTAAAAATACAGACACAGAAAAAATGGTCAAAAATTGTCACTACTTAGTGTCTGGGTATATCAGAAGATACACACAAAGACATGAGTAATAATTTATTGTATCCCATGCATGCAAGGAAGAGTAATATGCAGGGACATGGGAGAGACTCAGATACATAGTCCTGGCTTCCTTGTCCTGTCCTTGTGCAGGATTTATGAGCTGTGATATCAGGGATAGTTTTAAGAAGTGCTATATAGAAGAAGGTGGGGAAGCGAAAGGAAGTGTATGAATCAATGGATCCAGGGATGGCTATACAGCGAGGAGAATCTCCAGCGATGTGGATGTTAAAAGATTCAGGCTGCACAGTAATAATGAAAATAATTGCATTTATAAAGCAGCTCTCAAGAAACACAAGGATGCTGTACAGTCAGAATAAAATCATACAATCAAATGAAATAAATCATGTCCTGAAATCGACACGAAAGAATAACAGGAAGGTAATAAAAGAGCAGGTTGGTTAAATGGAGTAAACAGTTTTTAACAGGTGGGTTTTGAGCCCTGATTTGAATATGGAAAGAGAGTCACAGTTTTGGAGGTCAGGTGGTAGGGGGTTACAGAGCAGGGGAGCAGAGCGACTAAAGGCTGTGCCACCCATAGTGCTGAGACGGGGCAGGGGGTACAAAGAGATGGGCGGATGAGGAGGATCTGAGGGAACGAGTGGGGATGGTGATATGCAGGAGGTCAGACAGGTAGGGAGGGGAGAGGTTGTGGATGGCCATGAATGTGAACAGTAGGAGTTTATAGTGTTTGCAATATTTTGCAGGGAGCCAGTGGAGTCTCTGGAGGACAGGGGTGATGTGGCAATGAAGAGGGTCTTTGTGACGATTTGGGCAGCTGAATTTTGGACTAGTTGAATTTTGTGGAGGGACTCCTGAGGGAGGCCAAAGAGAAGAGGAGTTACAGTAATCAAGGCAGAACAAGGATGGCGGTGGTGAGGGAGGCGCAGAGTTTGTTGATGTTGCGTGGATGGAAATAGGCAATGCGGGTGGTCATGTTAATGTGCGAGTGAAAGGAAAGTGCGTTGTCAAGGATGGCACTTGACCTGAGGGTAGGGGGAAACTGAGGAACCGCCGATGGTAATTGAGAAACTGCCAACTTTGGAGATGGTGGATTTAGTGCCAAGCAAGTGTATTTCAGTTTTATCATAGTTTAACTTGAGGAGAAACAGGTTTTTAAATTCATTGAGACAGGAGGTAAGAGAGAGTAGTGAATAGAATTAGGTTTACAGGAACGATAGTGCTGGGTGTCATCCGCAAAGCAATGGACCTGCATGATGAATTTCCAAAGGATGTGAGCAAGGGGGAGGAGATAGATGATAAAAAGAAGGGTCCCCAGGAAAGATCCCTGGGGCATACCAGTAGGAACAGGGGAAGGGATGGAAGAGAAAACTTGAGCTGAACTGAGGTATGTGTGGGAGAGTCTAATGTAGGAGAGTCTGAGGAGGATGGGGTGTGAGATGGTGTCAAAGGCCGCATTGAGATCAAGGTGGATGAGAATGGAGATGGAACCAGACTCAGCTGCGATGAGGAGGTCAGTGATTTTGAGTAAAGCAGTTTCAGTGCTATGGCGGGGGTGGAAACCGAACTGGAAAGGCTCATGAAGTGGGAGTGGAGTTGAGTGGCAACGTTATTTTTTTTCAAGTATTTTAGAGATGAAGGGTAGATTAGAAATAGGGTGGAGGTTATTGTAATTGTTGGGATATAAACCGGGTTTCTTGACTATGGGCGTGACGACAGCAGTTTTAAAGAGAGAAGGAACTATACCAGGAGACAGCAAGGAGTGAATAATGATGGATATAAAGGGGAGAAGGGAAGGGAGGCAGGATTTGACCAGGGTTGTGGGGAGGGGATCGAGTGTAGCAGACCACAGTACCAGGCCTCTCACCCAGCAGGCCTACAGTGAGGGGTGATATGTTTGTCCTTTGCTATGTCATGCTCTCGTTGTTGCTTTGATGAATTGTCTCTAGCCACAGTTTGGTAGACAATTCGTGGAATAAAGACTTTTCCTCCCTTCTGCCACAATGTATTACCGGAGCGTTAGCCGAACTAGCAAGGCCAAGCGCGTGGTGGTTTTTAGTCGATGTATCTGGGAGGGGGACAGAACGTGGACCAAGTGACGTTTACTGAACTGAAATGGTTGTGCTGGGTATATCTACGGGACTTGCGGTGGATGTAGCACCAGCGAGGCAGGCAAGCTAAGTCTGGGTGGTGATGCAGCGCCGGTGTTGGAAGCTGCGGTATATTCCAGCGGATACTGAGAAGGTCAACGACCGAACCGGACTGGAAGTAGTAAGTTGAGACGTCCCCCTTACATAATGCCAGTTGACAGTAGGAGAAATGGCAAAGTCGGTGAGAATGAAAGTGTGTGTGTGTTAGGGGGCGGGGGACCTTGACATTATTGAATGATTTGATACATTTGTGAAATACAGAAAAACAAAAGACATGCATGGAACCAGATTGGGTCAGGCTGTTTTGGCAGATTGGGGCAATTAAAGAGTGCAGGTGTGAGGATATGTGGGTGGTTTCTCTGTGGCAGAGGGAAGATGAAGGGAGCAGAAGGTCCCCTGGCCTCAGAAGGACACACATTGACCGTGGCTTCCCATGCCCACGTCCCCTCTCCAGCAGTGCAATTTACAACCCACAGTTGCCGGCTTGAGAGCACATGTCAATGTTGGCCTTGCGCTGTTTTTCATCAATGTGACCATGCATGTATTGATTGCGAACTTAGATTGCTGCTATTGAGAGCAAGGAGGATGGATGTAAATCCTCCTTGATTGTATTTCAAATCAAATCAAATTATATTAACTATGTACCACCTTTCATACATTAAAAATGCAGCACAACATGCTTTTTATAGGGATAAATAAGAGTCAATACAAAAAGGCAACAAGTATACAGAAACCGAGCCCTTCTGTTGCTACATATAAATACATACACACACACACACGCGTGCAACACATTAAGTGACAGAGTAAACACCTCCACCAACATGAAGAGCCCACCCAGTCACACCAATAAAAGGAGAAATGTTACAAGGAATGTAAAGAGGAAGCACTAATCATGGACAACGGAGGGATGAAGCACTTTTGGGTCGGAACACAGAGATAGAAGCACATGAACATTACCACAAATGAAAAGAGTCCTCGTGTTTGTTTGACATAGCTTAATCTACAATAATCAACCGATCAGTCAATTGTGGTTTAATCGCAGCCCAACTGGAAATCGACTGAGTCCAGGCAGGAAATAACTTTGTTCTGTGAGGCAATATTGCTAACGACTATCAAAATCTGATGCAGGGGTCTTATAATTGTAACCATTTTGATTAATGGTGGTTGGTAGAAACAACATATCTAAAACAATTTTCTGGAGCAATGGGTAAGGAATATGAAAAATATGGATTCCAGAAGTTTTTTCTCATTGTAGTAAAATTAGACAGAAGGAATAGGCAGAAAACATTTTTTCAATACTGATATCAATGTAGAAAACATATTTTCCAATAATGACGATATCAATGTCATGCTTTATGGCATTATGTCCACTGACAGAGTTGGAGGAGGACAAAATTGCTGACCATTGTTTTTTTTTATAATCCTTTAAAAGATTGATCTCTCCTTAAAGAATCTTTTGAAATAATGTAAATTTTGTATCTGCTGTTTCTTTGTATGTGTTGTTTCTTCATGCGAGAATAGCACATCTTCACATTCATAATCTGCACATTGCTGGATTTTTTTCCCCCCAAATTCCTCTTTTGCATAATTAGTTCTGTGATTGATTATAACTTAATTTAATCTAAATATGCATTGTCTGTTTAGTCCTTTGGGGCATGAGTGTGATAAAGGACGAGGGATAACGTTTGCCATAACTTAATGATAAACCATAACCAAAATGTATTTTTAAGTGGCTTATCATCGGGCAGCATAAATTGAACTTGCGCCAAGGAACTCTGAAATATGGCTGATTGTTGCCGATGTGGAGTGAAAGCTATCATGGAGGCGCAGAATGAGAGGAATATTGCTGAGGAGTTGAGTCCAAGGCCCATTTTGTGTATGAAGATGAGATGGGAGAGGGTGGGGGTGCGGGGAGGTCGCTTCTCATCCATTACAGATGATTCATAGTCTGCCCTGACCTTTAATACCTCGACTTGCCTCGCTCTTGCTTCCTGCTGCAGTCTCTCACTGCAAGGAGACTTCAAGTGTACACTGTTCATAGGAAAACACGCCCACACACACACGCATTAGTTTTTCTAGGTATTGTTGGAAAAATATGTCTGCATACTTTGTGGGTGAACATCTATGATGTAAATTTGCAAGCATCAAATGTCAAAAGTTCACTGAGGCACCCTGCTTGCATCTAATGTGACAAATAAGCTTTTCCTGCAGTTGTATTGTTCTAATCCCTTTAGTGGTCTCTGGGATGGAAATATAATTACGTTTCTGCAGTGCAGCACGTTTGATAAGACAGTCACTAGCTGAGCTGAATGTCTAACTGAATTGGATGCATGCTCAGAAGTCCCATCCTTGCTTGTCTCTACCCATCTTGTCTCACTCACTCCTGCCCTCTCAGCTTTTCTCCTTTTTGATTTTTGCTTTCTTATCCCCGTTCTCGTCTCATCTTTAAAGGTAATTTTGCCTCTGTTTCTCACCCACTAGGTATTGCAGTAGATAAAAAGGGTGTTGTCTACTTTGTTGATGGCACCACCATTCAGAAGATTAATGAAAGGGGGTTGCTGTCCACCATGATTGGCTCCAATGGACTGATGTCAACGCAACCCCTAAGCTGTGATGCACGTATGGACATTAACCAGGTGAGTGCCTAACTGTGAGTGTTAAAAATGCTGGGTTAAAAACAACCGAATATGGATGAAAAATTAGAACAGAGAGAGAGAGAGAGCGAGAGAGAGAGTCTTGTGAAAACCAAAAGCACCTAATTTGATCAGCCAGCCTTCAGATCACACTGCTGACTTATGTCAGGCCTATTAGAGCTGCAGATGAATTATAGATGAAGTGCGATCTCTGCACAAACACACACACAGGTACAAAGTCGAAGGTTCCTGGGTATGTGTATGACTCTGGGTATGACTGCTTAGGCCAGGTGACCCTAGAGACGCAATTGCGTGTCTTTAAAGAGGCCAGTTCAATCCTCCTGTTAGACATCATCCTCTGCAGCACATCTGACTGTCATCATACTCCATCTGTGTTTGCTCTTGTAAACGGCACTGACCTCAAACTGGCAGCAATATTGATCACAACTTATGTAGCTGTTTAACTTGACAAACACCACTATGCTAATTTATGCCAAATAAACAGCAGATTGTTGGCACGAGTTTTGTGCAAAGTCAAACTGACTTTTAAATTAAAACACGTGATGTTTTGTGTAGCAAGGTATAAAAATTCAGTGGTAGTGAATTTTTGCTGAGAGACTACTCATGATAATGGTTGCAAAGTTCTGAAATATCTGCCAACCCACACACTGTTCAGTGTGCTGCCAACCAACAACTGCTAACATGATTCAAAGTGCAGAATGAATTTAAATCAAATCTTCAAGCAAAAGTAAAAAAATTGTGAAACCACCTTATTTAGATGATTGCCCATTGATGTTTGAATGAATAATCTGTTGGATATACCCTTAGCACTTGAAACCCTAGTCTTCGCCAGTGCTTCATCTGATGTCAGTAAAAACACCCGATTTTATGGCAAAAGAAATGTCCATGTCCGTCCTGTTGGGATGTCAAAACTTTCTTTTGAATAAATCAGTTCAGCACTGACTTCTTACAATAACACCAAAATGCTTTGACCAAACTTTGAGCTGTTCTTGACACAACTTGTTCAGACCTGACTCTTTGTATGCAGCCGCATTTGCCTGCCATTACTGAAAAGCTCAGTATCATGAACAGAGATCTGGTATTTGTCGTCTTTTGTCTCAAGACAGGATGAGCCCTGCTTGATTAATTTCTCTACCCATTAAAATGGGATTTTAGACTGAAACCTCTTCTTTCCCATTTGACAGAGCCTATAATTGGACATGTCAGTAGCAATTTAGCATGATCCATTTATTTACCAATCCCACTCCACAGTCATCAATCACCTCTTTTTCCCCTCTAACAAATCTCCTCAAACAAAGACCTTGTTTTTTTATTTTTTTATTGTGTGTTTGGGTGCGAGCTGGAAACTGCAATGTGGGTGGCTCTAGTCTCGTTTTGTCTTTCTTTGATCCCCACAGAGTTAGTAAGCAGGGTGCGCTTTTTTAGAATGTGCGGATCATGGTTATTGGCTGACATTTGGATCACAGTCGAAATGAGCAGTTGTGACTGTTGAATAAACACAAGGAATGCTCCCTGCCTGACGGTGACCTTTGCATATGCGGGAAGGGCCAGGCAGCCAAATGCTATGTTATTAAGCAGATATTATTTGTATCACCTGTACCTAGCACTTAAGGGTCACTGCCACTGCCAAGGCTATTTGATTCATGTATGAATATAAAAACAAACTGTATTTCCTTTGTGTGCTTGTGCAGGTACGTCTGGAGTGGCCAACAGACTTGGCTATTAACCCTCTGGACAACTCCCTTTACATCCTGGACAACAACATTGTGTTACAGGTAGACACGCGCACACTCATGCATGCGCGGTGTACACTGCAAACCGCCAATATTTATATTCCTAATCTCGTTCCTCTGCATCCACGTGCTTTTCTGGTAGATAAATACTGATTCTGTTTGCTGCAGCGATGAAAATTATTTTACGCAAACTGTCTTGTTGTCACAATATCAATATTCAGTGAATGATACAAGTAACAAGAAAATCCTGCTCTCTGCTGAAGAAGAGATGCGATAGGACCGTCATTCCCAAAGCTGTTCTTTTGTGTGTCACTCACTTTTTTATAGAAAAACATGTCTGCCAAAAGTAGTGCCTCTCATGGAAAATAGAAATGGTGTCAGACAAGACGATCTTGTAGTAAATATCACGCAACATTTCCATGGTAAAACAACATTGTGACTATAGCTGTGACCCATTATTTGAATGTGCTTGGTTATCTCTTAGCAACTCTTGAGTTGTCAAATACATTTGTAACAACACAATCAACATCCTAATAATGTGTAATAAAATAATATCATTGTCTAACATCAGCAAGCAACTAATAAACAAATGTTTGTACCAAGTAACTGCCGCAGAGTTGTTGGAATAATCTTGGAGTCAGATCCCCCATCAGATACTGTACCCCAACAGATTTTTATTTTCTTGCAGTTATGAGACGATTCATCAATACTTTATTGATATGGTACATTTCATACTAAATAAAAAGCAACACAATGTGCTTCACGAGCAGGAATTAAAACACAATAAATCCCATCCATCGGACCGCCGTCTGTGCCCCTCTTTTTCCTGGGCGCTATCCACACTCCACATCTTGTGTTAAAGCACTTAAAGTCTAAAAAGATGATGAAAAGACATGACACAGATGAGAACAGAGCATCATCATCGAGGTATTTCAGCACCAGGAACAGCTTGCAGCTTATAGATGGAGAGACAGAGCCTACCGGGCCGCCCAGCCCCAGGGAGACAGAGTACTCAGGACGACATGCGTTATGTTCAATTGTTTACACATCAAGGGTAGAAAGGCACTGACTGCCTAAATGAACTTGGAAGTGTTTGAAAGTGTAGAACAACTATACCATCATAAGAAAACCTTACAAAATGTGTCTGAGTGACAGCCTAATCATTACACTAAATGCCTAAAATGCATGCTTTTTTTTTCCACTTTTTTGGAAATTTGGTGACGGGTGATCAAATTTGACCCATGCCCACTAAAATTGATTTCGAAGAAACCAGTGTGTGGTAAATCAAGAAATAGTGAGAATGGTGGTAATCGTTAAACTGTGATACTTAACATACCATGAGTGTGTGTAGTATTTTTGGAACAGTCCCAACAGTGTTCAAGAGGTAGCTCAGAGAATATTCCCGCCACAGGTCGGTCTTAGAAGGGTCATGGAGAAAACGCTAAAGGGTTAAAAAGTAGGACAAAATTAGAATATTCATACTAAACATAAGGGACAGAGATCAGATAGCGGTCAGAGGGTTCTTTGACACAGGAAAGAGATCTGCAAAAGCAAGTACCTTCAATGTCACAAATAAAAATGCAGTTCCCCTTTCGGGTAAAGGTTCATCATCCCTTTTTGAATGTCAGACAGCCTGCTAATACTTTTGAAAATATTAGTCATTCATCATTTGATGGATAAGTATAATCTCGGTCAAAATTGACCTACAACATACTTTGTGTGTATGGAGTGTTTTGTACTCCTGTTTTTCATGGCTAACACATGAACGGTATGGTATGGTTTCAGGTATCAGAAACTCTTCAGGTGCGCATTATCGCCGGCCGGCCCATCCACTGCCAGGTGCCAGGCATTGACCACCATCTAATGAGCCGAGCTGCGGTCCGGGCCACTTTGGAAGCAGCCAAAGCCATCGCCATGTCACACTTGGGCACCCTGTACATCGCTGAGACTGATGAGAGGCGCATCAATCGCATTCAGCAGGTCACATTATCAAGTCAACTCTCAATTCATTCAAATTCATCGTGCTTTGACAGTCTTCTTATAGAGTACTCGAGATTTTTTTTCTGTCAAGTAATGATGTAATGCTCATGCAGAGAAGTCATAAAGCTAAAAAACTATGCAGCCTTTCATTTAAAAGCTTTCTGTTTTTTCTAATACACTTTTTCCTACATCTTAAAACTTCTGAAAAGTTGAGCACCAGCAAATCAGTAATCCCGGAATTCTGAGTCTAGCAGCGAAAAAGCTCGAGGAAACATCATCCGGTATAGATCGCACAATACATGTTGATTCTGTTGCCTTTCACACTTCACTTTGCCTTTCACCTTCAACACCCTCCAACAGACCTTTGTCTTTCTGCAATGATACATTACAGTGAATTATTTTAACAAAACAAACCAATTTAAATGTGTCTAACATTACTATTTTCATTTGGTATGGATGGATGGATTGTCTAATAAATATAGCTTTGCAAAACAGGCGACAATTTCTCTGCACAATTTTCACAGCACAAGGAAATAGAACATATTTTGCAACACTTCTCACACATGAGTTGCATTCAAGAGCGCCGACAATATTTGTTCGCAAACTTCTTTCACCACAGTAAATTGCTTCATGTGAGAGGCGTGATTCCGCTACTGTAAGTCTAAAGGTGTTCCCGATTACCAGAGCAAGAAATTTTCATGAAAGATAACTCAAGTAACAGTAACTTAAAAAAATAGCAATTTAATCAACAGGACTGTGCTCATCACTGGATGTGTCTGAAGCCAGTAAAAAACAAGTGTGTGTTGATCTGGTTCATCAATGCTGAGTTCCATGCGATCAAAAACACAAATAATAATACATCATATGAGATCAAATGACAAATAATTAAAACAATGGTGGTAGTTGTTTGTTGCTTCCAAACTCCAAGCTCGCAGCAGATATGCTCCTCACAGGTGGGAAAAAAAAAGGCACCTGGTGTTAGAGTGGTGTTCACTCTAACTTCTTTGCGAGAATCACACTGGAGACAGTTTGCCTTTTAGCACTTGCAAGTGGAGAAAACCTTCGTCACCTTGTAGCATACAGAGGTGATCGAAAAGTAGTCTGACTTAGGCCTCTTGCAAGATCATATTTCTCGAGAGAAAGCAGGGTGGGGGGTGAGAATGGACAAGTGGTCACCTCAGCAACTGGTTAATCAGTGCAGAGGGCCTCAGCTCTTTGTTTTACAAGGTTGTGGAAACAGAAACTAGTGGAGCATTTTAGATAACTAATTAAGCAAGAATGTTTCCACACCATTTGGAAAGTTTTAACAACTGAATGTGGAAACTTTCCAGAGTCAAGGAAAGGTGAAAGGTTTAAGTTAATAATTTAGTCTAAATTCCAACATAATCATACGATCAAAATAATTTGTCAACCTTAACATTTGGCACTGATCCTTTTTCACCAAACATGATGTTTGGGCATCAGTATTTGGGTGGGGACACATTTTGGTAATTGGGCAACCGGTGAGCATATAAGGACCAAGTTGTTGGACATGATGGCAGGTTTTGTGTGCACATTTGATTCAATAAAAAATGTGAATTGGGCATCACGCACTGCACTGAAGCATTATGAGATACACCATGGGAATTGAGAACTGATTAAAAATGATGTATGAATTTAATCAGGTGACCAATAGGCCTGTACACTCACTGAGCAATTCATCAGGGCTGTCTAAATAGAGCCAATACAAGAACAATGACACACAAACAAATATTTTACATACATAGTAGGAATTGAAAATGTATTTGAAAAACCCTCAATACAGTTCTACATTATTATGGATGACAAAAAAAATCTATCCATCCATTTTCTATTGCACTTTTCCTTACGTGGGTCGCAGGTGACATGAAGCCTATCACAACTCACAAGTATCTATTTCAGAAAGAAATTGTACGTGACACGCAATCAGTAGCACCCCTGCTGGTTGAAACCGTTTGGGCAAACCACTCAATTTGTCTCCCACACAGACGCACGACTCTGTACGATCACAGGATGTTTCTTCTGAGCGCACTCACGGAATAGACAGCGAGCAAACCGTGACAAGCATCAATTGCGAGTTCTTGTTCCATGTAGAGGGCATAGTTTTGAAGCCTTGATCACAGTCAAGTGACAAGACATCTGAAATCAGCTGTGTCTCTTTGAATCGAACCCCTGATGAAAGTATCGTGAGTTGAAGGCCTAAATTGAGCACTAAATGTGCATAGCAGCAAAGGTACCCGTTAAGATAAACACAGAGCTTTTTGCAGCTATTTCAAATGATGCTTATACGCTGCTGACTTGTATCAGCTCAACAATTAAGTGTATCAACAATAACAACACTAAAGAACATGTTTTTCTTGCATATACCATTTGATATAACCGAAATTAAAATTGTTGAAAAAATAAGTCAATTTATCTATAGTAAGCATTCATAAAAATACCAGATATGTATTTATATATAATATATTTAATGTTGTTGAGGAAGGATTTGATGGCCACAAGGATTGTGTGATTTATGTTTAATAATTGTGTGATTTACATTTATACATAGTCAGTTGTTCCGTAAACTCAAAATTATCTGGCAAGATTATACGCAATAGCATTAGTATTGGTCTGTTTTGTTGCCTTGCATGACATGGACTTTTGAACACTACACAGGTGTCAACCAATGGAGAGATATCTGTTATCTCTGGCGCTCCTACGGACTGTGACTGCAAGATAGACCCCAACTGTGACTGCTTCTCTGGTAGGATATCTGGCACACAAACACACACACACACACACACATACACACACACAAACGCACACGCAAAACACATCCCACATCCACATCACTATGTTATGCTATCATAATGTGATCGTATTAGATAATGTCTAATAGGCTTGCAGTGCTAAGAAAAACATGCACTTGAAATTATCTCTTGGTTTAGAAGGACATTTAAAAGCTTGATGACGAGCAGTAATTGAAGTCATCAATTGCTCTTAAAAGAGTAATTACATCTTTCTGCTATTTTTTCTAACTGATTTGAGTGAAAGTTGAGCTTTGACAAGATTTGGCAATGACCTTGGTGTGTGAACATGACTGCAATGGGAGATTTAAGGCTGTGTTAAAATTGAACTTGTCTTGGTTACACATGTAGTGTATGTTTGTGCAATACTTATTTTTAGTATTTGTATTCGCGTGGCTGTCTCCCCTTTGCAAAGACCTTCACCTGAATCAGTCTAAACCAATATGAGAAAAGCTTTTCCAATCCAATCATTTTATGGCCAGCGAACGAAAAGCTATAACAGATGAAGGTTTTAAACAGGTTGGCACATCATCGCAGGCCAACGGAAATCTAATAAAAGGTTGAGAAAAGGACCAAACAAATAAGCAGATGTTTTTTTGTCAGTTAGGCCATGCTTTCCATTGTAAGTGTCAGAGGATGTGATTTTATCATTTAATTCAGCTCATAAAAAGCTGTCATTCCCCCCCCCCCACACCTTTTCAAAGCAAAGGGAAGTCTCTCTCATGCCACAAGCCAATGGGCTGTAACACTTTCTTTTTTCTTGAGCTTTGCTTTGCATATTTCCAATCATGTCTTGCTGTTAACTGATGATTACACTCTTCAGAGGCTTTCCGTTTCCATGTCCTCACCACGAACACTCACAGAGTCTCTGTCTCTGAACGCCAGCATGCATCCCCAAAATAAGCTGTGTAGGTTCTGTATGCTGTTAAAAGGTAAACCACCATCCCAACGGCTGCACTGGCCCGCTAGAGGCTCTGTGCTTCCTGCTGACTACATTTAAAGGACTTCACCAAGCCTTTTTCCTACTGTCTTGCCACAACACATGAACGTATTTAGTCAGCATCATGCTGTTCTGATCCAGACCATTGAGTACCTAGTGGAGTCCAAGTCCTGCTGTAGTCACACCATGAAATATTATTTGCTAACTTGGATCCATGTTTACTTCTCGAAAGAAGAATTAGTATTTATGAGGGTGGCTTCCATGTGTTGTTGTGATACTAACTCAAAATTCCGCGTCATTTTTTTAGGTGACGGCGGCTACGCTCGTGACGCTCGCCTCAAAGCTCCTTCTTCTCTGGCTGTGGGCCCCAATGGCACATTGTACATTGCTGATCTAGGGAATATTCGGATCCGAGCTGTCAGCCCCAACAAGCCTCAGCCTGGCCCGGCTGGAATGGTTGAGATCAGCTCCCCCCTTGACCAGGAGCTCTATCTCTTCAGCCAGGTACACAGACCCTAATGGTGGGAATCAAACATGTCGACCATTCATGCTGTTGTGCATCTAATTTTTAAGACTTACTTTTCATTATTGCGTATTTATTGTGTGGTACTTAACTCTTGGTGTTCTCTGGGTTCAATTTGACCCCAGGCTTATTTAGTTGTAGTCAAAATTGAAAAACTTAGGTTTGAATACACCAATCAAAGTTAACATATGAAATAGTAAAACACTAATCATTGAACAATGGCAGTGACATGCACAGTATATGTATGTCTAAAAGTGAATTGTCATAGAAATTAAAAAAAGAAGGAATGATCAATAGCTTGTTTAAATCTAGTATTGTCTTAGTCTTGTGACAGCGAAGAAATCACAGATTTTAGTAACACAATCTCAATCGAAACACAGGAAAACACTTTCGATTCATTAGAAGCTCACTGAAAGTGGGTCTTTAAAAAAAAACAAAATGCACCTCTGCCAAATGGAATGTGGCCTCTGGGAGAGTCATATAATAATGCTGGACTGTCCGGGGTCAGAGGTCGTTATGAGGAAGAGATCTTGCTCTTGTGGAAACTGCATTAAAATTGGAAATTTGAAAAAAATGGTCTGCATCCACTCCAGCATCTTTGGGTACAGAGGTCATTGTGAGAAAGGGATACTATTCCATGCTGTGTTCTCGTCACTGCAAACAAATTATTCTAAGAGGCCTGCAGTCTCAGTGTGGGAGGACACAATCACGGAACAATAATGTGATGAGCAAGTAATGTACATTTCTTGATTTCCTTCTTGCACTGCCGATTCCTGCTGTCAGACCTGTGTCGGAGCGCTTTGCTCTGTTGCCTGGCAACCCAGACAGACACAGCTGACCCTCAAGCAAAAACAATATCAAGAGCCCCTAAACGGGAAATATTTTGGTAATTTATTTAGTTATACAACTGTATTAAAAAAACTTTTAAGGACTTAAATTTGGAAATTTTGAGTGCTGTATTTATGAGGTAAATAAAATGTATGACATAAACAAGTAGTTAAGTGTAACTGACGACAGTGGTTTGCCCATTGACCGAGAGACACAGTAAAGATTGTGACTGCATCTAAGGCTTATGTACTGTAAAAAATAAAATGAATTTTAATTATTCAATGCATTTAATTTTATCGAGCTGTTGTGACGTTATCTGTACACACAGAGCTCCTAGAAGCAGCTCTCTGTGAAATAAAATGAGCCATTCTCAGTCAAGTCACTGTTAGATATATTTGATATATGTTAGTAATCTGTAGAATTTACATTTTATTTCGTAGAACTCCAATAGAATATCACTCATTGGAGTTCAGACCTCTGTTAAAAATTGATGGATGGATGGATGGATGGATGGATGGATGGATGGATGGATGGATGGATGGATGGATGGATGGATGGATGGATGGATGGATGGATGGATGGATGGATGGATGGATGGATGGATGGATGGATGGATGGATGGAGGGAGGGAGGGAGGGAGGGAGGGAGGGAGGGAGGGAGGGAGGGAGGGAGGGAGGGAGGGAGGGAGGGAGGGAGGGAGGGAATTGTATTTTATGATTATATTTTATGATTATCTTTATTATGATTCAGTGCAATTTCATGCCACTACAATAACAATAATGAACATTAACATTATGCTTCTTTTTAAAGGCACAAGTTTGAAATTGTGAAATTTATGTAAATGTATGTTTATGATTATTTTGACTGATGATTTACACCTATCATTGAGTATTTACTTGAAACGGGGTGGTGGCTAGTTCATACATGATAGGATACAGAAATTTGATTGTGACCAAAGTATGTGTGCCCCTTTTTCTTCAACAGAATGGCTCACACCTGTACACTAAGCACCTGATCACCGGCCACTACCTGTACAACTTTTCTTATGGTAGGGATGGCCTGCTATCTACAGTGACAGGTCGTGATGCTCATGCACTCCAGGTGAAGAGAGATGCTCACGGTGTACCACTCTGGCTGGCGCTACCTGGTGGACAAGTGTACCGGTTGTCTCTGAGTAACAGCGGAACACTGAGGAAGATTTCCGCACAGGGTCACGACATCGCCCACATCATTTACCATGGTAACACCGGTCTCCTAGCAACCAAGAGTGACGAGAACAGTTGGACCACTGTATACGAGTAAGTTCTGCACTCATTGGTCATCATTCAGTTCCCATGCGTACACATGTACATCTTTTAACCAAGATGCACAACGTATTGAAACAAAAGTCATCTCTAAAATCAGTAATAGTAATTTTAAGAATGATGAATTAAATCGGCCATTTGGTAAGTTTACTTGTGTCCTAAATACACACAAAGCATATTTCTCATCACGTTCACCCTCTTGCCGCTCAAGTGCATGCATGTACAATGAGAGCAATTTTGCTGCTATGTTTGTGTCCGCAATTGTCATTCAACAAGAAGATTGCTCAAGTATGCTGATCACGCACTCACTTGCATTTTCTTTCTTTCATTTCCTTTGACTAAAAATGTCCAAAATGTATTTTGTAATCTCTCCTAGGGATCAAATATTACACAGACAGTAACATACTTCTTATGTGCCATTTTATGTAGAAACATTGAAATGCATTAAAAATATTGTGAAATTTTGACCCAAAAAAACAAAAGTATTTTTAAAATCTCTGCTAGTGTGCAAATCCATGAGTGGCAAACTATGAGTATGCTTAGATCTACTGTAAACATGTTTGTACTACTGTCGAATGGCCTCCCAGCAGTCCAGACATGTCTCTCATTGAAAATGTGTGGCACACGAAGCACAAAATATGACAGATAGAAATAGGTGTCTGAGCTGTTGTGGCCAAATGTACTAATTAAACATATTGTTAAAAAAAAAAAAGCTATTAAATGTATTTAAACTCCAGCTAACACATTTTTTATATATGTTTTTTTTCAGCAACAGGTTTATCCATTATGCCAACATTGGCGTGTAATTATATTGACGTGACGGTCCAGTTCTGAAGCCAGACTAATCACTCCTGACTGCCGCTTCTGATTTCAATAGTCAACTGTGGACCAACCACTGCGAGTGGCCTCACAGAGACTGACAAAAAATATCCTATTGAGTTGAGCAAAATGGTGCTGTGAATTGGCAATTATAGCTTTTTAAGTTCCGATATTTATTGGTGGAAATTAGTGGCGCTACCGGTACTTTTCACCGTTTGTTTACAATATCAC
This sequence comes from Syngnathus floridae, assembly GCF_059516105.1. NCBI lineage: Eukaryota > Metazoa > Chordata > Actinopteri > Syngnathiformes > Syngnathidae > Syngnathus > Syngnathus floridae. The sequence goes on along the minus strand of NC_142413.1, from coordinate 12,854,114 downwards.
CTCATAACTGTGAAGAGCGATTCTGCTTCAAACATCTTACGACATTAAACAACCAGCCATTGGAGGTTTATTTTTGTTGGTTTTGTTTTTGCTGAAGCTTTGTTGAAGCGAACAATTGCAAAACACTCACTAATTCCAACAACAGTGTGCCTTTCATATAGAATTTAAAAATAAGAAAAACAAATTACTTTTCTCCTTGTAAGATTAGCCATCAGATAGAGCAGTCAGCAGTTTACTGTTTCGGCAGTAGGTCAACAAACAATCTCTTCCAATTTGATTTTGTAATGAATGTTTGGGTAAATGTATCAAAGTACAAATATTGAAAGCATTTTACTTTCAAAACGTTGAGGTGCAAAAGTTGCCAGAAATATAAATGGCAAAGTCATGTCCACATACATGAGAATTTGTAATTTGCCTCACAAAAGTAATATGTTTATGTACTTTGTTACCTTATGAGATTAGTGACAGTTTACCTGAATAATTTTCTCTTTATTCACTTTAAAAGATAAGAGTACGCACACACATCAGTCTGAATTATTTACCATCTCACAGCTGGATAATTGCCTGTATAAATCAAAGCTGACACTTGAATGTGTGGAAGTGAGGCGTTATTGTGTGCGCATGTATGCCTGTTCGATTGTCTAACTGGCACAGTCGCATCTGCCTGTGAGCGGTTGTCCATCATCGCCTTTGTGTTTCTTCTTGTAGTTACAACAACGAAGGCCGCGTGACCAACATCACCCTCCCGACGGGTGATGTGCGCGGTTTCCACGGCAACCTAGATCGCTGGTCGAGGGTTGAGGTCGAAGCATCCAACCGTGAGAACTTTGTCACCAGTACAAACCTGTCTGCCAGTGACACTATCTACACATTCAAACGAGGTATAGTAACTCTGCACTTTGTGCTCCCAGGCTTGTAGAAAAATGTTCTTTCCTCGCAGGTAAAAAAATCACGGAAACGTAAGAAAGGCGAGTAGCAGACAGGAAACCAAATACAGGGCTACAGATGTAATGTTCCATTTATTGTATATGGCTGACATATGAAAGAGCATAAAATGGGGGCAGATGCAATAGGCTGACTTCATGCATCTGCCCCCATTTTCGTCTACACCAATATGCTGCAAAGGTGTTTATGAGTCATCGGGGGCTCGGCCACACATTCATAGCTCTGTAAGAAAGGGAGCCCGTGAAGTTATAAATGATGTTTAAACATTTATGGCTGGCAAATGGCAAGAAAGCGATTTTATTTTTTTCAGCTTTAGATGATATGACCTCTGTTTTTGCTCACTTTTTCTGTCTGCCTATGCTGGGTGCCACAATAGTGAAAGAGGATTTATCCTTCTCTATAAAGACGATGTATGAATTTAATAGTTCTTTGACCTTAACATACCGCTTGGGTCAAATATGACCCATTTTGACATTTGACAGTCATATAAAAATACCTAAGGGTCAATCTAACTGCACATGAGTGGAGTTTTGTTTCTTTTGTGATTTTGCAAGCCTAGTGCAAATAGAAGAGGGAGTTTGCGCCGTTGTGAGAGAGAACGCAGCGAACTGGCAGCTTATCAAAGCGGCTCTTCTCATATTAAATTCAGCACAGAGATGGAATGGCATGTACATGTAGGAGATGAGCACACGCAAATTACATTTAAAATTAACTGTAAAATGATTCACTTGCAGATTATGTAATGTTGGCCTCTGTGGATGGGCCCTTGGAGACCACCTTCCACCCCCAATGCTGCAAAGTGTGAAGTGTTTGTTTCACGATCATATTTCCAAAGGTTTCTGCGGAAACATTCACCTGTTGGACTTTGAATAGTCGTGAGGGAATCTCAAATCTGTAATAGAGTAACGTATCCTGAACATAAGAAACAGTTGTCATATAAAAGTCAAAAGAGATCTGCACCTTCTAAAACAAGAACCAGAATATCCGGACTGCAAACTGCTACTTTTCCCACAGTTTGAACCCTTTGCCTTTAAAATAGATGCAAGCTTTTGCTCTACTGTACTTTTGTTGATTTTTGTAGTTTTATGGACTGTTCCTTCGGAAGCCAACGGCTTTGCTTCGCGACACTTCTTCTAGAACAAATTAGACTTGACATCTGGAGTTCTACTGTATCTATATTCATTGCACTGACTGTGGCTTTAATGCCATTTTTGCAGTTTATTAGCGAATTAGTGTCGTGATCCGGGGTTCTCCTGTATCTACATTCGTTGTACTGACTGTGGCTTTAAAGCTCTTTTTTTGTTTATTGAACAGCCCATACTAATGTTTTTTCCTTCTCACATTATTGCACATTTCCATTGCGTGCTTGTGTGGTTTGGGTGTGTGCGGCTTCCTGTGTGTGTGTGGGTGTGTGTGCGTCTATGTGTGTGTGTGTGGGGTTGTGTCTGTCTGTCCATACACATGTACGTGTGTGTGTCATGCCCATATATGGACACCTAGACCATGCACAGAGTTCTTACAAAGTCAACGCCGACGGCTCGTTCTTTGTGTCGCTGGCCAGCGGGATGGAGCTGTCACTGAGCACAGAGCCTTTCCTGCCTGGAGGTGTTGGGGGTGGAGTCAGCCCAATCGCCAGCCGCTGTAACATCAGCCTACCTGGTGACCACGCCCCCAGTCTAATTGAATGGAGGCAGAGGAAGGAGCAGAGCAAGACTAACTACAGTACATATGAACGCAGACTGAAGGTAAAACGCTAAATCACCATAGTAGCCAAACGTTTCTGTGTGGGTTTTGGCAACATAAGCCATACATACAATTAGGCACATAATAATTTGAAATTTTACCTTTATAAACCACCCAAAGCTTTTATGATAAAACATTTAGTATATAGTTGAAATATGTAATTTCAAATTTCATTGAAGTCTTACAAAGCCAAGGCTATCACAGCCATTTTATCCTAACACCATTTTAGGGGACAAAGTACAGTATTTGCACGACCGCAGACATGCTGTAAGATGTTTTTTTTCCCCAACTCAATACAGTTTGTGACATCCTTCAGTCAAGATATCCCAAGGATTAATATAACAGCACACCTTGCAACAGTTTTACTGAAATTACCCTGTTTTAAAGGGATGGCCCTATCTCATACAAATGAGCCGCTTCTCACCCTCTGTGCTGGACCCTCTGTGCTATTACCATGACAATTAGAGTGCGCTATGGGGTGGCTACTTTTTGTCTAAAAAAAAGTGAGTGCGAACTGCAAAATGCATGTGTGCCAAGACAGCATTAAATTCTCAGTCATGGAGGCCCATTATCACTAGTATGAATTCGTATGCAGCAGAAGATGCATCAGCAGACTTAAAGTACTTTTACAAACTCAAAGAGACAAGTATTTTGAGGAAAAAAAATGTTTTTGTTCTGAGTGATTATTGGACTGAAGAGGATTAGGGCCAGTGAAGGATAAAAATAATTCGGACTTTAAAGTGAGAATTCTGAGGAAAATAATGTCAGAATCCTCTCACAGGTTTCTGTCTTTTGCATGTTCATTTGTCACTATTCCTGTTTTGTCTTTACTGGCCCTAATCCTCTTCCGTATTATTGCCATCTCATATGAAGTATACTTCTTTAAATGAGTCACAAACTGTCAGAAACCGTTATGCTGACAAATGCCACAATGACACCTCACTTCAGTCTCACAGTCATCGCATGACTGCAACAGAATAATAGTTTCGGAATAAAATTACCCTTCAAGCATAACAATTGATTAGGATATTTCATTTCCACACGGTTTACTGTAAATGTCATTTTACTGATTTATGTAAAATCATGAGAGTTATAATACAGATTTATATATCCCAGTGTCTTGTGACCTTTGGTTTTTGATTATACTGCAGTTAAATTAAAATGTTGCCTAATTATTGTATTTTATTCTATTCACTTTGGCTGTCTTCCCTCCAGCTTATCCTCTTTGGCGACTTTTCTTCTCAGGCACATAACCGGAACTTGCTGTCCATAGACTTCGATCAGAGCACAAGAGTGGGGAAGATCTATGATGACCACAGAAAGTTCACCCTACATATCCAGTATGATATTCTCGGCCGGCCTGTGGTCTGGTCTCCCAGTAGCAAATACACTGAAGTTAATGTCAGCTACTCTGGAGGTGGACTCTTGTCAGCCATCCATCGCGGAGAATGGTTTGAACGTCTGAAGTACGAGAACGACAAGGTGGTGTCCAGAGCCTGGGTCAATGGGAAGATATGGAGCTACACATACATAGACAGGGTAGGACCTGAGTCCTGGCTTTCATAAACACATTAGAATATCCTCAGCTATTTTCATTACCTGAAAACACATTTTGATGATGAGAGTTGCCAATGTGATTGCAAAATTTGTCATCTTGCATTTTGACATTTCGAATGTAACTCAAGAATACACAAAAGTAAAAGTGCTGGAGTAAAAGTGCAAAAAACTTTTGGGGTGTTGTATTTCATAACACCACAGTCTCAAGGCATTGAACTTTAGGTTTTGTTGGACATAAAAGAGAAAGAGTGTCGACTGAAGGCAGGTTTACTGTACTGCTAATACACTTGAAATGTGTGTGGTGCATGAGACTGACTAATTGGCAATGAGGACATCACAGTGAATAGCAGCATGTCTATTTGTGACAAGTGTGACAAATTAACGTTTAATTTCCGTCCTTAAAATCAATTTTAATGAAAGCGCATTCATTGAATGAACTATAATCAATGTCAGGTTTATACTTTAAATTTTTAGCTTAATGATTATGAATTGCAAAATCTTTTGAAATTGCTAAGATCTAGTTTTAATAATATTGGGCCATTATTTTAAGAAAGCCATAAATAGGAGAGAGAGAGAGAGAGAGAGAGAGAGAAAACAGTTATAAAATTCTTCTACCATGTGAATAAAACACTAGGAAAACAGCATTTTTTGGTTTATTTATTTTTGTTTTACTTTAGTGTTGGAATAAGCCATGTAAGGACACCTTTTAAGTACAAATATAGCAGAAATTATAAGTCTACACCCCCTTGTTCAAATGACAGATTTTAAATTGCATAGTAAATAATTTCAACATTTAACATGAAATATAAGGCGGGATATAATATGTATGTTATATGTATAGGTTGTGTTCAGAATTAACCGATCACATTTAGACTCATTAAATGGCAATCATCAGAAGTCTGGCCCCATTCAAAGTATTGTTATTTAGACTTTTCCTGACATTTTTTAAGTCACATCATGGCACGAACCTTGGTCAAAATACAGCACAACAAAGAGAGCAAAAAAACTGAACAGAAAACTTCACCCCCTTGTTCAAATGACAGATATTAAATCACATCACAGTAAATCATTTCAACACTTAACATGAAATATGAGGGGGAATATAAGATGTATATCATATGTACTATATGTTGTGTTCAGAGTTAACCAATCTCATTCAGACTCATTAAATGGCAATCGTCAGAAGCCTGCCCCCATTCAAAGTATTTCTAGTTTGGCTTTTCCTGACATATTTAAATCACATCCTCACAGCACAGACCTTGGTCAAAATAAAGCAGATGAAAGAGCTTCCAAGCATCAGAGGGATATTATTGTTAAAAAGAATTTTCAAGGAGCAAAGTAAAGGAAGTCCAGCAATAAATAGAGAATATATGGCACATCAGTCATGTTTCCAAGAACTGGACATCCTTCCAAACTTTATGAAAAGACAAGAAGAAAATTGGTCAGGGAGGCTGCCAAGAGACCAACAGCAACATTAATGGAGCAGTAGACGTTTATGGTGGTACTGAAGTACTGGCTATATAGAACGTTTGACAGAAATGACAAGTCTTCTTCATATGACTGTGCCATATGTCCTACAAAGAAGAAAACATTCGAAATGTGAGAGAACTGTGTCATGATGCGGACTCCCACTTGCTGAATCTGAGTCTGAATGTGACTGTCTTATTCTATACACAGCTACATCTTGAGTTATATTGCACACTTCTGCAACCGCATTGTCTCAGTTGTTTATATTTTTGACTCCCCTCTCTAAAAGACTTTTGCCAACAACAGAGGAAAATGTCTCAGAATAATTTGGCTTGACCTCATTTATTAGAGAAAAAAACAATACCTTTAAATGTTATGTAGACTTGTATATCTGCTATACTATGTCTAATCCTAATCCCAATCAGTGCTGCTGATAAAACCAAAAAACGATTTAAAAAAAAAAAGCAGGCCAGTCCTATTGGAGAGTCACTCTCACATTTGTCTTCTTGTGTTCTTGCAGTCGGTCATGCTACTTCTGCACAGCCAACGGAGATACGTCTTTGAATACGATCAGACAGACCGACTGATAGCGGTCACGATGCCCAGCATGGCCAAACACAACCTGCACTCCCTGCTGTCCATTGGTTACTACAGGAATATGTACACTCCTCCTGACAGCCTGGCGTCCTTCCTGCAAGACTACACCCTGGATGGGAGGCTGCTCAGGACTCAGTACCTGGGGACGGGACGCAGTGTCATCTACCGGTACTTACCGTAATACATCTTAGATATGAGCTCACATGACACCAGGGTGTGTCAGGTCCCATCTCCCATACACAAAACAGGTTAAAGAGCCTTGATGTGCCAAAGGTTTGATCCACAAAACAGTCGACACACTCTCACGTCATCTACAATTTGCATCGAAGTCAGACGTCCTGACAAATTACAGTGATTGGACAGACTGATTAAAGGGCCGCTTTGTCATCATCAGCAGCAGCAGCCACCACTGATCTAATTTTAATGATATAACTAGAGGACTGATTGTAGTAGTGTTCTGGCATTTAACTTTTTCATGATACTTATTCGCTTGAAAGGGACAGTTTCGTAAAACGATCACTATTTCCAAGATTTGAAAGGCCATAAAGACCTGATTTTCTCATTTTTATATACTTGCTCCTTAATCTCAACTCTTGAGAGGTATTTGTAACACCAAGCATTTGTAGAAGCAAATACACGTTTTGGAGAAAATGAAGGCCCTCTGGAATGCAAAACATTTCGAGTCTACGAGGAACATTTAACTGAAAGTTCAAAGAAGAATTGTCCATGTGGAGCGAAACCAAACACCTAATTGATTTATGAATTATTAAAAAGGTGTTTCCCAGCTTATATCTTTCTTGTGTCTGAAATGAACAAGATGAGCGTTAACTGCGGACTTTCAGATTTAATGTGAAGGTATTTACATCCAAATCAGGTAAACGCTTTAGGAATTTAGGAACAGTTTGTGTATATCCCTCCCAGTTTTACAACCTGATGGGGCCATGCTAGGTGTATGCTCGCATCCCATGTCCTCGAGTTAAGCAAAGTTTCCGTAATAATCACATCTCAGTTACAGACACAGCCACTTCCAGCCAGTTTTGATTCAAAATCATCGGTTCTATGTATGAGAACCTTGAAATAGAGATGAGACTTGTTAGCGGATGCTTTTGAAGGTAACAATAACGTCATTATGAAATCAAATGAAGAAGCCTACAAGGCAGGCCACACTATGCATGTCTAGTAGTCAAGTGTGACGCACAGCCGCTATCTTAATGTAGCACTAATGAGAAAAAACAGGAAACTGTTTGTGTGAACTGAATGAACAGAATGCCGAACCAAATGTTGTGGTTGGTTTTCAAAAAAACGTTCCACCTCTAATGTCCCGAGAACTTAATGCAATATAATTAACATTTTGCTACACATGATTAGTTTGTAATGCAAAGTATATTTCAAATGACTTTTGTCTTACATTGTGTTTTTCAAGGTATACGCCAGCAGCGCGTCTGTCTGAGGTGACATATGACTCAACCCTGGTGACTTTCACTTACGATGAGGCCTCCGGCAGCGTCAAAACCATCCATCTCACCCACAACGGCTTTATAAGCTCTATACGATACCGGCAGACAGGTACACATGCACTGAAAGCAACACTCAGCCCCACTTTAAAATATTTACAATGCGCATACATCTTTGGAGTCACAAACCATCTGCAATGTGACGCGACTGTGGTATCAAAAGTTCAGAGGGGGAAAGAACAATTGTGTAAAAAGTGTGAAGAAAGGCCGGAGCTTCACCCCAACATAGAGCCGGCTGGCATCCAGTCAGACAGGAATGATTATACGAGACTCATAAGAGATTATTCAGACATAAGAGTTGGCGATAAGAACTAAATGTGACAAATTTGTACTTTCTGTACACTTGCTAAGTGACCAATTATTTGTCTGATAGAACACTGCACGTGTTTATATTCAAATTCAGTTTTTTCAATCATCAGTGACATCATACATGCTGTGAGCACAAGATTAGAATTTTAGCGTTCAGGACAGCAACATCTATGATCCTGGCATGCTCATGCTCATTGTTGGAGAATTCAATCTTATACCCCTCTCTCATCTGTAAATGGTTTCACACAGTATGTGGTCGGTCTGTCTTACAAGAAGCTTATAAAACTCTGTACATCCGATATGCTGAATGTCAATGTATGTTTGAATGAAAAGATAATATGTAAATTATTATTATTATTGTTGTGATCACTGTGTTTTATGTACAGCTCTTTGTTGGATCTACGGCTGCTGTTAAAGTGTACTAGAAATTGATTTGAGTTGAGGTTACTTGGTTGGCTTGAGGAATTGTGGTTTACTTACAACCATACTTGATTGAAAGGAAGAAGAAAAAAAACCTTCAAACAGCCCAAATGGAAATAATCGCTCAAAGTTTAGAATTACAATTTATAAACTCAGCGCTAGGTCTCTGTGAAATTTTAAGTAAGATCATTTTTTCACATATCACAGTGGGTGCGTGACAGAATAATCAATCACCCTGCGCCGTTCCACTCTTATATTATTGTTTCAACACTATAAGAAAATCATTACAAACGGATTTGGGAGGTTCTAGTTTTCTGCTTTTGCCAGACTGTCTCCTCTCTTATTGCAGGACATTAAATTTGATCCTTTTTTGCCCTAAATGTGTAGATTTTGATGATTGACGTAAAACACTTACCGTTGTTTTTATTTAGTATTCACATGTTGCTGTACTTGACACGAAAACCTGTGATAAACAGTCACAAGTTAAACCGGGTGTCACCAGTGGGCAAGGCAGTGCGTGTGTTTGCAGGTGTATCTGTGGGTTTGTGTGGTTTATCACTTTGCTCTCACTGTGAAAAGGCTTCCATCTTCCTTTAAACTGACCTTATTTCTGCAGAATAAACGGATGTCCGCAAAGAGGGGGACGATAGGCGTGATTGTCAACTCGAGAGGCGACAGCGAAAAGTTGAAACCAAAAAAAAAGGGATATGTGTTAGAAGAAAAACTGAGCAAAAAGAAAGTGGAAAGATGCCAGTTTTAAAAGCAAGAGGAGCATACTATGAGTCCCCTGGGTTGTCAAAAAGCCCACTACTCACTCTGGATAAATCTGCCATTTCCCCACTTGTGGAAGTGCGGATTCAATATTATATGGAAAATAAAAATAGAGGTAATGATGATCCAGCTCTCTGCACTCTGCTAAACCAGGCCCTTAGTCATTTTAAGTACAATCAGAGTCATCTAAATGGTGCCCTAATGCCGCTTCATTAATGGGCTTCCTTTTTTTTCCCCCCAATGGAGAACGAGTGGTAGTCATTTACAAGAGATTAGACCAACAACATCAACGTCAAGTTGATGTTCTGACATTAAGGAGCACATTGGCCCATCATGGCGATTGTCTTTAGACTTCATTATCTGTCTGTATTAAAGGTCAGCACTGGAAATGCCAGCAAGGTGCCTGGGTTGTTACAAAATAATGGATTGCGCTGAGCATGTCGCCGTTTATGATGTTGAACTCTCGTCGTCAATTGAATTGATTAGGTAGACTCAGCTGGTTGCTTGTGGGTATTTTGTTAATGCCTGTGATTTTCTGTGGTTAGGTCCACTGACCAGCCGGCAGATCTTCCGCTTCAGTGAAGAGGGATTGGTCAACGCGAGGTTTGACTACAGTTATAATAACTTTCGAGTGACCAGCATGCAGGCCGTCATCAATGAGACTCCCCTGCCGATTGATCTGTACCGCTACGTTGACGTATCAGGGCGGGTGGAGCAGTTTGGCAAATTCAGTGTCATCTTTTATGACCTTAACCAGGTAAGTGATGTTGAAGTCACAAAATATTGTCTTCATTTATGATTTGGCCCTTTGTAGTTTTGGTTGCTGAAATCATGTCACCGTTTCGTATTATGATTTCTTGTCAAAAAGGGAACTTTCCAAAGGATTTTGGGTAAAACAGTTACCATAGAGATATCAAATAATCAACATCTATTTTAGTAATTGAGCAATCATTTTGAGCCATTGTGTGACTTCAAATTGTCCAAACCCTCTGATTTCAGCCTCTCAACAGTAATTATTCCCTGATTTCTGTACTCCTTTTTGAAAGCAGATTGATTATCTTTTATGTTTAACCAAAATAAGTCATTTGCAAACATGTACTTTTACTATGGAAGACAATGACCAAATCAGTAACAGAATCAGTTTAACAGTTTGGTTGAGTATGTTAATCCTTCACAGGTGAAATTGCTTAAATGTTTTGAACTTCTTTTTATCAGCAAACAATATCAAATAAACAACAGTGAGTACATAATGAACAATAATCTCGGGGAAAATGGCTTCGCAATACACTTTCATGCAAAATAATGTTTCATGCGTATTAATTTAATCAATGAAATAATTGATAGAATAATCGATTCTAAAAGTATTTAATAGCGATAGCCCCAGTTCACATACTATATGTCCTTTTACAAACCGGTTCATTTTTTGGGGTTTATCCATTGTGTTTTGTTTCTTTGCAATATTATGCGGTGGGACCTTTTATGGTGACAATTTAGTGTAGTTGAAAAGATTTCCATCCATCCTCTCTCTTGCTTATTTTATCGGCTACAGTGTCTATGGTTGGTTAACATGTCGCTGATGTTGCCTAGGTGATCACTACACATCTGATGAAGCACACCAAGGTGTTTAACTCATACGGCCAAGTGGTGGAGGTCCAATACGAGATTCTCAAATCCATCGCCTACTGGATGACCATCCAGTATGACTCTGCGGGACGTACAACCACCTGTGACATTAGGGTGGGCGTGGACAGCAACGTGACACGATACACTTATGAGTATGACGCAGACAGCCAACTGCAAAGTGCTGCTGTCAATGAGCGACCCCAGTGGCGCTATAGCTATGACCTGAACGGGAACATCAACCTGCTTAGTCATGGCACCAGTGCAAGGTAAGCCTGTATTTGTGGTGCTTTTTAGACACACCCGTTTCCGGTTTACCATGATAAAGCATCTCCACAAACCTTTACTGTTAGTGACACTGTGTCACTGACACATAAATCACAAAATCATTAGAATGTCCACACTTACTTTGTAGTCCATGCATCGGAAAAAATAAAATGTGGTAATTGGGGTTTGCTTTGGCCAAGGTTGACAAGTGACCTTTCTTTCCCCTCAGACACAACAATAATTCCACCACAGATAAAGTGTTTCTGTGCACGCAAGCTTATGCCTGCATGCACAAACACACGTTATCTGTGCATGTGGTTAAGCTTGCATATGCGTGTCAGAAAAGATCTGCTGTAAAGCCTCCAAGTGAATACTGTGAATTGTCAAAGGTGTGAATGTTTGTGTGTGAGACCCGTTGTTTTGCTTTACTACTGTCTGTAATGATACAATACATGACCTCTCTACACCCAGAACAGGATTAGCCAGTAGCCATCAAAGTGATGTTTTAAAACAGTTAATTTAACAATGAATAAGTGCTATTTCTTCAAGTCTATGGCAAAGACGTAAACCTTTAAGTTCTAGCTGACAGCTATTGTTTTGGTCTAGATTACGTCATGAGCTGTTCAGCAGTCTCATGAATTTTGACATTCACACTTCCAGCAGGTCAATTTTGCACCTAACTATTACAACCTGGATAAACTCGCAGTGTTTTTATGGTTACATTTACAATCTGAAATATGCATGCATCTAACCTTTCCTCAGGCACTAGCATGATATTGGTAGTTGTTTAGCAGGAAATTAACATTACTGCTACCCTCAGGATGATTTATTATGCTATTTAAAAAAGATCTTCATGGCCTCATGTTGCATCTGCAACTACTAGGCAATTAAAATCTCTTTTTCAGAATTTTCACATTTTACAGACTCATTGTTTTAATTTAACGTAAGCATATTGTCTGGTGTGCTTGGCTCCAGGTTGGTTCCGCTGCGTTATGACCAGCGAGACCGCATCACTCATCTCGGTGAGATACAGTACAGTGTGGATGAAGACGGATTCCTTCGTCAGAGAGCCAGTGACCTGTTTGACTACAACTCCAATGGGCTCCTGATGCGGGTCTTCAACCGAGCATCCAAGGACTCCGTGTGGTACCGATACGACGGACTGGGCCGGCGTGTGGCCACCATGACGAGCCAGGGCGAGCAGCTGCAGTTCTTTTATGCGGACCTTTCACACCCCACCAGGGTTAGCCACTTGTACAACCACAGCAGCAGCTTGATCACGTCGCTGTACTACGACCTGCAGGGTCACCTCATCGCCATGGAATTGAGCAGCGGGGAGGAGTACTACGTCGCATGTGACAGTGTGGGGACACCAAGGGCCGTTTTCTCAAGCAAGGGCCGACTAGTCAAGGAGATCCTCTACACCCCCTACGGAGAAATCTATCAGGACACTAACCCTGACTTTCAGCTCATCATCGGATTTCACGGAGGCTTGTATGATCCTCTCACACGGCTGGTCCACCTGGGAAGGCGGGATTATGACACTCTAGCTGGTCGCTGGACTTCACCCAACCATGAGCTATGGACGGAGCTGAGCAAAGAGCCAAGACCTTTTAACTTGTACGCCTTCAAAAATAACTGTCCTGTGGGGAGAGTGGAGGAGGTGACGCAGTTTACAACAGGTGAGCTACTCACTCTAGTATGTTGTGGATAATGTGAACCACTCAAGCAGATTCACCGTTGCAGTACAATGGTCAAGCTTTGTGGGTACATGGCTCAAAATGACAAATCTGTTACACTGCGAGTAGAGACTGCATTATTTTACTCCACTTACTGTATTTCCATTTGTCTGTTTCCCAACTGTTGCTCACCAAAGGAACCAATTACACTTAAATTTTAATTATGAATCTTACGGCACATCACCAAACAAAAATGTCACACATAACATGAATATGGAACTAATGGTGATCACATCTCATTTACTCACAAATTGACTCACTCAGTGTGGGATTTGTTTAATTGACCAAAAACGCGCAGCTGATATACTCGCGGGAAGCCACGACTTATTTTGTTCGAATATGAAATATGAATGGCAGTAGGTGGATGCACAGGTTTATTGTACCGTTTGTCATCTAGGGTTAGAGCATTTGTTGTGCCTTTCACCAAATGCTCCTGGCACAGATGAATAAAGATTTATTTTAATTCATAATAATTCTTTTGGAATAAGTTAAGTGAAACTGAATGATGGCCCCCATGATGATCTGTGATGTCACCCTGCTTGAGAATCACTGGTCTCCTGAGCTGCCCTCGATCTCCTCTCTAATATGTCTCCTTATAGTAAATAAAGACTTTACTCGTTCCCACTGATGCATAGTATTTATATTTGTGGAAAACTGCCCCAAACCAAAGGCAGAATGTCTCAGTTGATGGAGTGATCATCTCCCAACCTGAAAGTTGTGGGTTTTATTCTCAGCCTTTGTGACTGTGTTAAAGTGTCCTTGAGCAAGATATACACTAGTACTGAAAGCTCAGTTGCTCCTGATGCTGCGCCAACAGTAGTGAATGAGGACAGTACAGTACATGATATAGAAGTGGAGGTACATTTACTATTTGAAAGTCCAATGGGAAAAACAGTTCATCAAAAAATAGTATGGCGTGCAAGAGTTGATTGATGGCTTACAGATAAGCGTACTGCACGGTCTTGTGTTAACAGGTTTTTAACATTTTACATTTCCATCCTGCCTACAATTCACAATGTACTCATCCAGCCCGTGCTGCAAAGCACTGTACTGCTTGGAGAGACATGTGAGAAGTGCCATATGACAACTATAGCACAATAGGTAGAGATGTTGCGCTCACTCGCCCACTCTCCGTCTCTCACATATGCAGACACACACGAGCTCATACACACATGCACATAGAAAGCATCTGCCATTGAGAATGAGATGACACAGGTGAAGCATTGTGTCAGATAGAGAAGATGGAATAGACTGAAGAACACGACAGCAAGAAACAGGACAGCCTCTGATCATCCTGTTTTTCTGTTTTGTTTTGTTTTGGTTTTTTCTCTTTTTTTAACACAAGCTTTAATGCTTTGTCTCTTTTGTCTGTCAAGAACACACTGTTTCCCAGAGGGGTGAAACAAAAGCTTGAATAAGAGAAGGAAATAGAATTACAGAGTGTCAGAACGAATGTAGGCTGTTGGTCAGGTCGTCTGTCTTTCACGAAAATGAAACATGAAGTTAAACCGTCATGATCTTCTGCAATTTTATTGTTTATTAAAAAGAGAGAATGTGTTTGTCATGAAGACTTAACAGAGTCTCTGCTGCATATTATGCAGTCATGGCTATGTACGTAGGTTACTCATCCCCGCCCCAAAAAAATCCTAAATAGCAATTACAGACGACTTGTATAGTGCCCAAAATGATTAAAAAAGCCAGACATTCAATTATATGAAACGTATTGATATATTGAAAACGTCGTAATATAATCAGCAGAAAAATTACTGCCATTGTATTTCCTCTCCTATGTCCTCGCTCTTGTTACCTTCATGCGTCCCCTTGATTATAGGAAACTGCAGAATTAGTGTAATGTACTGAAGGGGTGCGAAATTATATGTGAAGCGTGCATGTGAATTTTGTGAGTGAAAGTGACGCAAATGAGCATTCAATTCAACTGTTGAGCAGTCAGAGCTAGGTGGAGCCGTGACGCCTTTGTTTACTCGCGCTTGGCCTTTCACACTTTCTTATTAAAAAGGGAGACGAATTGCTAGCTAGCTAGTACAATGCGAGTGGATGGATCTCAAATTGGTCTAAAGGAACTCCGTTGTCCAGTGTACGGCAAGGGATCCGGTAGGGTAAAGTGTCATTGATGTATACCCCGATATGTTTTCATACACACATCTGCCTGTATTTTAATCCTGTTTGTTTCATTTCTGTATTTCTGTGCAGACATTGGCAGCTGGCTGCAGCTATTTGGCTTCCAGCTTCATAACGTTGTTCCAGGTTTCCCAAAGCCTGAGATCAGCCCCATGGAACAAACATATGAATTGATGAAGACTCAAACCAAGACACAAGACTGGGACTCGAGCAAGGTCAATACCCCACTTCATATGTAAATTGGCATTGTTTGATAAAAAAATCCAAATTGTTTTGTCTTTACCTGGAAAACAGTTCAGTACTTGTAATGACTCACTGACAAATGGTCCTAAATTGACCCGTACCCACTCCAGTCCATGGAAAACTGCATTGGCTTCCAAATTGTTATGCATGTGGGATTTAAGTTAAATATTTGCAATTGAATACAACAAACAGTAAAAACGCAAATAGTCCACAAATATGCAAATCTGTAGATGCCGAACCGTGAGTATACGGGGGTCGACTTTAATGATAATTGTGCTTCTTCTGTTTAGGTGGTTTTGGGAATCCAGTGTGAGCTCCGGAGGCAGCTGAGACGTTTCATCTCTTTGGAGCGTTTACCTCTCGTCTCAGCACCAGTCGGCTCAACCTGCCACCGACCAACACGACCTCCTCCCTTCGGCTCTCGTCCCTTTCTTCTTGGCCCCAGCATCCGCTTTGCCGTCTCCCATGGTCGCGTGAGCGCCGAAGTCATCGGCGTGGCCAGTGAGGACAGTCGGCGAGTGGCTGCCATTTTGAACGGTGCCGTCCATCTGGACGGGCTGAGCTTCACAGTGCACGGCTGTGACACCCACCACTTCCTCCAGTCCCGCCCTATCGAGGAAGACCTAGCTTTGGGCTTAGGGGTCGGTGGGCGCGTCCTAGAGAGCGGAGTCAACGTGAGCGTTTCACAAATGAGTGCCACTGTCAACGGCAGGACTCGTCGGTTTGCCGACATCACTCTCCAGCAGGGGGCGCTGTGCTTGTGCATCCGTTATGGCGGCAATGAGGATGAGGAGAGAGCGAGGGTGAGGGAAGAGGCTAGGCGGAGAGCGGTGGAGGGGGCATGGTACCACGAGAGGAAACGGGTGGAGTTAGGTGATGCAGGCGGACGAACGTGGAGCGACGTGGAGAAACAGCAGCTACTATCTGCAGGACGCGTGCAGGGTTACGACGGCTACTACTCCCTGCCTATAGAGCAGCAGCCAGAGCTGTCCGATTGCCCCTACAACATCCACTTCATGACTCTCAGCGAGGTGGGAGGCAGGTAACACTCAAGCGGTTCTCCCACCCCAGCCCACCAAAGACTGCCTGTTTCTACTCAACTCTGATTTGTTCTACCCTTTCTACACTGTATCAAAAAAAAGATGACATCATCAAAAAAGAACAAGAAGAGAGATTAGGGGAAAATATTTCCAAAATGCCTTTAACTGTGACAGAATGATGGTATTTTATTATTATTGTCTGGTTTCTAACAGTGGCACAAGCAAGTGTGGTTTGGTTGTGGCTTTGCTTTTTGTATCCCTGCTAGCCTGCGAGTTAACTGACTCTTCTGCTGTTCTGAACGCTCTTCTTCACTTTGGATTTTGTTCTAATTCACCCAAGATGAAGACTTCTATGGTTGCCAGTGAATTATCTCCTTCATGACTCAAATCAAGAGCTCTCTAGTTGCCAATTACTCCAGATATACTCCCGTTTACATAATGTGTAAGAGAGGCCTTGTCGACTCTGATACTTCCCTAAGGGAGGAGCAAATCGCTGGTGGCTTGCTGCCTCTGCTGTGCTCCAACAGTAGTTTATATGAGTGTGTATACTTCAATCAAGAATGTAAATAGCCAGTGCTTTCACACTGAGGGAAAAAAAGTGCTCAACTGGAAGTTCTGTTGTTCATAAGTAAGTGTCAGTATTGTTAATCAATAGAAAGAGCAGTTACATTTTTGCAAAGAATTATACATGGCTATAGTAAATATTCTCGCTGAAAAAAAAAATCTGACTTTATGGAGTTCCAATGCTGATTAAAGTTATTATATGTGAGTAGTCCCAGTACTCCATGGGATGGTGTTCTGGCTCATCATTTGTCTCTGGAGCTTTTATGTGTATCCCGACTTGCCTCCCTCGCACAACATTTGTCGTGCCCTCTTTGTTCTCATCACGGGGACATTGTTGCTCTCAAATCTGTGCTGTCATTATCGCTCATCCTTATGGCTCAAACTGAGTCTTGCACGAGAAACCTACATCTGTCACGGGCAAAGAAGAAGAACCAAGAGGAGGAAAGAGAAAGCCACTGTGGCCGGGAGGAAGAAATCTGACAGCTGAGGCTCAATGAGTGGGTGGCGAGTGCAGAAGGGGCAGGACCTTGGAGTTGGCTACAGCGTACTCTACAGCTTGTATCGTCTCATTAGGAAATGCCAATCAGAGTACATGTGAACCACTTCCAAAAAAAAAAAGTTTATGCAAGATTTTTTTTTCTTTTAAGCTCGCCTTCACTAATCCACCTCCTCTTCCATCTGCCTCCCCCCAGCCACATGCCTCCCCTCCCTGCGTCATTCCACCATCTGCCCACCATTAATTGTTTGTGTTTCTCTGGTGGGCTGTGGATGACAGAGCCTCACACTGCATATGTTGTGACTGCAAGCAGGTGATACAAATTCCTGACAAGCTCATCGAGATGAGCCTTCCGTTCTGTTCTTAAACCATAATTATGCTTCGTTAGATACTGTCCAGCTCGTCTCGGTGCTAAAAACAGGGAAAGTCCGGTTGCTAGGAGACCACTGTCCCGGCTGAATGAATGCTCACTCCTCTCTTCCTCTGTCTCACGCTCACACTTTTTTCTCCATCGAGCATAGACAGCAATGTCAATCACAAAAATGACAGAAGCTCACACCCTCCCCATCGTACTCCCTTCACGAAGATCAGCTCTTCAATATGTCAAATTAAATTTTGTTTCATATTATGTGTCATGTGAATGTCTATGTGAGCGCACATGTGTGGGTGTCGTAAATGAGAACTCATTTATGCAGTATATTTCACCTAAATGCTTTATTTTTCACGTCTTTCACATAAAACATTTTTTTTTGTCAATTTATGTTTTCAGTAATGTTTGAGGGATGAATATTTTTCATCTCACCTCCCATTAAGTCAAGAGACATTTTGTGAGGCACAAAAGAAGAGAATAAACAGCAAGTACACAGGTTGGCCCACTGATATTCATACAATTTTATTAGCTGAATCACTATCTTGTAGCTTGATAATGGCTTCCGCTTAATGTGGGACTGCACAAAAGATTTCAATTAATCCATTTTACATACATGCACAGTTTTGAAATGGGAACAATGTGGCCTTAAAAAACATTAATTTATTGTATTGTCATTTAATGTGATTTTTGGGGAGCGCATAGATATCTTCTGTTTGAACAAAACCTGAGAAAGTGTCAAAAGACAATAAGAAGTTGTGGCTGAGATGAATATTTAAAAGGTATTTTCCATTCCGAGTTTGTCCCTAACCAAGAGTTCCCGTCACATTTCTTCCCTCATTTTTCTGTCCCTGAGCAGCACACTACTATTGGTGGAGCGTACTCGAGTTGCTATGCAATAGTGACAGGCTATTACTGGGCATCTGCACCACTGGTTGTTTTCAGCCAACTCTGGACAGTGACAGGGTAAAGCAGAGGGATGACAATTCCTTGTCCGGGCTTCTGAAAAGCTGCTATCAAGTTCTTGATTTCACGGAAATGCCGTTTCTGCACACCAGGAACAGTCTGAGGGATGATAATAAAGGAGAAAGTAAAACGGGGAGCAAGGGAGAAGTCTTCATCTTTCTTGAACATGTTGAAAAGGGAAGATGAGAAATTAAATGAACCAGGTGCACTTAACACAATACATCAAAGACTGACCGAAGTAAAAATGCACTGTTGTGTGTGTGTGTGTGTGTGTGTGTGTGTGTGTGTGTGTGTGTGTGTGTGTGTGTGTGTGTGTGTGTGTGTGTGTGTGTGTGTGTGTGTGTGTGTGTGTGTGTGTGTGTGTGTGTGTGTGTGTGTGTGTGTGTGTGCGTGTGCGTGTGCGTGTGTGTAAAAATTAAAAAACAAATGTTTCATGTATGGCACAATCAATTTAGAACTATCATTAAAGATAATAGAATAGAGAATAGCAGATGGGAAAATAAAACACAGGGGTATTGGAGGCTAAATTAGGAAAATGCAGACTGAGAGATCTTCACTCCCCTTGGGCTTTTTTCACGTTTAACAACAACAAAGAAAAACATTTATTCATGTTGATCACAAATCCATTTTTGAACCATGTGCCATTATCTCTGGAGCTTCCATTGTGGCCAATTAAAAATGAAATAGCAGAAACATACAGTATGTGGCTTCAAAATAACCCAAAATATTTGGAAGTCATTCCCTCCACCTGGCAAAACCGAAGCCCACTTGCGGGAGCTAAATTCAACATATGAAAATAATTTGGCTTTGTCAAGTAAGAGTCTTTTATTCAGCTCTTATTGCATTCAATTCGGTACTATCAGTCATGGTGACAAAAAAATAACCTTGATGCATTTTACATTCATTCAACCAAACACAGATTGCTTTCTTCTAATCTCCATGCAATTCTTTGCTCTCTCTGGCTGCAAGTATTGCCGTGAAAAATATTTCAATAAAGTGATATTGGTTATGAATAATGTAAATGATTATTGAGTCTGTAGCGCAGTCCATGTTTGTCCTCGTCAATGATGTATGATTGATAGTGTCAGTGTGCTACGTGACGGCAAGGGATTTTTATTTGACCATGCAGCAAAGACAGAATAAGTTGTCACTATATGTTCCCAGAATGACGACTGTGTATATGTTGCTGTATTTGCAGCCTCAATCATAGAACTCATCTCACCTTCCACATTCCTCATCCGAAGAGCTACAATCAGTGTCATGCAAAACACTGTGAATGCTGGGGGCGAGAAAATGATGGAGATGCTCCCTAAAAAAATGTTGGAAGGCTGCTCATGTGGCTAGATTGTGAAAGTTAATGTCGATACCTTGACGCCATCTGTTAGGCTGGATGCCCCTTCTGTATCGTGGATGGCCCACAGTATACTTTTGGCAACGGGGAAAGTATTCCCATAGGAAGTAATAGAAAATGAATTATTTTTGCCCCAGGGTCATATTGGCACACTCCCAAACCTGATTACCACACCACCGCTCCTAACAACATGTAAACACAATTCGTACACTGTTTACCCTTTTATGACATTCTCTGGATGCATGGCATCTTAGAGTAAGGTGGTGGGGTCTCATCTCATTGAATAAAATGATTATAATAATGGACACTAAAGTGAGCACGTTTTTCAGGAAATGTTTGTTTGGATGCTGAATTCAACACTTCAGGCTCTTTTGAGATTTTACTGTAGTGGTTTACGATGGCTATTGTAGTTTATCCGCAAGGTGGTTTAATGGGGTTGAGATCATGGAGGTCATATTCATCTACAAACAACCATGTACAGTATTTATGGGCCTTGCTTTAAGAATTGCACTACCTTTCATGCTGGAACAAATAAAAGGCCTTTACCCAAGTGTTTCCACAAAAACAGATGCCTACAGTCATCCAAAGTGTCTTGCTATACTTAATATTTAAGATTCGCACAATACAAAAACTTGACATTCCGATCTCTAACTGATGTCAAACATTTGGTTGTCTTACCTCTGCAGCCCATGAGCCTCCATCATGCTTGTGGAGTCTGTATGTAAAGACAATTCCTCTGTATCTACACACACACACACATATATATATATACTGTAGTACAGTACATATACTACATTATGATCAAGTATGTGTAAATGATTAATGGATGCCCACTTAAAAGATGTCAAAGTTGTTCTTCTACTCACAGCACACAGAGGCAGAAGACATCGGGTATCGAGTCACTGTTTCGGACCAAATAGCAGCCGTCCCGTCCATCCAGAGCCAGTCGCCTCTCACCCTCTAGTACACCAATTGGTCCATGGTAGACAGCCAAATTTTCCATCTTATCTTTCTCAAGGCCAGTTTACATACGACAACTGCTTTGTCGTTGTTTTTATTTCTAATACACTTCCCCTTTTTTCTCCTTCTCACTCACTTCAGCTTTTTAACTATTGTATGAGCCCAATGCTGGAATGCAGTTAAGGCGACATATTGCAAGCTTGAGCTTTGACTTAGGAGCTTTCTGAGCTTCTCCTCCTCCAACTCAACATTGGCGGCAGGAAGAATCCATTGAGTCACGTGGCTCGTTGCGCAGCAATCTTCCTCCATGCAGCTGTATGGCTTGGGGCGGATACAAGTACTTGAGTTAGGTGGCCTAAGTGGCGCGTTATTTCAGCGAGAGGTGGCTGCGCATGCATGTGAGTCATTCTTCCTTTCACCATCCACAGTCAGGGATTTTTGAAATAAAATTAACTCATCCAGAACAATGCCCATCATACTCATAATCAAGCAAGAAAAACTTGAAGTTAAAGGCAACATTTTGCTGGTCTTAATTTATGCTATAGTGCCATTTTCTTTGCAGTGGCTTTCATTTAGTCTACTGTATTATCATTTATCCTCCATCACTAACTCAATAGCTAACAGCCAATCAATTGCCACAAATGGCCGACACCATTTTGTATACTACAGTCAATAGCTCATTCATTCAAATCAAATCTAAAAAGCACAAAGGCACCTTCTTCACAGTTCTAAACATTGGATTTGTTCGTAGTAGTACAGATTGTCGTAGATTGTCAACATTCACAGCGCAATTAGCATCAAGCCATTAAGACATTGTTCACTTTTGACACGTTTGAGTCATAAGACTTTGTTGTTTTCACAAATTTGTAGGGTTAGGTAACAAGAAATGTGCCGTCCAAGAGTCGCCGACACTTCATTTTCTCAGTTCTCGTTCACCAGTGCCTTCTATTGATCGAGTGTCAAGGACGCATACACCTCATCCACCGAACAGCGAGGAAGCGGCTAATGAAGCCGCGTGTGTCTCAACATTCTGCAGTGCTGCTCCAAACTCCGCTTGCAATCTGTCCTGTCACTTGCAGAATTGCTGTTGTGCCCAGTGTAGCTGTAAACAGGAGCTGGTGATTAAAATATTGAATGTCGTATGCACATTTTGTTAAGCGCGTGCCATAGCATCTGGTGTGTCATACTGAGATGTACATTATCATTAGAGGCTAGGAGGCCGCATATGCTGAGACAGTGTGTCCTTCACAAGAACACACACTCCTACAGAAAATACATTTCTGACTTTGAGAATCTTTCAGTCTGAATGACTTTGAAGGTTTCTACAGTCACAACTGTAGCCTCCGAGTCATCGGTCTGTATCATGGCTCTCTTTCCCTCAGCTTGTAAAGATCATGAGCATGGGGCTTCTGGGCTGACTGTGTGGGTAAGCAGCCAGCACGGGCCCTGTCTGGCTGCCTAATACATCTGCAGCATGTTAGCGCCACTCAATGGTCAAACTGTAAATTACTACATTGAGAAGCATTATAGCATGGGTGGGCAAACTTTTTGAGTAGCGGGCCGAATTTGGTTCTAAATTTTGACCGGGGGGGGCGAACCAGGAGCAGATGGATGTAATGTTTGTGTGAAGTAATAAAAATGACGTGTAAAGGTCATTGCATAAAAGGTTTGTACTTTTAGCAGGTAGTGAAGCATGGATATTCAAAAAAAGCTTTTTGAAAACAAATGCATTTATTAACAGCATTAAAAAAATATTTCACCAAAAGGTTACTATCAGTGATTCTCATTAAATACGACACTGTTATTATGAATAATAGTTTCCATCACTTCAGCGCTTGCAGGTTAGATTTATGAAATATGTTTATCTAATGAGGCGAAATTACATTAAACGGCAAACAAATACATCATCTTGAAGAATCAGTGAAAGAATACATGTAAATAAAGTAATAAAGAAATCAATAGTATTGTTGGTCTCTCTTTTTTGCTTGTGCATCATGGTCTGGAGTATAATTTGTTGTGGTAATTCTTCGGATAGAGCCGAGGTGTCGGTCCGTTAACCGAGATCTGTGACAGGCTTTGTTGACGTTTCTGTGGCTGAACGTCTGCTCACACTGGTAGATCGAGCCAAATTGTCCACTCTTTTTTGTGTAAACACTCGGCACTCAGTGTCCACCTTTCTTTTCCTCGGGCCACTCATTTTAATGGAAGGATTCCAGGGGAAGGTTTGTGGGTGGCATTAGCGTTAAACTGTATCTGAAAGCTCAGCGAGCGAATTAGTGTTGGCTCGTGAGTGAACGATTCGTTCAAAAAAACGAATTTATTTCAGTGAACGAGAGTGAACGAATCACTTCCTGAAGTGACTCGTTCTTTTTCAGTTCATATGACTTCAACCAGTAGATGTCGGTAATGCGCATTGAAGCTGGTGCCACCTCGCCGTAAAACAAAACGAAGAAGAAAATGACGCAAGTTCCCGTTCACGAACAAGTCGTGAATTGCATTTCCCGTTCACAAACTGAACGTATCTGTGAGTAAACGAGTCAGTGATTTGCATTTCCAGTTCATCGCGAGAACGGATCAGTGAGGGAACGAATCCTGACTTTCCCGTTCGTGAACGAGTTAATGGGTGAACTGCCTTCCCGTGCATCAACGGATCAGTCAGTGAACGTGTTGCGTCTCCTGGCGTGAACAATGTAAGTCAGAATGTAGATTTACGATTTGCCAAGAAAAGAAAGAATCACTCACTGAAAAAACACTTCTTTTATGCACGATTTCTCCAAGGGTTAGGGTTAGGTTGTCCTAAATTCATCTTGTTTTTCCTTTTTAATCACTTCACTGGTTTCTTTTATATCAAACACTCTGATGAAGGTGGAAGAAACCGCCGAAACATGTCCGGTATGCACCTAAAATAATTTGTTTGATATAAAAGAAACCAGTGAAGTGGTTAGGGTTAGGGTTAGGGTTAGAGCTAGGGTTAGTGCTAGGGTTAGGTATTTTGAGTTTGGGTTAGGGTTGGAGTTAGGATTAGGGTTTAGAGCTAGGGTTAGGGTTAGAGCTAGGGTTAGGGTTGGAGCTCGGGTTAGGGTTAGTGCTAAGGTTAGGGTTAGAGCTAGGGTTAGGGTTAGAGGTAAGGTTAGGGTTAGAGTTAGGTTTAGGGTTCGGGTTAGAGCTAGGGATAGGGTTAGAGCTACGATTAGGGTTAGGGTTAGAGCTACGATTAGGGTTAGGGTTAGAGCTAGGGTTAGGGTTAGAGCAAGGGTTAGGGTTAGAGCTAGGTTTTGGGTTAGAGTTAGAGCTAGGTTCCATAAAACCACATATATTCCATTCAATGTGAGCGAGGGTTCCATAGTGTAGTGGTTAGTGCCCTGGACTCTCACCCGGGTGACCCGGGTTAAATCCCAGTGAGACCTCAAATATTTTATCATAGAAAAATTTGCAACACAGTTGCTCGTGTGCTGCCCCAACCATTTGCCTGTGAGCTGCTCCATAAAATCATAGATATTCCATGCAATGTAGGCGAAGGTTCCATAGTGTAGTGGTTAGTGCTCTGGACTCTCACCCCAGCAACCTGGGTTCAAATCCCAGCGAAACCTGAAATATTTTATCGTAGAAACATGTGCAACACAGTTGCTCGTGTGCTGCCCCATATAACCATTATAACTATTAGCTTGTGAGCTGCTCCATAAAACCATATATATTCCATGCAATGTGAGTGAGGGTTCCATAGTGTAGTAGTTAGTGCTCTGGACTCTCACCCCAGTAGAACTGGATTCAAATCCCAGTAATACATGAAATATTTTATCATAGAAAATTTTGCAACACAGTTGTTCGTGTGCTCCCCCATATAACCATTATAACTATTTGCTTGTGAGCTGCTCCATAAAACAATATATATTCCATGTAACGTAAGCGAGTGTTCCATAGTGTCGAGAGTCAGTGTGATTCCCTCGTTAAGTGCTCCTGCGTGAAAACTTTTGGCTCCTGTAGAGCGTGAAAATGACCAAAAACTTTTCACGCAGGTGGACTTAATGAGGGAATCTTGGGAAACATGTTGGAATGCGGCCCCGAGGACTAGAGCTTGACACCTGTGACCTTTGACCATGATATTTCCCTAATAAAGTGGCCTGTTATTAGGTACACTTGAAAATGGCGGTGTACCTAATGGAGTGTCCGTGTGATTCCCTCGTTAAGTGCACCTGCGTGAAAACTTTTAGCTCCTTTTGGACGTGAAAGTGGCTAAAACTTTTCACGCAGGTGCACTTAACGAGGGACTCTTGGAAAACATGTTGGAACGCGGCCCCAAGGACTAGAGCTTGACACCTGTGACCTTTGACCATGATCGTTCCCTAATAAAGTGGCCTGTTATTAGGTACACTTGAAAATGGCGGTGTACCTAATGGAGTGTCCGTGTGATTCCCTCGTTAAGTGCACCTGCGTGAAAACTTTTAGCTCCTTTTGGACGTGAAAGTGGCTAAAACTTTTCACGCAGGTGCACTTAACGAGGGACTCTTGGAAAACACGTTGGAACGCGGCCCCGAGGACTAGAGCTTGACACCTGTGACCTTTGACCATGATAGTTCCCTAATAAAGTAGGCTGTTATTAGGTACACTTGAAAATGGCGGTGTACCTAATGGAGTGTCCGTGTGATTCCCTCGTTAAGTGCACCTGCGTGAAAACTTTTAGCTCCTTTTGGACGTGAAAGTGGCTAAAACTTTTCACGCAGGTGCACTTAACGAGGGACTCTTGGAAAACATGTTGGAACGCGGCCCCGAGGACTAGAGCTTGACACCTGTGACCTTTGACCATGATAGTTCCCTAATAAAGTGGCCTGTTATTAGGTACACTTGAAAATGGCGGTGTACCTAATGGAGTGTCCGTGTGATTCCCTCGTTAAGTGCACCTGCGTGAAAACTTTTAGCTCCTTTTGGACGTGAAAGTGGCTAAAACTTTTCACGCAGGTGCACTTAACGAGGGACTCTTGGAAAACATGTTGGAACGCGGCCCCGAGGACTAGAGCTTGACACCTGTGACCTTTGACCATGATATTTCCCTAATAAAGTGGCCTGTTATTAGGTGCACTTGAAAAGGCGGTGTACCTAATGGAGTGTCCTAGTGACGTCACAGATCAAACAGCCAATCAGGAGGTGGGGGTGAGGGCGGGTGTGGCACTTTTCACTTTCGCTTAAGCTTTTTCCCTATTGAAGTGGCCTGTGATTAGGTACACCTCATGGACACTATAATAGGAACACTACACGAAGTAAAAAAAAAGAAAAAAGAATAAATAAATAAGAAAGTGTAGTGAACGATTCGGTGAACGATTCTTTTGAACAAATATTTTGAGTGAACCGATTCTAAAGATTCAGTTCTTAACTGGAATGCACATCACTAGTACAAAACAGTGCAGACGATCACAGGCTTCCAGGTTGAAATAGCCGACTGGATAATGACACGGGCTCTTGCTCAGTATGAACTTGGTTTGATCCCACGTGTGAGAATGTACTCAGATGTGCTTTTATTGTCCAATTAACCCTTTATTTATTTATTCTTTTGTTTGTTTTTTTACCTCGTGTAGTGTACCTACTGAAGTGTCCATGAGGTGTACCTACACATATTATATAAAGCAGTTAACCAAATGTCTGATTTTTGTTTTAATTGGCGAATAAAAAAAACAAGGAATAAAACACCAGACAAGTTTTAACAAAAATGTTTATTTGAAAATAATAATAATATTAAAAGTAAATTTCAAACCAGCAATCTAATGTGAAATTGCAGTAGATATGGATATTGGATAACAATATTTAGGCGTATATATGCATACACGTTATTTAAAAATTACTACAAATTTTATAAAATCAAGATTCCCCAAAGAGAAGCATAATCTCCCCGTTGTTGCATAACGGCGCATCCCTTCGTGCAATAAAGTTAGCCGTTAGCTTGGAGAAAACGTGCATAAAAGAAGTGCTGTTTCAGTGAGTGGTTCTTTCTTTCCTTGGCAAATCGTAAATCTGCCTTCTGGCTTACATAGTTCACGCCAGGAGACGCAACACCTTCACTGACTGATCCGTTGATGCACGGGAATGAAGGCAGTTCACTCGTTAGCGAACGGGAAAGTCAGGATTCGTTCCCTCACTCATCCGTTCTCGCGATGAACTGGAAATGCAAATCATTCATTGACTCGTTCACTCACAGATCCGTTCAGTTGGTTAACGGGAAATGCAATTCGCGACTCGTTCGTGAACGGGAAGTTACGTATTTTCTTCTTCGTTTTGTTTTACGACAAGGTGGCACCAGCTTTAATGCGCATTACCGACGCCTACTGGTTGAAGTCATGTGAACTGAAAAATACACCAATCGTTTTAGGAAGTGATTCGTTCACTCGTTCACTTTATAATACTTTTTTTTTTAAATCTGTAATTCGAATAACCTTTTTATTTATTTTCTTTGCTTTTAAATGTTGTAACTTTTTTGTTTGTAGATTATTTTAAATGTTGAAGTTGTTGTTTAAGTTGTGTGAAGCATTTAACATTATAAAAAAAATGATATGGTCAAGATACAAGGAGGGGGAAATGGGTACCTGACTCTTAACGGGTGTTATATACTTTAGATTGAGCTGATGAAATCTGTTATTATTGACATTACTATTATTCGTACTGTTTATTATTATTATTATTATTATTATTATTATTATTATTATTACTGCTACTATTATTATTATTACTTATTATTATTATTATTATTAATAATAATAATAATAATACAACTATTATTATTATTATTATTATTATTATTATTATTATTACTATTATTATTATTGTAAAAGGACATAACCTGTCACACAACAAACAAGAAAAACTAAGTGATTATATTAGTAATACTGTATACAATATACATTATATCAATTGACTCTTGCTTTGGTTGGTCTCTTGTATGTTTTTTTTTTGTTGTGCTTTTCAGTTTTCTCTTTGTTTTTTCTCTCAATGCTGGTTATCAATATCTCTTATAGCTGTATATCGTATAAGAATATAATAGTACAGAAGTACTTCCTTTTTCTTAGAAAATCCATTCAGACAACGGTATTGCTCCTGATAGTGGAAAAAAAAAATCATATACATACATAACCATGCATTCCACATTCAACATACGTAACCCTTAGTACAGGGCAGGCAAGAGGGGGATTGCTGCTTGAGGAAAGAATTTTCTGGTAGCCAACTCCAAAATCATAGTTGTCTCTTGTAATGCACATAACAGGACTCTTAGCAATTAATGGGACCATTAATTTGGTTGCTCAGGGGCTGCTTCCCTAAGGCACACATCAGTGAATTAAACTTATTATCGCGTATCATGAGCACCAATCAGTCTGTTATTATAGTGTTTTCAGTAATAAGTGTGGATTATGTTATGTTTTATTCACATACTTGATAAGAACATGTTGCTTTATGGTTTGTGATGATGATTATTAGCAATCATTATCCTAACAAGGGAATAATTTAAGCAAAGGATAAAAAATTATACACTTAATATAAAGTGGAATATACTGTGAGTGTTGACTTAATGTAACGCATTATGGTAACTGATGACTTGATGTAATGCATTGTTGGATTTGATGAAAATAAGTCACCAACTTAATTGTTACAAAGATACCAAGGACAAGGACTATACTAGCTTAATCAAACTCTTCCAATTCTGTTGCATCATTGTCATTGTCCCCAAAAGCTCCTTCAAATTTCAATTACGATTGACTTTAGTATTCTCTATTAATTTAGTGTCATCATCTGTGAATATTGGTGAAAATAAAGCATTATTTTGACAAAGGACGGAATAGAAAGTACAACTTATTTGTTTTTGAATTCAGGGATTAAAGATACAAATGAATCCTCAAGTGAAGAACAGACAGTGATGAAAAATATGAACTCCTTTAATACACACCAAGGTCTAACGATCAATTATATAATAGGTTTCGTCAGATTTCGGGGTGTTGGGTGGCCTTCAGCGGGGAAAACAAATCCCCTCTATGAATTCCCAGCTCACATAGGGGCAGCCCAGGGTCAGTCAGATATGTGAATGATCTATAGTAGACACAAGTAGCAGACAAAGATAGTCCATTGATTAGCACAACACAAGTGTTTGGACTGGAATGCATTATCAGAGCACCTGTATAAGACTATGTTAGACAGCCTTGATATGTGCAATGCATTACGAGGTCATTCGAGGAGCGTGAGGCACTAAACATATTGCTGTCATGTTTTTCTTTTGAAATTCAGGCAAAGGAATTGCTTTACTCAACATATTTTAAATAATATTGTACAATAGTGAGATTGGATTAACTGTTTGACGGTAGACCTATGAAATAATGTAATATCTGCATTTATTTCTTTGCAGAATGCAACTCTTGACAAATGAAGAGAATATATGGCCACATAAAGTGCTTTAAGTTGACTTGAGTTGAGTTCAGTGAGTGCTCAACATTTCATTATTTCGAAGAGGAACTGAATTCACCGTTTTAATACCCAAATTTGAACTTACTATGCTCTTCTGTAGGAAATCAACATCTTAATAAGTGTTAGTGTATTATACGTTTATTAACAATTATGTTGTAGCATTTTAATTATGATTAGGATCTACAAACAAGCGTAATAGCCATTATACAACCATAAACCACGATTGTGGTAAATACCAATGCTGATAATTTATGACAACTGAGGCATAAACCTTTCTCTGGCTACCGGTCTAATAAATGTTTTAAGTGCCTTACGTTCTAAAAAGTGAAACAATAAATTTTAATCACACTGAGTGACTTACTCCAAAGAAAATTATACTTGAGTCAGATTTTGACATCAAGTGGGTATTTGTTGGCTGGATATACGTATTCTGACAGAAACATACATAAATATCATAGAATCTATTTCCAAATGTATTTGCCACTTTTTATTCCCCGACCCCCCCCCTTAAATTCATATCTATGATATTGTTAACGGTGTATAATTTGGAGGGAATACTATTATGGTAACTTCAAACATGGCCTAGAAGTTCCCATTCAACTGTGCATTGTACAACATAAAGTTGAGCAATAGCAAACCAAACCAAAACATTTCAAACCTCACCTTTTGTTAGCTTGTGAGATGGCATTAGTTGCAGAGGATATAGAAAGGAAAGGAGAGATCGTTTATAGTCATAATATTAGGCAGCCTTCAGTGTGGTGAAGTGCAGTTTTACAACCTAATAAACATATCGTTAAATTAATACCTCTGACAGTGTCAATAAAAACTGAGCTGTTATATCTTTGCTGAACCAGAATATGCAGTTGTCTTGGCACTCAGGCTGTGTATGTGGCCATAGTGTATCACCTGTACTTTACATTAAAACATAATCCCTGTTTATCCTTTTACTTTTTTATTTAATGTATGTGTGTTACTCATGCTAAATCCCGTTCATTTGTGTGAGTGATCATACTGTGTAGGACTAAGGAAGTCAGAGAACCAGGAAAACACACATAATCACAGGATTAAGATGTAAATAAAATCAATTAAATTGCCGTTGGTCTTTACTGTAGGCTACTGCAATGTTTTGTTGACCAGCATGTATAGCAGATACAAACTTGACCCCGAATAAACAAGCTAACACAGGTTAATATGACATTCCAAAGGTGGTGCTTTACTTTACCATCTGAATCCTTTCAGTGCATTCATGTAGGATACCTAAAGGAACAACAAAGTATTTCCCTTCATAGATCGATTCTTCTCATTATTAAGGATGTGCAGAGAAGTCATATTGGGGAAAAAGCATGCTGCATCAACTTATCATGTTCTACAATGGACTCTACGGAAGTCTGGTGACCTTCTATTCACACGCTCGGTGCATGAAGGATGGAGCAAAATGTAGACTAAGTTTGTGCGCAGTAACAACTTTGCAATTGTATTTCAAAAACAGCAAAACATACGATCTCCATTGCTTTGAAAAATCAGTTGGCAATTGTTTTGCAAAATCAGTCTCAATCTTCAGGTGACAGTATTTTTTTCCCCTTACTATTCCTGTATCAACCCTATGTGGTTAGCTCGTCAGTCACCTAAGCATGTGCAGAGGCTTCAACAATTGCCAGATCTTTCAAGTCACTGAGTTTTCGGGAGAAAGAACTGAGCCTAGTGCTGAAGGAGCCCCTCTTTTGACTGTGATCCTCCTCACGTGCCTTCAAACGTACGCACAGACCCTTACTGAGGGCACCCAGTCGGCCCCGGAAATGGTTCCCGATGAAGCAGTACAGCACAGGGTTGATGGCAGAGTTGGAGAAGCCCAAGCAGAGGGTGAGCGGTGTGAGATTCTGGACAGCCCACCCTGCCCAGCAAGTGTCCAACCAGTCGTAACTCTTCAGTATGTCAATAAAGGTCACGCAATGGAAGGGGAACCAGCAGAGGAAGAAGGCCAAGACAACAGCAGCCACAGTCCATAAGACCCTTTCCAGCCCCCTTCCCTCCACGGGTTTGCTTCCACTGGAGCTGGGGTTCACACATGTGGTCGGGGGTCGCTCTGGTTTACCGCAGCTGTCCTGTGACCTTGAGGATTTAAATGCGCCGCCAGAGTGTGGTGGTCTCCGCAGGCTTATGAGTCCAGAGCCAGCCAAGAAGTGTCTGCCAATGGCGCAGTAGCAACAAGAGATGATGATCATTGGCAGCAAAAAGCCCAGAAGTACTTTCATCCAGGCCAGGCTGCGATACCAGGTGAGATCCGGATAGATAATCACACAAGCTTCCACGTCGTACTCCTTGATGAAGTGCGTGTCCCTCAGAGCTATGGTTGGCGCCGTGCAAGCCAGTGCCAGAACCCACACCAGGATGCACATGAGCTTAGCACGTTTCAGGTCTCGAACACTCTGAGAGCGCAGTGGGTGCACCAGAGCAAGGTACCTGTCCACGCTCATGCAGGTGATGAAGAATATGGAGGCATACAGGTTGAGATTATGAAGACTTCCGGAGATCTTGCAGGCTACTCTTCCAAAGAACCAGCTGTACCCTTGCGAGTAGTAAACAGCCCAGAGTGGGAGGGACAGCAGGAACAAAAGGTCCGACACGCAAAGGTTCAGCATGAAGGTGTTGGCCACAGTTCTCCTTGAGGCGCTTGTGTGGGCCAACACGGACACGGCCAGTGTGTTGGCAATGATGCCCAGTACGCAGATAATGCTGTAGACGGAGGGGATGATGGTGGTCATGGGTACCGGTGGCCAGTCGGTGCAAACAGACGCATTCTCACTGTTTTTGCTCGTATAAGGAGAGATGGTGGAGTTAAAACTCAAGCTGTCATTTGGGACTGCCATAATGGAACAATTCCACTTCCCTTCTTTTTGTGCTCCAAGGTCCACTGGAAAGAAGCGAAAAGGAAATTCAGACGCCTTTTATGGATCACAATTTGTTTTTCTAAGTGATAAACTTAGCATTTGGCTCAAATATCTTCTTGGATCTGCAATACAAGTGGAAACAACTCTTGCAGTCAGCTTCTAATAAAACCAAAACAAAAGGCCTGTTGGCCGACTACTGGATTTCACAGAAACATGGTTTTCACATTAATACCTAAAAGCAGGTTTTGAAATATTCATACCATATATGGAAAATGTCTCGAGTTTAATTTGACATGAAATGGAGAATCTAGTGAAAGCAGCTGGTTTGGTTGCATTGGAAGAATCCATTAATAAGGCTGTCAAGGATACAAACACGAGGAAAAACATCACCAAACCTTTTCAACTTCATTAAATAAAGATATTGTGACTTATAAAACAAACAACACGGAGTAATTTCATTCTTTTAAACTAGAAGATAATTTACCTCGAGTGGTTTGTCCAGTCTGATAGGTTGAGTTGTTTTAATGCCTCATTTGTCTAAAGTCCATCTTTCTGCATTATCCCCCTCTCTATAAATAATCATGAACCATGTCGAGCCTCAGAGTATGCAAGCAGTGAACATGGTGTCTGGAACCTCTGGGAAACCAGATGAGGCTGCCGGGGGGTCTTATAGCCCCCATGATGATTGCGCAACAGGGGAAGGTGCACACACGTCACGTTGTCATCATCAGAGAGGCGGGCTTGTACCTGGACTCAAGCCAATCTGCACAAATGTAGTTAGTATTTTCATTCTCCCCCTCCTTTTTGGTTTCTAGGAAAAGGTCCAATAATGAGATAATCAAGTCAAGGTGGGAGTTTCGCACGCATGCTGCTGCATAGCCTTTTTATTGGGCTGCTTATTATCAGAGCTAATATACTGCTCTTCAAAGAATGACACAATTTATTGCATGTTGTTTTTAATTCCTATATGCTGTGTTTCTTATTACACTGGTAATTTGTAGTGACAGCAAAATGTGATGAAACTTCAAATTGTATCGGTACAGATAGCTGGCTTTCATGTTGCTATTCGGGCCAATACTCTACCGCTCTAGTTCAAAGGTCTGATAAATGGGAGAATTTCATCATCACACATTAAAAAACACAAAAAAAGTCATCATGAGTTGGAAAACCTTTTGGTGTTATAAATAACATGGTGCCATGAAGGAGTCAAGAAGAAACAGAATTTTTAAATTGGGTCCTGAGCTATTATATAAGCAAATTCTTTTGTTCAGACAATAAAACTTTTTTTTGGTCCTAAGCTGATGAACCCCTTCTGGGGTTTAAGGTAACCAAATGACCTTCACCCCAACCAGGGCCTGTGATATGAGGGCTACTTGTGAATTATCCTCGCACTGTCTTACTCTGCCAGCGGTCAGATAAGCCATGGGAAATATGTACTTTGTCTCAACGGAAGTCAAGCCAGTCGCTGGGGCATTTGGGGGAGGGTGGGCGGAAGATGAACGAGGAGGACGAGCATATATTGCATGACGCAAAAGTAAGGACGGGCAGGAGAAAGGGAGAAAAAAGAGGGATGAAAACAGTGACTGTAGAGATGTTCTCCAATGTTTTTTCATTAAAGCCTCGAGTGCAAGTTAATGATGCAAAGCTCTATGACCGATTACATCACAGCTCCTATATGATCAATGGTGTAAGCATTTCTGTGTGCGTCTGCTTCAATGCAGTACCTGGTCAAGCTGATACACTTAATCTAACCCTGCTATTCACGCCTCTGTTTATGCGACGGCTCAGATGTGTGTGCGCTTTGCTCCATTGACTATCTATCAGAACGTGACGTGTCCTAATGGCTGTGAGAAAGCTGACACTGAGGAGGATGGATGAATCGAGCACAAATTTGCCTTTCCAAATGCTCAGAAATTAGATATTAAAATATATGTATATATACATATATATATATATATATATACATACATACATATATATATATATATATATATATATATATATATATATATATATATACATATTTGTATTAGTCCAATTTTGCTGTATCTCTCATGTTTTGCTTTAAAATGCCAAAATGAATAATATGGGACCATGTCATTAAACAAACAAACAAACAAAAAAGCTGGGGGTGGCCTATGACTTATGCACATTATTGTGCACACCATTGTGCATCAACCAGCCACAAAATTATGACGACTTGGACATCATAATAATAACCTTGCTGACAGTGTCAATCAAAAGTGAATATTTTTGTCTTTAAAAAGGCATGTTACGTGAAACAGTGTCTGTACCGGCAATCATTATTTTTAGCGGATGGTTATCATGATGCTGCTGGTTGGTAATTCTTACACTAAAAGTGTGTTTCATCTCATGTCCACGTCCCTTCTTTTCCCTTTCACTTGTTTTTCACTTAAAGTGCTACTTTGACCTTTGTCAACATTTGCTGACTTTCTCCTATCTGGAGACAATCGATCTGTACAAATCAGTGCACTGGCAGACGCTTAACTTTTATGGAATTTAAGGCATCCAAGCATGTGTTTACCCCAGCAAACACATATTGTAATTGGGCCTTCGTTTCGCTTGGGCTCCAACGGTGAGGCTCAGTGATGAACAGTGTGGTGTGACTCTGTTGCTGTTTGCTCATCAGACATTCCAGTTGCAGATGCCGCCACTGTAACGAGCTGCAGATAAGAGGGCAACAGAGCAGAGAGCACCGAACTCAAACTTAAACCCTCAATGAACATTTATCAAACAGGCAATTATTTTTTCCCTCATACTATTATCATTTTTCAGCTTATCAGAGTTCTGTTTCCACTCTATGCACTCGTTAAAATTTATTGAGGACTGTTGCTGCAATTCAACTGTAATGTTATTTGCAAACCTAATTTGCTTTTTGTTTGTTTGTACGAGTCTGATATAATCTATCAAGGATCAACAAAGAACTCATGCGCACGACTAAAGAGATATAAGCGCATTCTTTTTTTCAAACACCCTTATTTTGCTGAAACTCGTATGTTTACACTGTATGTTTTGCTGATAAGTGTACTCCGTGTTTACTTTATGATTGAGGTCCTTCCTTTCTGGTCAGACCCTGAGAAGACAGTGACCACAAACTGGGCCCTTCAGGCTATCTCCCTGTGGAAAATGTGGCTCTCGGGGTGAGAGGTGGGAGGTCAGGATTGTAAAAACCACTTCCTCTGAGCGTAAGACAAATCCAAGAGCACAGCGGACAACATGAAAATGTCCAGTCGAACATGAAGTTCTCAGAACATTATTATAGCTACTGTTTGTGTGGTGGAGGAAAGCAGGGGGTGAGGGGATGGCGGGATGCGTGTACAAGCAGAGGGGACCCTAGAGAGAGGCGAAAGAAGGTTTCACTTAACTCATTCAGTGCCAGTCCAGTTACAATAGATGTTGGACATCTATAGGCATCAATGGCAGTGAAAGTGTAAACATGCCGACTTCCTTCAAACAACTAACTTCCATACGTATATATTCATTTTTAATGTCATTAATAATTTAAAAAATGCAAATGGAATGACCACAAACAATGGGATACTTATCTTAATATTTTGTTGCGCAACTTGTTAAAGATATCACTGCGAGTGCTATCGGCAACTCTTAATGTGACCTTTTGGCCCACTCCTCATAAGTGAACTTCTATGGCCAGTTCATGTTTGAAGGAGCCAGATTTCATCTCATTCCACATTTAGATCAGAGCTCATAGAAGGGCAAGTCAGAATACTGGAATGTTTTTTTCTTAACCATTCTTGGGTGTCTGTAGCTTCGAGGTCTTTATCCTGAGATGCTCAGTCCCAGAACATAACTAAACTACCTCACCATGAATACATTTTTCTTTGTAGGCTTAATTTTTGGCCCTGTAAATCGCGGAAATGGTGAACTCAGTCCAGCATGATTTAGACCTTCATTTTCAAAACATTACTATCATCATCCAAGACAAAAGAAATGTCGATTGGATAGTGTGCTTTAAATTTCAACGTGAACTCGACTATGTATACTCAAACATTAGCTAGGAGTATGAATTGATATGTTAGAGTACTGCAAAAGACAAATATTTTATATATCTATGAATGGTTGTATTGAACTACTAATATGTTGCATGTGGTTTGACTGCGGCCATCGATGTAGTTGGCGCATATTGGATAAACATCCAGACTTGATTAAAAAAAAGAAGCAAAAGTCTCTAATCGTCTCCTCAGTTCAAGCCAACCACTCAAAGTGAAACTAAGGTAAATGAAAAATGTTATCACATCGTCTTTAATAAGGGAAAGAAAAACTACCGTTACATTCACAAGAAGACAAGATGCATTTTGTTATCCGATGGCTGCTCGGTTTTCCAGATGCTTGTTTATCCAAAGGGTGAGAACATAAGATCGCAAGATGTCTCATCTGACATCTTTTGTACTCGATTTTTCACATGTGAGAAAGCACAGAGTAACTAAGGGTCACGACGCCGGTTAACCTCAAACTGATTTTAGGAGCTTCAATTCCCCTGAGGAGCCGTAAAGATGCTATAGAGATGTTAACTGATTGCATATGTGGCAACAACAATGTTTCCCAGAGCATAGATGGTGCAGGTTTATTTCTTGCACAATTTCCATGTTCCCTGGTCATCAAAAATTTAATCCATTTGTGATACACACATGTAGAAATAATGAAAAAACACAACAACTGTGTGACTCAGGATCCAACTCTGCATACAGTAAAGTGATGAGCTGTGTTTGGGTCAGTTTCTTGACAACACAAGAGAAGGCAGTTTATAGCCTCGGTTATAAATAGCAAACACATTCAGAACATTTTTCGGCACACTACTCTATGAACCAATGATTAAATACAATACCAGGAATAGTCCTGTTAAAAATGATTTCTATTGTTATTGAAGCACTCCACCCACCATGCTATTGAATAATAAAACTTTGCTTAAGTGAAAGTAAGAAACCTAGCGAGTTCAAGATTTGACAAAAGATGAGTGTAGGTCAAATGTATTTGATGTTTTAATGTAACGGGGGTGCGGCTCGGTAGGGCACACTGGTTAGCGCGTCCGCCTCACAGTTCAGCGGGTGCCGGTTCGATTCCACCTCCGACCCTCCCTGTGTGGAGTTTGCATGTTCTCCCCATGCCTGCGTTGGTTTTCTCCAGGCACTCTGGTTTCTTTCCACATCCCAAAAACATGCATGGTAGGCTGATTGAGCACTCCAAATTGCCCAGATGGAGTGCGGATGGTCGTGTGTCTATGTGTGCCCTGCGATCGGCTGGCAACCGGTTCAGGTGTCCCCCGCCTAATGCCCGATGACAGCTGGGATAGGCTCCTGCACGCCCGCGACCCCTGTGGGGACAAGCGGTATAGAAAATGGATGGATGGATGTAACAGGGTCACCGGGGCATTTTCATCTGCTGGGTGCAGAAACAGATTTTCTTCAGATTTTGCTTGGCAAGGGAAGTCCATTTGTCATTCAAAACCACTGTCCAGTTTACCCACTTGTTCCATTCGTTTTGTCTGCAGTGTATTTTTGTATTTGTTTTGTCAGTGGGAAAGTCTACTCCTAAATGTAGCTCTATTGTACAAGGTACTTTCATTTCAACAGTAGCAGATTTATTGTGCCGCATCCATAATGCCTGACAGACTATAGTGTACAAGGCAAAATGCCTTGATGATAAATTATAAACTTACAGTCACACAGTCAGAAACATAGCAGAGAGCCAGGTGTCAAAAAAATAACAGGTTTCCAATCTTTGTGACAGCTCTGCATCAAGGTTAACGCTTCCTTCGTTGCTGATAAGTGACATTTAAGATTGATGTAACTGACAGCCGGGACAGGAGCGGCACGGAATCAGGCTAGGACCAACGCTCATCGTTCCAGTCACTGAGATGAAGATGCTGATTGATGGGGCTAATATTAGCTCTGTGTTTCAGCGTCCAACGGGAGATTATTTGCAGAGGAATTCTTTGAGTATGAGGGAAGAATTATTTTTGGCACTATATTTATTACCGCCAATCCACGAGGACAGGAACAAAAATCCAATAAACTGCATACAGTAAAATCTTAGGGGGGCGGGGTGCCACTGATTATGTTGTATGTTTCAACTATTACAACACTGATAAAAATAAAGAAGTGCATTGTGGATGCCATCCATTGTAGCTTTTACATCATACAAATAATCCCTAAAACGTCACAGACTGAAAATTGTTCTTGGTATTGAGGTATACGATAATTTAAAAAAATTGGACATTGCTCTAGTTTTGTAGTAACATCAGATTTAAGTTAGAATCTGAAAATAGTGAAAGGGAGAAACACAAAAGCATTCCACTGACTAC
This sequence comes from Syngnathus floridae, assembly GCF_059516105.1. NCBI lineage: Eukaryota > Metazoa > Chordata > Actinopteri > Syngnathiformes > Syngnathidae > Syngnathus > Syngnathus floridae. The sequence continues at coordinate 12,815,375 of NC_142413.1, read as the reverse complement.
TCGAAAACGTTTCTCTGGAGGTGTTATCAGCTCGAGGAAAGGAGCAGGAGAGGAAGTTAACTACATTATGACTTGACCATCTGTGCCTACGGGAGACAAGGGTTAATGACCCTAGAACAGTGGGCCCCAACCTTTTTTTTTCTGCCACATCCCAGGTTGTGCAAGTCTTATACAAGTCGATCCAAGGTATTCAGCGACGTTGGGTGGAGGGAGGGGGTTAATGGTACTTGGTAATAAACGTGAGTCCACTGGTTTCTTTTGTTTTGTCACCAATATTGAATAACTATTTAACGCAGTTAGCCACCAAGTATGATGCTTTCGAGGCACCTTTGTAGACAAATAAGGCATCGACTCATTGGCGAGCCGCTAGTCACCTATTGGGCTTCATGTATGGGAATCACCTGAAACTGTAAATCCATATTCAAGAGGAAAAAAAAAGACAAAGGTTTTTTTTTGCGTGTGTAATGTGTAGTTAATAAATTTGATGCCACTCTTTGTAAGAAGACAGGCACGCTCGGCGGCCAGTCATGAAGGTTGCTGGAACAAACCTGATCCTTAAAGAAAATATACCACAGAATAAAGCCGTCAACACATCTTGTGTCTTTGCGGTCAGTATAAGAACTGTATTTTCTGACACCCTTGGCACACTGATTTGTTGAGTTCAGTTAAGGCCATAGAGCCACACGCAATCGCGAGAGAGTCCCCACCTTCCGCAATTTCGCAAAAGGCTCCACAGCTTGATCTTTGTGGCATCCATTAAATAGTTCAACTGAAAATATGCAGTCTTCTGGTAGTTACTATCAGCATGGAGAGCAGCGAAGATAAAAGATTTGGATGAAGGATTCCCCCAGAATTTAACAATTTATGTTTACTAGATTGGAGCGACAAACTTTATACAGTGTCATTGCTTTCTGAATACTACAACAACACACAAAATGACAATAGCTACCTCAAGGGTAGGCAATGCTGGACCGAGAGAGCAACTGTCCTTCCTGTTTTAGGAATGTTACTCTAAAACAAACTGATTCAAATGATCAGGATCCTTATCAGGATTTTTACACAGCTCGCTGATAAGCTGATCATTTGAATCAGGTATGTTGTAATAGGAGAACTTCGAAAACAGGCAATAGGAGCAGAGTTGCCTAGCTAAGGTGTGTGTGTGTGTGTGGGGGGGGGGGGGGTAAAGCAGTCACTGAAAAAATATTGAAATTACATAAGTAATGATCAAATTTGACTGAAATTTTTTTGTTGAGCATCAACAATCAAATGGTCAAAAATGATGGCAAAGCACTCCAGTTGTCCCAAGTTGGTAGGTTTTGCTCTCCAAAATCCAAACTGCATGTTTCAGCTCAGATTCAAGGGACACTGTGTGAGATGTAGCAGCCCTAGGACATAAGGGAGCCTCCTTCAGTGTTTCCTTCTTGCTTGCATCTGTGAACACAAGACTTTAGTAGTATATGCCTTGACAAAAGGCTCCGTTTTGGTCTCATGTGTCCAAAGGACATTCTTCTAGAAAGTCTGCAGCCTGTCATCATGGAAGGTGGCACGTTCCAGTCTTGCTTTTCCATAATTTGCTTTCATCAGATCTACCATGAAATGTCAATTGAAAAGAAAAAACACATTTAAATAAGACCATGTTAATAGAGGCCAGAGAGAGCTGACACAGAAAATGTCCCCCGACCTTTAAACTTTGCTGACTCAGCCATATTGGGTCAGACAATCTTCTAGGCCTTTGGGGCTGTTAATGCGACAAAGGAACATAATTTAATATGAACTTATGAAAATGGGTGTACCTGTCTTCAAAGAAGGAGAGCTCAATTTTCTATTTTACCATGTCTCTTCAAAGTCCTTGAAAATTTAGAAAAATGACCAAAGATGTTAGTTAGGGCGGCTTGCTGATCGCGATGAGCCAGGTAAGACGCATAGCCGTCCAAAGTCATCTCGGTCTACTGGCCCTCGCACTTTGGTCATAGGCGACTCCATTACCCGAAACATTACGCTTAAAAATCCAGCCACGGTAATGTGTATTCCTGGGGGCAGAGCACCCGACATAGAAGCTAATCTTAGGGAGCTGACTCGCAATAGGCCTAGTCAACAGCGTAGTTCCAACAACACTAGCTACTCGGACATAGTGATACATGTCGGCTCCAATGATGTTAGGATGAGACAATCAGAGATCACAAAGAAAAACATAGCGAGGACTTGTGATCTTGCCAGAAAGATGAGTCGGCATCGAGTATTTGTCTCTGGCCCCCTGCCTGGGAGAGGCACTGATGAGAGGTTTAGTAGATTAGTCTCCCTTAATCGATGGATGGCTGGGTTCTGTAAAAAGCAGGGACTGTATTTTATAGATAACTGGTCATCCTTCTGGGGCCGCCCCGACCTGCTGAGGAAGGACGGCCTTCACCCTAACCGTGAAGGCGCCTTCACTCTTTCTAGGAATATAGATTACTGTTTGAGCCTCTCATGACAGGTCACTCTAGAGCAGGCCAGGGCACAGGTGATTAGACCACCTGTGAGGATGGGTTTGGAGTCTGATAAGTTAAAGTTAACTAGCGCTAGGCTAGACTTTCAGCATACACATAGCTCCTCGTGTAGACTAGAGCGCGACAGTTTAAATAGTGCTGCAATACACACAAACACACTTTCTACTGGGGTAGTAGACAAATCCAATCACTCCGTCCCGACCGGTCTTGCTGATGAAACGGTGCCTGCTTTAGATAACTTCACATGTGTAACAAATATTCATCATCAAATTCCCACGGTCGTTTCATCCCACCGCCCTAATAAACCTTTGAGAGGTGATATTAGGCCTAGAGAACACAATTTTACTCGCATCCCGCTTAAAAATCTTTCGATAGATACGCACCCTGATCAACCGATTACACTTAAATTCGGTTTTATGAATATTAGATCACTTCATACGAAAGCAGTTCTCGTTAATGACCTTATCACGGAACATAATCTAAACGTTTTTGGTCTTTGCGAGACCTGGTTAAAACCTAATGAATTGCTGCCACTTAACGAGGCCTCGCCTCCAAATTTTGTGAGCTCGCATGTGGCACGTCCTCGAAAAAAGGGTGGGGGTGTCGCCCTCATCTCAAATTCTGAGCTTAGATTTAGGCCTCGCTCAATTCACGTACTTAAAACATTTGAAGTTCTCATTGTGCGATCCACTGCGTTACCGTCATTCTATCTTGTTGTTATTTACCGCCCACCCGGGGCTTACTCTGGCTTCCTGGATGAATTTTCAGAATTTGTGGCTGATCTAGTGACAAATGCAGATAATATAGTTATCATGGGTGATTTCAACATCCACATGAATTCACCGTCAGAACCACTGACTTCGGCATTTCAAACTTTAATCGATACGTGTGGTTTTACGCAAGCTGTACAAGCAGCAACGCATAAGAATGGAAATACCTTAGATCTGGTATTATCCCGGGGACTAGCAACCTCAAATATAGCAGTACTGCCATACACTACTGTTCTGTCTGATCATTTCTTAATAAAATTTGAAATTTTAGTTCCTTGTCAAAGACAAGAGAGCAATCGGCATTATAGCAGTCGTAATCTTAACTCCATGACTGCAACTGCGCTGTCTGAGTTACTGTCGCCGGCAACCGCCATGTTTCCCGCATACAGCGGCTCTATCGATAATCTTACAAATGAATTCAATGCGACATTATTAAAAGCCATCGACTCTGTGGCACCGCTACGTCTGAAAACTCGCCGTAGATGGCCAACTCCGTGGTTCACAGATGAAACACGTACGTTTAAACAATTATGTAGAAAGCATGAGCGCAGATGGCGTTTAACCAAACTTGAGGTTTTCCATCAGGCATGGAAGGACAGCCTCCTGAAATATAAAGATGCGCTAATTTTAGCAAAAACTCGTTATTTTTCGCAAGTCATTAATCTTAATAAAAACAATCCTAAATACCTATTTGATACAGTGGCAAAGCTAACTCTGCGCCAGCCGACCCCTGATAGCTCCTTCCACTCAGCTGACGAGTTTATGAAATTTTTTGCTCAAAAGATTGAGTCCATTAGGGACGAGATCAAGAATACCATGCCAATCGCTCCGCCGGTTACTAGCGCTGGGGATCATGCAATAACCCTCTCAAATTTTGAAAGCGTGTCCCTTGAAATGCTTACAAAATTGGTTAGTACGGCTAAACAAACAACATGTTTACTCGACCCGCTTCCAGCCAAACTACTTAAAGAATTATTTCCAATTTTAGGACCGTCCGTCTTAAATATAATCAATCTGTCTGTTTCCTCTGGGATAGTGCCAATAGCCTTTAAAACCGCTATTATTAAACCACTACTTAAGCGAGCAAATCTTGACCCGGACTGTCTCAGTAATTATAGGCCAGTTTCAAACCTCCCATTCATAGCAAAACTTCTCGAAAAAGTAGTAGCGCAGCAGCTTATTGATTACATGGTCGCTAATAATCGATATGACTCCTTTCAGTCTGGTTTTAGAGCTAATCATTCTACAGAGACAGCACTTGCTAAAGTGACTAATGATCTCCTCATAGCTATGGATTCAAATACGTCGTCTGTATTGTTACTACTCGATCTTAGTGCTGCCTTTGACACTGTAGACTTTGATATTTTATTAGGGCGTCTTAAAAGTTGTGTTGGTATCTCAGGGTCAGCACTCAGCTGGTTCAATTCCTATCTATCAGGCAGGACGCACCGAGTGGTCCATGGTAATACGTCCTCTGAGCTTTATAATGTTACGTGTGGTGTTCCACAGGGATCGGTACTCGGACCGATTTTATTTAATATTTATATGATTCCGCTTGGGGACATAATACGTAAATATAATATTAGCTTTCAATGCTACGCGGATGACACCCAATTATATATGCCGTTATCGATGACAGATCCACGGGACTGTTGTAATCTCGAGGCGTGCCTTGCGGAGATCAAGCAATGGATGTCTCTCAACTTCCTTCGTCTTAACCCAGATAAAACTGAGATGTTGATAATTGGTCCTACTCGTTATCAACACTTATTTAAGGAAACCACTATAACTATAGATAACCGGACTATCACTCAGAGTGATACGGTAACTAATCTCGGGGTAATATTTGACCAAACGCTCTCCTTTCAAAAACACATTAAGAATATAACCAGGATTGCGTTTTTTCACCTTCGTAATATTGCTAAGATTCGTCCTATCCTCTCGACCGGGGATGCGGAAACCATTATACATGCGTTCGTTACGTCGCGCCTGGACTACTGTAATGTATTATTCTCTGGTCTTCCTAAGTCCAGTATCAAAAGTCTACAGTTAGTGCAAAATGCCGCTGCGAGGATGCTCTCACGGTCAAGAAAATTTGATCACATTACCCCAATATTAGCCAAATTACATTGGCTCCCGGTCCATTTAAGATGTGACTTCAAGGTTCTTCTACTAACCTATAAATCACTGCATGGCTTAGCGCCTTCATATCTCGTCGACCTAGTCGTTCCTTATGTTCCGTCTCGTAACCTTCGTTCGCAAAACGCTAGTCTTTTAGTTATACCTAGGGCCAAGAAAATGTCTGCAGGGTCTAGAGCATTCTCTATTCGGGCTCCAGAGCTTTGGAATGCCCTACCAATGGATATTAGAACTACTACCTCAGTAGAAACATTTAAGACACGTTTAAAGACACATTTCTATGAGATGGCCTTTAACTAACTTGTGATGGCCGATTTGGCCGGAGTTTGTTTTGTTCTCTCTGCCCACCCCCTCCCCGGCTGGGGAGGGGGGTTAGGTGGCTCAAAAGCTGATCGCGGCTAGCTGGATTCTCGGGGACCAATTCAAGATGAAGGAACTGCAGCTCAACCCCCTTGAAGACACGGCCAGGACAACCGAGGGCACCTCCGACATCCATTTTTTCATTGATTTTCATATTATGTATTACTTTTGCACTCTCTGCATCCATTATAACCTGGTGATCCTGAAAGGGGGATCCTTCCATCTGTGGTCCCTTCTCAAGGTTTCTCATTTTCCCCTGGCAGGGGTTTTTTGAGTTTTTCCTTGCCCTTTTGGGAGCTTATGATCAGGGGATGCTTTGAGAATAATTGTCAATTTTTGGCTATGTGAAGCCCTTTGAGACTGTTTGTGATTTAGGGCTATACAAATAAACTTGACTTGACTTGACTAGTTAAGGTTCACTCTCAGTGCCTGTCCTATTTCATATTTTTTATGACTTTGTTATAATATTTGAGTTGGTTCTTCTACCTATTATATTTCTATAATATTCTAATATTCTTATTCGTATTCTTAAATACCATCGGTGTCACCTGGACCATGGACGTTTATGTCAACACAGCTCTGGCTAATTAATAAATACAATTAAAACCAAACAAGTCTCATGCACTAAATATCCATGGTACATAATATATTAGTTCATTAAAGATAAGGTAACAAATATTGAGCATGAATGCAAAAACATGGCATAATCAGGAGTCTCTCACTTCGCTAATCAATCTATAAGATTAATTCATCCATATTTGACGTACTGTAATGTAACATTGTCTGGGGTGCTTGATAAGTATTCATATTGCCTGAAACAAATAATTTAAATTTATTGATTTTTTTAGAATCAATAAATTTCAATCAATAACTCGATCATCATTCCTTGCACCTTTACGAATAAATTCTAAGTTTGACATATTTACCCTATTATATCAACATGCTGGTTGAATGCCCGTTTATGTTTGAATACATTCTTCACAACCAGGCACTTTTCAAAACTTTTGGTGTTATCATTTGATATACACTCAACTACCTAAGAATGAACTATCCATCACCTTGCTGCCGTACCTTCAGTCTTCGTACCTCATAAATGTTTCATCAAATTCTGTGGTTCCCAAAGACTGAAAATCATTAGACGGCTCTTATGCTCTTTCCACATACAAAATGTTCAGGTCTGGTTTGATGAAGTGTCTTCTGTCCATATTTTTACAATAAAATAGCTATTTTTTTCAATGAGGATAACATCAAACGTTTGGTTTTTAAAGCAATATCTACATAGATGTACCCATTTCCAGAAACCATCCCTCCAGTGTTCTAATAGTCCATTGTGTTTGCTCATTGCGTTAGGCTAATGGGTGATGAGAAAACCCTTGTGCAATTATGTTAGGTTTCATGGAAAACACTAAAATGTCTGGGTGATCCCAAACGTTTGAGCGGTCGTGTATATTGTGATTCTGTTATTAATTCACACATCTACAGCATTTTCTAGACTCAGATATTAAACATAAACTTAATGTTTTTATTTTTAAGGAGTACCTTATATAAACCCATGTGCTTCTTTTGCTCAAGGGCACAATTGTTCTGTCCCTCTTGGTATTCTGTAACTACTATGTTTTATTGTGCAAATAAAAAGAAAGATGCAAGATCTGTTCAAAATTGTTTGCTCAGGCACTCAATTCATTTTGTCTTATATAATTCAAAATGAACAACAAATAATGATTTCTCTTGGTAAACATTGTGGTTAAGTAATTGTGATTGAAGCAGATAACACACTTGGACACAAATCCATTAAAAATATATCTTTATTTGGCTTCTTTAATCATAAAGGAACATTTTGGCAACAACAAAATTGCACAACTTTACATCCATTTTTGTTTTCTATTATCATTATATGGCATACAGCGTCCCAACTGCTCAACATGGTTACCCACGGCATTGTGCATTCAGGACACTGAGGACTGCAACGTATCAGCAAATTGTTGTTAACCATCACATATTGTGACGGTTAGTCAGTCAGCCATCTGTACGACACATGCACACACAGCTGTTCTTTCGCAAAAATATCTAAAAACCAATGTTTTTCTTTTTTTACTCAAGTTAAATCTTGCGGCAGGAATTAGTCTATTTTCAGATGGAAAAAGACATGCATCTTATCTTTTATGCTATGTGACAAAAGTGTGTGTCAATCCGGATGAGATGTTGTGATAGCCAGTTTTGTTAGCGAGTGCTGTACAAGTCTTCATCCTCAGGACTGGACTGCCCAAAGTCCAGGAGTGCAGGATCTAGTGGCAACCCAGCGCCTCCTAGTGGCCAGTAAACCAAAGACAGACAAAAACAAAAATACATTCTGGATTATTTTCATAAGAGATTCTCTGGCAGTGGTTAAATCGGTGTTGACAACAAGTTTTTTTCACACCGACTGCATAAGAAAGAAAATATACATAAACTCAACAAGACAAACATCTAATATGAAACCAAACAGATTTCACTCACTCAGACATTTTTTTGCCAGAAGGCTTAAGTGTCAGTTCCATAACTTGCCTTATGACCGAGCGTGTCTGGTTTAGATGTAGATAGTTGGGATTGCTTCAAGCACTCTCACTCAAGTGAAGTTGTACCACATCTACCTAATGACCTACCTTTGCCATTTGCAGCAGGCTGTTCAGTGGGTATGTGCGCCTGCAATCCTTCCTCAACCAATCCAGTGGCTCCCATTCTTTTTGGCTCCTCATCTGGTTCTGGTGGTGACAATACATACATACATACACAGGGTCAATACAATGGTCAGTTAGGTTTTCTGTATTGTGTTTGCTGCGTTGAACTACAACAAAAGTTGGTCAATTTATTTAAATAAAGCTTTTCAAAGTAACAAAACCAATTTGCTCATTAATAGTTACAAAATTGCCAACTCTCCAATATTTTTGTAGAACATAAAGTCTTTGCTGAAAATTACACTAACTCGCACCTTTTCATGTGTTCTTTTAGTCCTGATCCAGCGTGAGTAGCATACCCATCAGGGATGTGTGGTAACCATGTCATTGAAACAAGTAAGGAAAAATAATAATAACTAAATGAATATTTATATTTTTCCACTGAACTTTACATATGAGTAATTTTGCACATTTTTATGGTCGAAATTGCTGAAATTGCATATTTCGGTGAAACGTTTTGTTTTGCTGACGGGACATAAAACCACAGTAAAAAGGCACAGATTGCGGCAGATAGTACTCTGCCACACTGGGGGGAGGGGAGGGGGGTTTACGTGCTTGATGCTACAGAGGCGTTAAGTTCGAGTCAAGTGCACTGCTGCAAGCTGTTTATTTTTGCGTTTTGCTCAGTTGGACTGCCAAAATGGAAGAGGATTATCGATCAAAGCTTATAAATTTCTCAAAACTGGACTTTCAGTCAAAAAGCAAAGTTATTTACAATGGAAGACCTACGCCAGAGCTAAAAGGTTTGCTTCAAACTATGGGACAGAAGATAACTCACTCTTTCCAAACGGAATGGTATGTTCAAAAAGAGTTGTGTGGCTGTCCTTCGAAAAACCGCCTTTACCGCTTTCCCTGCCTTTTGTTCTCAACTTGTGACAATGTCTGGACAAACACAAGATATTGTGAGCTGAAAAAATGACCACGAAGCCTTGGCAAACATGAGAGATGGACTACTCACATTCAAAGCCAGATTGCTTTAAAAACTTTTGGGTTAGGGTTAGGCTGTTCGTTCAAAGCCAGAACAGCGAAGACTCAATATTAGCATCCACAACACTAAGGTAAAGGAAAACCGAGAGGTTTTGAAAGACCTCATTAATGCAACTTGCTTCCTAGCTAAACAGGAATTGGCATTTTGTGGTAACAACGAGCGGACAAACTAATTGTGGAAACTATGTAGAACTATTACATGCTTTTGCTGAGAAAGCTGAAAGGTTACCTAGAATTTAGGAGACATCCACTGTGTTTTCTGGCTTGTCCAATAAATTACTGAAAAAATATGATCTAATTGAAGCAGTTGGTGATTTGAATGATATTAAAAGGGAGATTAATGCTGCCCCATTTGTTGCTGTAGAGGCTGACGAGACAACGTATGTCACAAACAAAGCACAAATCTCTGGTATTTGGCATTATGTAGCTAAAAGTGAATTGGACAGTAAAGTGAAGGAGGCTTTTTTGGGATTTGATGACACGAGTGATGATAGACGAGCCCCTGCTGTAGCTACGTATGTCTTGGGAGTGTTGCGGGACTAGTGATTTTTTAGCAAGTCCACTTACTGGATGATGTTGTGAACCGGTGCTTACCAAGAGCAACGCCTACAAGAAGGGGCTTATCAAGAGCAACACCCACAAGAAGGAGTTCAAATTTTCGGCGGCTCCAAACAACAAGCCAATCTGATCTGCGTCCTGTATTCCGTATCATGATTGAAAATCCTGACAGTTAGGATAATGACACTCATACACACACTTACACAGATTGCAAATCGCAGATTGGCTGCCAAAGTATTGCTTTTACCTCTGTTCATGGTGTGCTGAGTCAGCCGCTCAAAGTTTACATGGCTTATTAGTTTCTGTGGGGTTTAATTTGTGTTTTTTACCGTCACCCAAAGCCCTTAAAAGCTTCACACCGTAAACTGGTCTACCTGACCGGGGACCGACTGATTTGCTTTGGCCATAGTTGACAGCCCTGACTGTAATGTATTCATTTTGCAATTGTCTGAGTGCCTGTTTCATTTCTTTTACAAAGTGCTGCTCACAGTTTGATGCTTGGACCTGTTTAACCAAATGTCCAAGCTGGTTGTAATGTGTATAACATTATTATCCAACAAAAAATATGTAGCTAGTAAAAATACTGAGTGGCTAGTAACGTTGTGAAAACACAAGCCACAGTGGTATGTGAGTAAAAAAAAATCAATGTCAAGGCCTGGTCTAGAAAAAAATGTGAGTGAACTCCAGTGTAAAGCATGTAACTAACTAAGCAGCAAAGGTTACTGTGGGTAGGCGCACAGCCTGAATGTTGATTTTTCATCAGGGTTCATTCAAGGATGCAAACAGTCGCAAAGACCTTCACCAGACATTCACCAACAGTTTGTCTTGTCGCAAACAAATTTTGAACATGAAAAATGGTTTGCAACTCTTTGTAGCCTTTTAGGAATCCGAACGAAATGCCAACACTACATGCGTAAACACTCGCGGCACAGTGAGATACGGGCTTAAGACCTAGAATCAATCTAGATTTACAGGCATTCAACTATGAATAAAAAAGACTCAACGATGACATTATTGATTTAAAGACAAACGCCTCAGACATGAAGTCTTATCTGAGATGTCCCAAAGTGGGCAATCATTTCCACAAAGTAAAGCATGAATGCTTCACTAGGCAGACTTCACAATTGCCTGGCCAGGGGCCGCAGCTGTTTTTCAGGACTGAATGTTTTGATTAAGAAAAAAAAAAAAAAAAGTCTCCTTTCTATTAAATAACATATTTGAGTTTTTTGTCCCTCCAGATGTTTGTCATCTCTGTATGAATGTGATTTACAATGCAAATCTTGTCTAAGTAAAAGTCGTTCTGCAATAAATTCCATGGGAATTCTTTTTACTATTTTGAGGAAATTCTAACATTCTTGTCTCAATTGTAACAGAAGAAAGTGGCAGGGACTTGCATTGCTCTACCCCTGTTTGTAGTGGATGTTACTTCCAATAATAATTTATGCAGGCAGCTAGCATTAATTGGCCTATTACATGTTCTAATCAATTTCTGGTTTTAGATGAAGGGTATGCACTATTCACACTGACATGAGGGAATACCTGCTAAGGTGTTTAGAGTAGGCAGGTCCTCTCTGGAAGCAGAAACCTCAGATGGAGCCGATTCAACTTGATCAGACTCTTTGGTCTCCAATTCTGAACTTAGTGTGGGCTCAGCAGCCAGGGCCTCAGCAGGGATGCCATCAGAATCCAGAGAGATGACCGCTGATGAGGTGATGGCATCTTCAGATACAGCAAGGGCGCCCTCTGGTGCTTCTTTTGAAGCTCTAGGGACCTCGCTTTGAACAGAGTCGAGTGATTCTTTACAAACCCGGGAGGACAGATCACAAAATTAGAACACAGGCATGAATGACAGTAGAGGCCTCATGTGACTGATGTGACATTGAGAAATAAAGACAGAGATACAAGAAGACAGAGATCAATATCTATTGTACCTGAATCTATCTCTGCAGGCGCCTCCTCGGCTGAAATCTCTGTGCATGTGACTGACGCCTCTGTGGCTGCGATAGCAATGATGAGTTTATCAGTGTCTTGAACACACTCCGCTGATTCCACCTCGGAGTCTGAGATGGCAACACTCTGCGCTGAGCCTGGCTCTGAGGCGTGACGAGGCTCGTCAACCACTGCAGCCTCTGGAGGCGGCACAGGAGTTGCCTGTGAAGAGCACGTCAAAGGAATGCAATCAAAATGGGAAGCTCTTCTGTTCAACTAACCACTAGCCCTGATTCAAAAAGGCAGAGATAACTTCATAAAAGCTACAGAATTAATGTTTTGTTTGACAATGCCAACACAGCTCATTGAACACCACTACTGGTTGTCCTTAAGGATTGGGAACAAAATACTAAATAAAATCATGAAATGAATAAATAAATGCTGAAAATAAAGTTGTCCCTAAAGCTTGACTGTCTTTTTGTCAGCTATTTTGTTCTCCCTCTATTGATTATTATAGTAATGTTTAAGTGGCTAAAACCATTGTAATGTAAACTGCATTCATAAAATAAAGATACATATGAAGAGACCATCAAGCATCATGAAAAGCTTTAACATGGAGTCTTCCAGTGAGCTCTCGTCTTTTCACTATTTTGTACAGGATGAGGAATTTCCAGCTGAATTCACCTATTTATACCCAAATTGGAATCAGCCCTTACTGGCTTATAAATGGGCACCGATGAAAATGCATTTTTTTTTTTATAAATACATTTCTTAAGTGTTGCAATGAAATGTCTACAAAAACACATGACTTAAGCATAACATCCTACTATGAAATCAAAATTTGCTGTTTATGAACGCATGTAAATAAATTTAACAACTTAACACTATGGTATAATGTGCATTATTATTGCTTCAGTTTTTAAATCTATGCTCACAATTATAACTATATTTTAGGGTTGTATTGTATTGCGTCGTCTCGTATTGTTTTGTAAACACGAGTTTGTTCAAACAGCTTCTGTATACTGGTGCATTACCCAGTGGTTTGTCCCTCAGTCACAGACAAACGGCCATTTTGCAGACGAAGGACGAGAGACATGAAAAATAAAAGAAATAAAAAAGAGGACGAACTGAGGACAGACGGAAGCAATGATCGGAACGCCTAGGAAAGAACGAGGACAGACGGATGAATATATCATGAATATGGAAGGGAAAAGAAAAAAAAAAGCCCCCTGGTATACTCTGACAACACTGCAAATTTAACACCCATTAATAAGCATGACCATAATGACTGTTTGAATGTTTGAGGGGATAAATAACCAACCTGTGGCTGTAGAGTAGCATCAAGCTCAGGGGCTTTCGATGTGAGCAGTGAAGACACAGAAGCGCGGCTCCACTGGCCTACAGCATACATCTTCTTGCCTGTCACCTTGGTAACAAAAGAAATTCAGTGTATTATTGCCACATAAACAATACCATATGGGTGTGTTGTTAATGGTTGGTTACAAGGTTAGAATCTTTACCTTAAAGACAGCCACTGCCTGGGCTGGGTAGCACACTGATGCCCCAGCAGTCATGAGACCCAACGGGACTACAATCCTCTTCAAACGAGAGCCTAAAACATAATCATTCCAATTTTTGAAACTTCAACACAGCAGTAGGTTGTATGTTTCAATTCACCACAAGGTTTGTACAAGCACCAGGTGATACCAGCTTTATTTCAAGGTAGCCAACTGACAGCATGTCACTGTTACCAGTCACTGGCGCCCTCTTGTGGCTGTTCTACTATTGGGACATAAATGACATGCATGGCTGACGGCCTACGTTTATTAGGTTTATACTGATGCTTAGGCGCGTTTGAAGCTCATTGCTGTTGCCATTCACGCCTCGTGTGCCTGACAAGAGTGTTCTTCTCTTGAATTCCATCTATGTTCATCCTATTATAGGCCTATTAAGGTGTAATTTATATACAGTAAGTATACAGTGGAACGTCAAGTTACAAACTTTTCAAGTTACACACTACGTTTTTGCAGAAAACCTGTTACTAGTTGCGTACACGTTTCATTATGCCAATGGTCTCTGCGAGGAAGAGCAGATGAAACAGCTCTGTGCTTCTCCGGCTATTTGGTGTAAAACAAGCAAACAAGAAAAAAAAGAATAGCAGACAAAAACACTCAACAAAAAAGAAATTGCAAAGAAAAAGAAACCACAAAGACAAACGCAAGTAAGCAAGGAAAAAAGGATGGCAAACGAAAAAAGCAAGCAAACAAAAGAAATCGTAATAAAAAAAAGCAATAGGAATTGCAAACAAGAGACACTCAAGAACAAGAAAAAGCAATATAACAATAAAACTAACAAACGAAAAAAGGAAACACAAATAAAAAGGCAAGGAATTATGTGGAGCCCTGTTTGTGTAACTGGTAAATGTGTGACTAGTACAGTAGATGCCTTCCATTCTTGGCAGAGCGCTTCCGGTGATCCCAAGTGCAGTGGTGTTCAAATGACAAAAAATAGTAGAAAACAATAGAATCAGCAGACAAGAATAAAGGATTTTGTGAATGTGCATACCAGCAGATATCCAAATGGTTCTCCTCATAGGTGTGTGTGTGTGTGTGTGTGTGTGTGTGTGTGTGTGTGTGTGTGTGCGTGCGTGCACGAGTGTGATCATCTTACCTTTGCGTGCCAAGAACATGCCAAGTAGGCCAGCCATGGTGATGGTGCCACACCTGGGTAGGAAACCCGGGGGAGGATCTTTCAAGTAATAATATACATCTAAGAAAAACAGACAGTGTAAATGAGCTGTCCCTCTTTTTTCCAACAGTAATTTTCACGACACTGATACTTCTGAGTGAGACTGTGACAGCGGTATTAATTAGCTCTGTACAAGACATAGTTTTAACACATGTTGGTTGGTTTGGTTGATCTTTACTTCGCAGTTAACAGAAATCATACAGCCAATTTCCATGCTTAGCGGAAAGGTGGCTTATGTGCCAAGCTATAGCTCAACCCAGCTTGGTGCAAATTTGAAACAATCTCGTTAGTCTTTTTCCAATATCTGATCGCAAGAAAACCTTGACACATATTTTGTGTTTTTAGCGGCTGCTTGTATGTTGCCAAGGCTGTTGCTCATTAATTTGTAACAATGTAATGACATTTTGAGAGGAACTAAGGTACTTAAGTCGTTTAAAGGGTGTATATTACCGTATGACAATATTGCCGATGTCAATTTTGGAGCCAATCAGAATCAAGTATTCACTAAGATCGAGGCATATAATGTGTGCCTATATTGGTTTTAGAAATGTATCTTTTTGCTTGTTTTAGGAAATAGAGCTGGGACCATGAGTATTTTTCCCTGCGATAGTATCTATTTTCCATACTTTCCACACCTGGAACGTTATTAAATCTAATTCCATACATTTTCATACTTAAGTAGGAACTCTGAAAGTTAGTCACGATATTTAGCAATGACAGTGGATTTGGACTAAAAGCAATTTGCATGGGTTTTGGAATAAAAGAAAAACCTGCAATGTTAATGATGTCACATTGATGTAAGTACAGCTTGTGCAAATTATATGTACCTACAGTGAACTCACCCTCTCCAGCGTGGTATAGATTTACACTTCCTGTTTTCACAGAGACACAGGCTCCCTGTGGGTAAAATGAAAGACAACCATCAAGAAAAGCAACTTCACTGAACAACGTACAAATGCAAGTGTGGCTCTCGAAGGTGAAGATCTAAATACCTTCACCACATGGACAAAGGGGAGGAAGCGTTCTCTTGCTCTAGCTAGGCCACTCTCGATCAGCCCTGGCTGATCAGGAGCAGGCTGGACCTGAGCAGACTTTGTTACTGGGGTGTAGATGTTAATCTGGGGATAAAAGGGTATCATGTTATTATGCTTCAACTGTCACATACAAGATATAGAATGGATTGGCTTCCTTCAACACGGATGGAGGTACCTTGTCTCGAGTAATGAGGCCTTCAGTGGGCATTTCACTAATGGTGTACACTCTAATGGAGGCTATCCCCAGCACCGCCGGGACGGCCACCATAGCCACCTAGGGAAATAAACAATGCAATGCTGAGTCTGACTTTCTATATGGTAAATGTCGTTTGAAGGCCTATTTTGATTCTTTGGCATCCAACTGACTTTGAACTGTTGCTGTTCTACTACTGTATATCAATTTTTATTTCAATTTACTGTTTAGTTTGTAGTTTGAGCTCAGATATGCACAGCCGTAAACCTACTGCATTATGTCGTATGCAAAAATCCTAGCTGTTATTCATGCCTTTTTTTTGTACTTTAATGCCTTATGTTACTGATGCAAGAAATGCATACAGTGCGCGCATGGCACTCACGTTGGCTCAAAGCTGAGTGAATGCAAAACTTTTAAAACAATAAGACATGGATATGTACGTATAACTGTTTGTGTGTTTTAGCAGACAGTATGTATATATATATTGATCGTGTCTTGGAGGTGCCAATGCTGTTGAACTTGAAAATTAAGCCACTCTGCCTGTGCAAAGGGCTACAACGATGAATCGTTAGCCTTGCTTTCATTCTGCTAGGCATTCACAGATACGGAAAACCTGAGTTTAAGTTATATCGGACAACCAACAACACTGTTACGTCAGACATAAGCGCACCGTGTACACATTCAGGTGGAAAACAATATGTTCGCTACATATTCACCTTGGCCGCCATGGCACCTCTCCTCTTTCTTCTTCTTCCGGGACTGCAGCTTTGAGTTTTCCAGATCACGATTAGCTACTGCCACCTACCAGTAAAACATATTACTGCATCTCATTGGAATTTCTCTTATGGCGTATGTCTGTCTGTCTTTAAAATATATCTATATGTACATACATGAGTTTTCTAATTATCCATTAGCTTTCTAAAACAATTAGCAAACACAATGGACCATTAGAGGACAGAGAGAGAGAGACAGAAAGAGAGAGAGAGACAGAAAGAGAGACAGAGACAGAAAGAAAGAGAGACAGACAGAAAGACAGACAGAGACAGACAGACAGACAGACAGACAGACAGACAGACAGATAGATAGATATTTTTATATATATGTTTTTTCCTGAATTTGCATAAGATCGAGGCATAAAGCAAGTTTATAGTGCAGAGGATTCAGTTTATTGGAGTCAAAGTTTAACAACTTACAATCTGTATTTTTGTAATATATATTCATATACGTATATGAAACCAAAAAAGGCTACTTTAGGAAGAATAAATGTACTTGTCTTTCTTTTTTTTTTAAATATCATCTTTAGTCCGTTTATTGTACAGAATTACAGTAAGCGAATATCATCCTTGAAAAAGAGCAATATGTTCCTTTTTTATGTCGCAGTGCAACTTACATCTTACACACCTGTGCAATGTACCATGAGGTGTACACCCCTGAAAGGACACACAGTGAATCTCCCTTTTCGACCTGGTTCTGTAGGTCTAGTGGTCTACACAAAGATGAGGAGATGATTACACAGTCTGTGGCCGCAAATCAGAACTTGTCCTCTGCATGTTTACAGTCAAGTTGCTATTTCACTGAGCAACTAATAGGGAAAAAAGGAGAACCAAAAAACGATGAGTAACATGTAGACCTCCGCAGACCAAGACTGCATGACCAATTGTCTACAGCTATGTGTATTTAGGAAGTCCAGTTTAGTAAGTCTGACGTTGCCAAGGAGAGAGTTGGGACGGGGAGGCACAGGGAAGCGCTTGCATCATTTAGTTTCTGTGTGATACTCTCAAGTGAACCTTTCAAAAAACAGAACTGCATTTCTGTGTCTTCTTTGTTATTTCACAAGCGTGTAACACAATGATACAAACTAAGGCTAGCCTAAAAGAATAACAGTAGAAAGTGAAGCACACCAAAATATAGTGCTTGATGCAACAGGTACTATAAGTTGACTGGTATTCAAAAAGAGAATATCAAATGAAATTTTCTTTGTAGCTTGTAACTCACTCTGTGGTGGATAATCTACATTTCTGTCACATCCTTTAGGATATGGACAGAGGCAAATCATACAATGCTGTCCACCCCCACTTTCTAGTTGTTGTATAGCACATGTCTTAACACACATAGAAGTAGAATTTTTCAAATCTCTAAACAAAAAAGTCAAAACTCATTCTTCAATGGTACTCTGTTGTGATCAATCCTGCAATCATGAAGATTCAGGACTATAGAAGAATTGACAGAAATGATTTTCAATATTTTACCCTGTCCAATTAAATCAGTCCTAGGCCTTTTCTCATGCAACGCATAACCCGGAGAATGTCTATGGGTCAGCTTTAATGTTTTGGCATATCCCCCCCCCCCCCTAAAAAAACAATAAAAGTCGCACAGACTGATGACAGGGTTTGCTCTGAGTTAACCTGCATCGACAGAAACAGTGTGAAGAGGGGTACAATGCAAAACCTTGGCATAGAATACATCATACTTTACATTATATTCATGACACAAAACATAAATATAGTTATATATTTGTCTTTGTTTAAATATATTAGTTGACTGTACATAAATCTTCAGAAAATGAGATGCCTTTACCTGATATTTTGAACAGCAATGAAAGGCCAATGAGACGGATCCTGCGATGTTGCTGATGAGATGAAAATACATAGAAAGTGCATTCTTTGTAGTGATTGACTCCTTTGTAAATGACTCTTGCTATCACAGTTTAACAAAAAAGCACACATTCAAATACATCTCAGTGCTCTCTCTAAAAGCAAATCACAGTGGTAGTGGAACGCAAACATTTACATTTGTATACACAGTAGTATACACATATACACAATCATCGAAAGAGAAGAAAAAGACAAATTAAAATGGAAGGAGAATATAACGGAGAACAGAGATTGGAGTGGCTTTTATATGATATTATAGATTAAAACTGTAAATTTGCTCACAAACAGAGGAGTCTAATCTCCTTGTGCAGATAAACATTTTCACAGTTTGAAATTGTGGATACAGAAAATGGTTCTTGTTTGACTGTCGTGGTTGTTTTCATTGGTTCATTGGCAAAGAGAGATTAACCAGCATTAATGGCAACCTTTCACAGTCTTTAAATAAAGTCACTGAGTTTACTTTTCTTGCACGGCCCTGTCGGATCAACTTGGAATAACAGAGCTATCAGCATGATATGCAGGGAGGAAATAAAAGAGAAATGGTGAACGGGGAAGATTGGTGGCTCTGGGTGCAAGTTCATTAGTACAAAAGTACAGTGCTGTGGTGAAAATAATTCTGCTGTATTGCTGCTACATTGATGCCCCTCCATCCTCAAAAGAATAAGAATTAGAGCAAAAACAAAATAGAGTAGACAAAGGACATGTACAGTAACATGTCCAAACATATCCATTGTCCCCCATTTTCTTCTTGACAAGCATGTGGACTTTATGCTGAGTTCCACAGACAAAAGAAGATTAATGGTTTCGGTTCAGGCATGCAACGGGCACCCTGTGGGGTCCTTGGAGTTATCAAAAGTACACTCATACACATCTCAGACTGTTCCCTCTATATTTACACGTAACAAAGTGTGTTGCTTTGTGTGTGTGTGTGCGTGTGTGTGTGTGCGTGCATGATTGTGTGCGTGCATGTGTGTGAGAGTGTGTGTGTGTGTGTGTGTGTGTTTGTGTGTGTGTGTGTGTGTGACAGAGTGTGAGAGAGCGATAGATAGGTCGAGAGTTCAGTCTTGTCCTCTATGTCACACATGGGTCTCAATAAAGGAGTGTGTGTGGGTCATGATGGGAGCACTCAGCGGGGAGAGATCGTCCTGACCATTGGTGCCGGGGCTGACCTGACAGATGTCGGAATAGAGTTCACTATGCCACTGTTTCCATTCTCTGAAGGTCTGGGAGCACAGGCCTGGGTCCTCCAATAGGGCGCAGATTACCGCCAGCTCAGACTCTTTGGCCTGGAGGAGAAATCACCACAGTTAGGTGGGCAAGGATTTTATGTTTTACTATTTGGATTATACAAACACTTTCAAGAATATTCCACTAAACATTGTGGGGGAGTCAGCTATAGGCCTCGAAAGAACTGATTAAAGTATCAAATGGATCTGCAAAAATGTGTGTCGTTTTTTTTACAATTAATAAGACGGTTTTGTTGGTGGCATGTCAACACCAGAACAACCTCCAAATTTGAATGTGCCTAAACTGGCACCCTATTTTGTTACAGGATGGTTTACCGCCATCATTGCACAATGTCAAGTGACGATAAACAGAGAAATGCAAATTGACCTTAATATTATATATATTTTTTAAAAACCTAAATGTCCAGTACAACAAAATACGTCTATATAATAAAAGAGGAAAAATGGAAACGCAATAATCCTTCCTGCAGCCTATATCACATATACCAAGTTACCAAGTTTTACTCTAAACTATGCTTAATTTGCAAAAGTTTTAATAAAGATTTGATGTATAAAGAATAATACCTTTATCTGTAAAAATAGCTGACTATAAACAAAAGGGAGGTCAACCTGTAAGCCAGAATAGATAACTTGGGAGGCGTCATGGTCCTTTATTATGGTGCATATAGTAATTTGGATTGTTTGGCCTTAGCAAGGTCTGCAATCTAATGATAGCCATTGTAGTTTGTCAGGTTGCAGTATTACGCAAAAAGGACTTGGAACATCAACCGAGGAAGAAACCATTTAATTTTGGTTCTTATCCAGACGAACATCCATCCAATTTCTAAATCGCCTCTCCTCACGAGGGTCGCGAGAGCGCTGGAGCCTATCCCAGCCTGTTTCGTGCAGTAGGCGAGGGACACCCTGAACTGGTTGTCAGCCAATTGCAGGGCACGTATAGACCAACAACCAATCACAATCACACCTAAGGACAATTCGGAGTGCTCGATCAGTCTACCATGCGTGTCTTTGGAATGTGGGAGGAAACTGCCGAACCCGGAGGAAGCCTACGCAGACAAGGGGAGAACATGCAAACTTCACACAGGAAGGCCGGAGCCGGAATCGAAGCTACAACCGCTGCACTGTGAGACGACGTGCTAAACAGTGCCACTGTGGAGCTCCAGACAAACATGAGAAGTTTTTTTATTTTCTTCCAACACATCTGCTGTAAGATGATTATGTTTTTGGTGCAGTTGCAAATTAGGATTCCTCCTCTTTGGTGAGAGTTTACGCGCAACTGAATCTACTTTTTCTGGAAAAAAATTCTCTGCTTGCTACCTTCAAGGTGCTACGTAGTGCTCTGATGCGGTGAAGTCTGTCGTTCAGAAGGGGGTCCCTGACTCTCTGAGTGAAACCTCGTCGAAGCTCCTGTCTGCTACAAGGTCTTGGATCACCTAACGCTGTAACGTTGGCTTGTTCCAGGGCCCGGTACAGCTGCTCTAGCCCATCCAATGGCTCAGGCTCACGTCCGTCTGACACCCGTCGCTCCCTTCCCTCTGAGACCCTCCTCTCTCTGCTCTCAACTCTCAACTCTGGCAAGTCTGAGGTAGCCAAGGGGAAGCAGAGAACAGATAGCATGTTCAAATTTATTGCAATGTCATATAAGGTTGATACTTGATGCTGTCACTAAAGAAACATTACAGTATGCTCCTGTACAGCTGCTTGGCCTCCCAAAGTTAACAATACTTGAGAATACTTTTGGTATACACTTTATCTTACGTGAAAATAAAGACTTTGGAAAGTAATTTCACACTGGTGACACAGTACCCATGCAGTGAATGCCCATCATTATAGCACAATCATGACAGTATTTTAAAACAGTCAAAAGTTTAATTCAATATGTATTTTTGGACTTAATCAGCTGATTAATCGGTAATCGGTTTTATTTCCTTTCAATATCAGCATTGGCATCGGCCTCAAAAATTCGAATTCATATATATAATTTTTTTTAGAAAGAATTTTAAATCATTCAGTCAAATTAATATACCGGTACACCTATTCTTGTGGATATACTGTATCATTTGTTGTTGTTGTTTTTTTAAAGACAAGGTATGCCTTTCTTACCCTCCTCACCCTCGAGAAGATCTGCAGCCTGCCTCTCTGCCTCCTCATCTTCACTTCTCTCCTCCATGTGAGGTGATGAATGTATCATCTTTCCTCCAAATGGGTCCCTATTCCTGGGTAGACTCTGACTGCGTTGCTTATGGGACCGTCTATGTGTGTAGCTGTGTGTGTATGGACCACGCTCCAGAGGGAAAGGCCCATCCCGATCCCTATCCCTCTCTGCGGCATGATGTCTTCGTACCGGAAGCGTAGCCTGCCTGCGTCTGTCCGGGGACATGCCCTGTCTGCCAAATCCTCCATACTGTCCCATCTCACCGGCCATGCTCCCCATTAGGCCACCATAATCGTTTTCTCCTGGTGCTGTCTGCAGGAAATGCAGCCCTGCACTGGTTAAAGGGGTCTCAATGAGGTCCTGCCAGGAGCGACGCTCACGATGTGAAGACCGGCAACCTGAGGAATGGGTACTGGTGCTGCCTGTTCCAGTGCCCATGGCCAATCCCTCTCCACGCTGGTCTTCAGCAGATGAGTGGGAGTGCGTGGACTCACTGGAAAAATGTCGCCCATGCTTTGGCTCTGGAAAGGGGCTAGAAGAATTGACCTGCAGAGGAAGAGGGGAAGTGGAAGAAACCATCTGTGGAGGGATGGGGGAGGTGGAGGCACTCATCGGTAGTGGATGGGGAGATGGGGTGGAGCGCATGAGGCTCATGGAGCTGACAGAACGGGGTAATTGGTCATAAGTGTGGAGAAGGTTAGACTTTGTGGGCAGTAGGATGTGTGGGACAGGTGGGTGAGGAACGTCAGGAAAAGTGTTTTTTAGACAAGACGTATATGAAGGTGGGTAGTGAGAGGAGGAAACAGAAAAAAAGCAGAGCGTAAAGAGACCAAAAAATGAGAGCAAAAAAGCAATGAGATGTCGTTAGATGAGTACCTCCAAAAATGCTGGACATGGCTGTTATGTGGCTTAACTGAGAATGGCAACGATACAATGGGGCGATATTCTGTACTCATGTTCCTTTCTTTTCAATGTGGTTATTTATTATAAGAAGTGACATGTTTAATGTTTTTCCCATTCCATTTTCAATGTTATACATAAGTAATGGTTCGGTAATGATTGAACACATTAACAAGTTCCAGTATCACCGCTGTTAATACCCCAGCTATAGTGTGTGAAAAAGTTTGTTTGCCCTCTCAGTCCTGACAAAACAAACTTCACACTGTAATGCTTGATAGAAATTTGATTTAAGGTGGAACAATGTCACAGTTGAATGTGGTCTACTTGCTGCATTCTATTGGTGAGACTGTGACTTGGCAACAAAACACACGTCATGGGCTTGGCTGCTTCCCGAACCAGATAATCTTGTATTTTATTGATGTGGAGAGCACTTAAAACTGGGGGGGGGGTGTTTTGAATAAAATATTTAACCAGAATGGGACACAGCAAAGACGTTGTTAAGTTTGTACTCACTGATGGTGTGCGGTGGTAAGTGTCGCAGAGAGAGGATGGTCCCTCTTGTTTGAGTGTCATGGAGCCATCAACCTCATCTTGATCACTCTCACTCCAGTAGTCTAAAAGTGAGAAAAGTAGGAATACAAATTTTAAGTTTAGAAGAAACAGGATGCAATTTACATCCAAGCCAATTTGCCTCACCTTCATCTGGACGTGGCATTTTGTCATCCGGTGTGTAGCCAATAGCAGCCAACCCGAGCCGGTTCATCCACCTTTAAGATATCAAAACATCAAATCATCATTTAGAATATGAAACTAGCAAAGACTCAAAATGAGAAACTGTGATATAAAAAAAGGAAAGCGGGGAAATGTAGGGTTATACTGGGTAACTGGAAGGTGATGAATAAAAAAAGATTCCGTTTGAATAATTAAAATCGTGTCTTTTAACCGTTCAGATTTTTACAACTGACTTCATCTCCGTGATGACGAGACGAAAGCAGAGAGTAAATTGGAGCGATGGATGCAGAAAGAGAATGCTCACTCCTTTCCCTGTCTCCTTTCAGAGTCTTTGAAACGATGATTCTCAGATGGCTTTTTATCTACAGCCACACATCCATCCTGTCCTCATCCAGATTCCCTGTCTGTCTCTCAGTTTTGCCTGCCTGTCTGTCTGTCTGTCTGTCTGTCTGTCTGTCTGTCTGTCTGCCTCCACGGCAGATTCAAGCTTGTAATGTGTCCCTGCAGACTCTGAATAATCAGGCCGCGACTAAGAATGGAAACCTCAACTGAATAACAGGAACAGGAAATTCATCATTTTCCAAGTGCGGTTTTGATGTCAACAAATTTGGTGACCAAAAAAACCCCAAAAAGTTGGCAAATATATGCAGGGATGTCACTATTGAGGGGTTGGGAGGTTTTGGGTCTAATGTGAAGCCCCGAGCATGTTGGTGGCCCCTTCGTGTTTATTTTCAATTTCATTTTTCCTTTCTCAGCTCTGTGCTTTATTCTCATTTTAAATCCAATATTGCTTTCAGAGTAAAAAATGCTGAGTTAGTGTATGTTCAAATACATTGGCCACACATGAAAGGAGGCAGCACAAGCAGAGATCACCTATTGGTCTCTATTATGTTTTCAGGCACTTACAATATTCATTCTGATTTTCTATGGTCAGACTACTGTATTTAATATATTTGTTTTTGGTGCATAAAAGCGTGGACAAAGCGTGAGGTGAAGCAGAAAAGATTCTGACTCATTGTGCCGCCTCCGCTGGCTGGTCCAAGTGTACCACATCATTCACTGTTTTGCTCATCAATCAATAGGCGAGGACTGCCTTTTAAAAGTAGATAGATACACATTCAACATCACAGATACGTACTCAAGTGTAGAATGTTAAGGTTGCAACCCCAAGTGGACAAAAATAATACCTTCACCTCACATGCATGCAGGAAATTCTAAAATACATATACATAATATTATAAAGTCACATATTTTGTCCATTGCGGTGACTGTCTGGAACATAGCCACTGCGATAAACTAATGATTAATACATATGGAAGATGCATTTTTATTAGATTTACGCATAGCTGGCTAGAAACTGTACACCATATTGGTAGAAATAAATCCTTCCATTTTCCAAATGGTGCAAGTAATTATAACTAAGTAACTCACACTTGCACCGGATAACTGCTGATGCAAAGAAAGACACTTTAAGAAGCCAGCTGGAGTTTATGGGCTCTCCTTGTGTAAAGTTGGTCGACTGAGTTAAAACTTTAGTGAAACACAGGTGCGCACACACACGCACATGCACCACGCATACCCACACACGCCCCCCCCCCCACACACACACATACACACTCACCTATTCATTTCCTCAAGACAATCTGTGGCGAAGAAGAAGCTCTTGATTTTGGGATGGCAGGCTTTGAAGGCACTGCAGTTAGCCAGATAGAAGAATGCTGATTAGTGCTTCTGTGCGTGCGCAGTAGTTTTTGTGTGAACCCGTGTTGTTCAGGCGAGCGCAAATGTGCTTGATTAATAATTTCAGCACTCACAATTTCCGTCTGCACTCTATGGCCCGGTCTATTCTGAACTCAGGGAGGCTGATGAAGCCCTCAGCCTTCTCATCCTGCAGGCGGAGACAGATGGAGAGTTGGTGCATTATTATCATCACCATCAGGGAACAAACTGTTACACAAACCCCTACACCAATTTCACTCTTGAATTGTTCTTTAAACTAAATGTGTTGTTTGCATTGGCTGGGTCAAGCTTTTTATTGTACACTTTCCATTAATAGAAAAGCACTCAGCGTCACCTGCAAAATCAATGGGAGAACCACTACAACCTTAGGCTTTTTGCTCAAAGGAAGTAAAGTTTAATGAGGGGCACAGAATGTAATCAGATCTTACATAAACTCATTACAGTCATTCAAATGGCTGCCAAATGTGTAGTCCAGATCTTGAACTTTGCTTGACATCATAATAAATGTTGTTTAATCAAATAAAATGTGATTTTGTCCAATTTATAACATGTATGAATTACGTAGACTGTCAAAACTTATAGTTTAGTTACTATAGTTAGTACTTTGTTTTCATTTTAAAATTTTGTTTTGCATTTTATGAGACTGTCTTCCTTTGATTTTGTCAATACATGTGACAAATTAGCGACACAGGTTCGGGGTTCACATTTTGAGATCAACTTACATTCTGATTGGTGTACCAATAAAGGCAAGATTCTTTCAGGATAAACCAATACTTTCGCCATTTTTGTGTAAAGTATCCTTTAGCGTCCTTCTTCTTCCACAGCCAGCCTTCACAGTCACCGTGGCCAAGATCCTTACAGGAAATTCTCCTTCGACTGGCACTAGTGAGTGAACCTGAGTTGGTGAGGAGAAACAATTTTACAGTGCTTTTGGAACCCAGTTAGGCCAGTCGAGCCAAATGGCTCAGTCCCCATATAACCTTTCCTAATTCCAAAAATGGGGAACTATCGCCCTGGTTCACTTCCATCATCAACCTCATCATCAACTGTGCACTCCAATACAAAATGTTTGAATCAGTTATGTATCAACATAATGATAAGAGTACCAATGTACAAAACACATTACACAAGTAGCATCCTTGTCTTAGGTAAAAGTCTAAAAAAAAAAAAAGATATGGATAGCTACCTTTACTTCTCTTTTTGGTTTTCGTTCTCAGTGAGGTGTAATGGAAAGACTGCAAGACAGTGAGAGATGAACATAATTAGAATTTCTAATAGAGGAAACAATGCCAGAAAAAATTGAATCATTCATATTATTTCTCCTAACTCAAAACACAGAGTACAGTACTATGAATGTCTTTAAGGAAAACGTTAATATGTACAGTAGATTTAAAAAGTATAAATGTAATACTTCTACCGCCACATTTCCACTGGACTGATTAGGAGCATTGTACTCCATCATATCATTTATTATGAGTATTAACTACAATGAAAAATTGTAGTAAAAGGGGTCCTATGAAATGTAGTGACGCTCTAAATGGAATTAATCATAAACCATTCATTCTTAATTATATGTAGATCAGGGGTCACCAACTCCGGTCCTCCAGAACATTGTGGAAAGGAGCCCTTGAGGACCGGTGTTGGTGACCCATGATGTAGAAATTTAATAAATACATTTAAGTCTCCTAAAAATTATAATAAAATATTATGGAGTAACTAATAATGTCAAACTTTTATAGAACAAGCTGGCTATTTTTTAATGAAAATAAATGAATTAACATTGATTCATAAAGAACTAGGCTGAGTAACTGTATGCTAGAACAAACAGTGACCCTCTGATGGAAGGCCACTTTATTTTAATTAATTTATAATCCAATTGTTAGCGTAGTGAATGGTTCAAATCACTCCTATTCTCATGTGTGTTGAGTTCCAACGTGCGAAGCTCGCTACCATAGCGGATGGGGTTGTTGACCTATCGCTGAAGCCTCTATGGCTTGTTTGAGAACAAGAGTCATTGAATATTGTTCAAAAACATAATTATAAGAGATAGTATTCATAAAACACAAAAGTAAAGTGATAAAGTAAAAGTCTTATTACTTTCTTCATGGAGGCTGCTCCTGAGCTTCCAGAGTACCTGTCAAAAAAATTGATTGAGATTGATAAATACTGTCTTTAATTGTATACATGTATCTTATATACAAAAACTAAAAGCTTACCTGTCTGTTGTGTCTGCTCGCAGTGTGTCTGCACCTCGCTAAAAGATAGAGAAGGACACTTCTTAATGATCTGTTAAAACCCTCTATGATCGCCCCCCCCTCACACAGAGTTATTTTCAGTGACCAATTGTTTTGCGACCTTTCAGCAAATATCTTACAAGCAGCAAAAAATTAGCTTTTCTAAATAAACTGGCTTTTTGTATGATACCACATTGCACTTTGTTCCTTGTAGGAATGGTGAGCAGTGGAGACCTGCAGGTCCTCTGAAAGATTTTTTTTCTTTTTTTCCCCAAAACCTGTCACAATAAGGGAGTGTTAAAATACACACCAACTGATGAAGACAGTTTTGTCTCAGGCAGTGCAGAGGAAAGATTTTTTCTCAAAGCCCTTTCGGTGACTTGACATGAGAAAAATGTAATGTAGTATTTAGTCAATCAACTACAAAATAGTAACATATCAAAAGAATATACTACGCACACACACACACACACACACACACACACGCACGCGCACACAGACACACACACACTAACAACAGATACATTCTAATTGTGGGAGAGCGGAACGAATCGTGATGTTTATCAGTGTGGTATTTCTAATTGTACATGTGCCTTGCTTGGATTTGAGTCACCAAAACAAGTACACCGGTAAGAATGTTAGAGAGAGAGGACAGTGTGTACTAATATGCTGGAGTCTGGTGTAGCACATTCATAATTGGTCTAGCTGATGCTGAGTCATACATCTCCACACCTTGAACGATGTGCTTGTGTGCGTGTACTCAAATGTGTGTGTTTGCCCAGAATAAATTCCTATTTAGAATCCGATGTGTCTAAGGTGATGGGGATGTTAGGATGAATCACCAGATAGTCCCTGCATACAAATTCATTTGTGTGAGCTTGAACGTGTAGCTGCACACCTGCTATGTGCATGCTACGTGCAGACGCACACACACACACACACACACACACACACACACACACACACACACACACACACACACACACACACACACACACACACACAGACACACACGTACACACAACCACGTGAAATAAATGTGTACATACAGGCAAAGGATCTGGTGGCTGGTCTAAGCGGAGAGTAGAGGACAGCATAGATGGGCTGAGGGGAAAGCTCGGGCTGCTGGGATTGCGGCTCTTGCGCCGAGAGCGTCTAGTGGAGTCCCTTCGGCTCTCTCTACCCGGACCCTCGGGCTCTTCCTCAATGACCAGGATTTTGTCATCGCTGAGGTAACGTAGTAGAGAGTTGTCTGAATCTATACGTGTAGAGGAGGGACGGCAGAAGATTATTAGACAGGCTCAACAGAATGGATGGGAGAGGGAGAAAAAGATAGAGGCATGCAGATAGGATCCAGCTGAGAGAGAACTGCATGTTGGAAAAGGACATGGGACCATTGGCATTTAGAGAGAGTCTTAGATAAAAACAACAACAACAGAAACTGATAAAAGTTCGGCAAAGCTGCATTATCTAGTAGACTGTGCATGACTCCACGGCTGGGGACATCCTGTTTATCTGATACAATGATTATGCAGCTTTAGAAGAAACCACTGCTTAAATGTCGACTGTCACAGAAAGTTTGAATCTGATCATTTGTTCATTGTTCATATATTTAAATGTGAAAAGCTAAATCTGACAAAACAATGAGAAATTGAAGAAAGAATTGCACCCGAACCAGTCCATATTATAGTATTTTAATGTTATTCATAGAATTTCTGGCAGTAGAGTCGAGGTGAATACAGATCAATTGTCATGCAAAGTGTTAGTCACATTGAAATACCTTCATTTCTTCAGCAGTGGCATGAATGCAATGCCCTTCCATTCATGCTGGTTTGTCACTAAGTTGGATACATAATTTTCGGATATGTATCCGTACAAAACCACACATAATGACCAACTTGAGGATGGGATGTTTTGAGCCAAGTAGGAAGCAAAGCAAGCACTAGTCCCAACTTTTTATCACAGTGTGAGGGGCTGCGTTTGCATGTAGTATATGTGTTAGTATGCGTGTACCTCGGCTCCCTCTCTTGCCCGTGCTGGGTTCCTTGGCCTCGGCCATCCAGTTATATTCAGGAGGCATGGACACAGGTCTGAGGTCACCTGGAACAATCCAACCAGCGATGAGAGAGTCGGCTAAAGGGGGAACGTGGGTATTCGGGGTGTTGGCAAGCAACGATTGAGCTAGTGTGTGGACAAGGGAGAGGTGGACAAGGTGTGCGCAGGTGAGGGACTTGAATGTCATGCAAGACGAGGGCCACAGGAGCCACATTTTAGATTCTCTTTCGGTGTAGATATTCCATGTTTCCCCCTGTTCTTATGGGGGCTCTCTCCAAGTACTCACACTTGTCTTGTGTTAATAAGCTGCCATTGTGCAGCCCTGGTATGTTGTAATTGGGAAATACTAAAAAATAAACCAAGACAAATGTAAAGTACTTTTCAGAATGTAATATTGATACCAATTCCCACTAGCTTACGTATTTTGCTTATGTAAGGTCTTATTACATTTTCCTCACTTGCATTCAGAAGAATTGTGAATTGGATGACAGAGGCACTGCCCACTGTACAATTCAGCAGTTAAGTCATCATCACAACTGCTGCCTTGATTTTAAACATCCTTCTTTTTTATACAGCGCATTTAGACTTGGTTGCTGTTGCCAAGAAAACCAATGAGCTCAGCACTTTGGCGATTTGGAGGGCTCAGCATCATTCCAACGATAAGATTCAGCAGTCTGGTACCACTGAAAAAGTCCAGCACAGCAATGGGTAAGAAAGCTAATCTGATCATTTAAAATGAAAAGTGTGTGATTGTGATTTTCTGGCATGAGAAACAGAATGAGATATGTATAGTATAGTATAGTATAGTATAGTATAGTATAGTATAGTATAGTATAGTATAGTATAGTATAGTATAGTATAGTATAGTATAGTATAGTATAGTATAGTATAGTATAGTATAGTATAGTATAGTATAGTATATTATAGTATAGTATAGTATAGTATAGTATTCTGACTAAACATGTATTGTAATGCCTGGATATTTACAAACCTCAAAATCATTCAATCATATTATTATTAATTTTATATTATATATGTATTTGTAGTGACACTTGTTGCTGTTTCTTTCATTCCCATTTATTAGTTTCCGTATTATTATTTTTTAATTGACTGTTGTACCAATCTCTGTATAGCAGAATCCGAAACAGGTCCCTGCTTTCATTGATAGTCCAGACAGAGTCCAGACACACAACTCCTGTGAATGCATATCAATGCAGCTGTTTGTCGTGTGACCCCGGCCTTTCACATCATGACAGCCTCTTGAGATTGTCTCATGAAGGAAGAGGATGTCTTGAAGGCTGTCTGGGACAGTGGGAGTGGGCCCTAGGTGGCAAGGGGGAGATAACTGTGCTTATGAATTTCTGTTTGATTTTAGGGCATGACAGCTCAGTGTCGGGATGCTTCTCAATTGAGAGCAAAAGAAAGTATTGTATCCCCAGTGTGAAAAAGAAGGCAGGAAGTGAACATTATCCTTACGCTTTAGGATAAAATGTTTGTTATTAGGTCCATGCAACACCCTTCCAACCAGTTCATTGACGCAGACTTTTTGTGCAATGCTGCATCATGCTGACGGGCAAAGAGCATCAGAAGTCTTGTTGGCAGAGGTGATAAACAGCCATTAGAGCAAATGATGAACACATAATGACAAAATGTTGATAACAAAAAGGTGAGAACATTTGTGGTAGAGAACATGCTGTTTGAAGAAACACAGGTTTGGAACCAGGCAAGAAACACAAACATCAAATCTCTTTCTTACCGTGTGTGGGGGTCTTGTCGCGCCTTCGTACGCCCGTATTACGGCTTCTGTCATATTCTGAACCTGGTGGTCCGTCTCCCTCCAAAAGTGAGAAGTACTGACCACTGTCCTGGTCTAGGTAGTAACTGACAGCTTCTGACCCTTTAGAACCAGACTGAGAGGTCAGACTGTACCGGGTGATGTCATCACATGAAATCAAACCCAACTCCTCCCTGAAAGCACAACACAATTTTAGTCATAGCCAGGAGGTGGAGGTCAGCGCAATGATCTGTTCCCAGACCCTCACCTGGGGCTATAGAGTCCAGAGACAGGGGAAAGGATGTAGACATCCTGAGCATCCATTTTGGACATGCCTAAAGTTCCACCTGGTGTCGGCGAGGTGCTGGTTGGGCTGGTGGGGACCGGCTGAATAGAAATAAATTGTGTTGTAATTTAGTCTCGTCAAGTACAAGTTGAAAAAAAGAAAACGTTAGATATTTTCCAACTTTATAGTGTACAAAAGAGCATTGATTGATACAAAAAACAGAACATAGGAGGGTCATTACAAAGAAGGAACATATTTCCACACACTCACAGAAGCTGCCATGTTGCATAGGCTCTGACTGTGCATTCACTATTCTGTCGTTTTGTTTCAAGCCTCTTTACTCACCGGGTTCTCCGTGTCTGTTTCTATGACAACCGCTGCTCTCACTGAGGGCAGCGGAAAGCTAGCATGGCCTAGTACCTCGGCATGGCTCAAGGACACGTCATTTGTCATTGGGCCCTGCCATGTGAACAAGGATGCCCTGCTGATGTCATGGTAGCTCACATGTGAATTTTAAAAAATACATGACAAGGGTTACATACATGTGACTATAGTGCTCCTTCAGAGCGTCTATTGTCATTTGAAAACCTTCCATTCCGTCATCTGCAGGCATTGTTTCTGTACTTTCATTTTGAGTCTACCTCTGTTTATAGTCAAACAGCTTTTCAACAAAAAAAAAGAGAACTGGTTGGAATAAAAAAAACACGGGATGCGATGAAGCAGAAACAAGGAAATAGGTCAAAAAGAGGGGGTGGTGATGGAGAGGAGAGAGAGCTGTGCTGTGAGAGAGCAAATAGTAATTTAGTGATTACAGTCCAGCATTAGGAATAGAAAAGTGGGGCCGGGGGTGCACAATGAGCAGGATGGAACTTCACAGCAGGTGACATTCCAAGATGTTAAAACATCACTTAAACCATTTGAGTTCAGCCGCATTCACTACAAACTAACTTGACAAATCTTATGCTTGAACCTTCACAGAATGATGTTACCCATATAACAATGTTAACATCTTTCCTTGCACTTATCGGACTACTATGTATTTCAGTGTCGGGTTCGAATTATTATTATTATTTTTTAATATCATCATGCATTTTATTCAAGCTGTAACTGAGGCATTAAAAGCATCTATTGCATCCATGTACAGACTGCGGAGTATAAAACACTGCAGCGTCGAGAGCAAAATAGGCACAGCAAAAGGGTACGCTAACATTACAATTGAGTTGCATAAAGGAGCGTGCAAACACATTTATCAACATAAATGTGAACTTTTCATTTTCTTCCATTCTATTATTCCGCCAAAACCGGGTTATGAATCATTAGACATTGCCATAGACTTAACTTTAGTCATCCCTTGGGATTGCTCCTTCAGGAAATTCAGGTCCAGCAGCATTCATACCGCAAAGTGGGTATATAAAAGACACACAGATAAAGCTGTCGAGGGTTGAAGTGTGTATCTGTCATTTTGTCCAGTGGCACGGAAAAAAGAAAAAAAACTTTGACGACGATGTCAAAGAAGCCATAAGTTTTTACCTATTCAGCCTTCTTATTAACAATACATAACTCACAAATCTATGTGTCCCAAAATAGCAGGCATTTACAAACAGTAATTATTTATACACCTACACATATTACAGATTTATGAAAACGGGGTCTCCAACAATGAGTGGCACACGTGACAAATGTGTTCAGTGTTGGCAAAAAAAAACATTGCCAAGTGGATGTTAACACTGCTCTTCCTCTAGCTCTTCATACACAACACAGGCAAAGGCAAAAGCACAAAAAGAGGGAGACAGACGCAGAAATGGAAAAGACAGCCACTGAGGGATTTGGGCCTTGAATCACATGATCATTCTGGGACAAATTGTTTCTTTTTTGTATTTAGTTATAATCCATCGGAATATTTGACACATTTGGGATGAACTACTATAAAGCTGCACGATCCTTCCTATAAAACAAGGCTTATGTGTTTGATGTGAAGCATATACTGTTTGTACAGTGTCAACCCAAACACTTTAAAATGTAAAATGAGAGCAAAAGGTGTCATTACAGAAAACATTGCTTTGCACGGACAACCACGTGAATGATACCTTTTGCTCACCCATGTGGACACACTTGCATCTTGTGATGCTAAAAATGTGTGAAGACACAGTAAGATTTTCTGGAGTCAGTGAGTTATCTCCAGAAACTGCTGCGTAGAAGATCTTGTTTCAGATCCTGAAGTTCCTCATGAATAAATTAAGAGCTTAAGTCTTTGTAATGGTTGACAAATCTTAGCAATATTTGTGGGGAAAAGAAAGCAGTGTCTGGATGTGCCATCCATCCATCCATCCATCCATCCATCCATCCATCCATCCATCCATCCATCCATCCATCCATCCATCCATCCATCCATCCATCTTGACACCTACAGTCACTGAGCAAGAATTAATTCCACGCTGGCTACATCAAAGTCAGCAGTGTGAACCGCTATACAACCAGCAAACCGGTCATAAATCTTTTGAAAGGTTAATATGAAGTGTAAAAATAAGGAAGCAGAATGAATTCCGCCATGTGCAATAACAGTGCTGGTGGTGTTTACCTGCAAGCCTAGTGGTTTCCATCGCACGTTCCTCAGCAGTGCCGGAGTGGAACTCAAGGTATTCTGTGGCCTCTTCTTCAGTGTTAGGATAACTCCACATGGGTCTTCTCTTAAAGCATTGACCAGGTTCTTCAACTGCCAGCCCACCTGGGGAGCACAAAACACAAGGATAGGAGTAAGTCATTCAAATGTGTGCAAGTCGCAAGGTCAGCTCAATTCGTCACCTTCAAGTCTCAAGCAAGTCCCAAGTTGCTGTGGAAAAAAGTCAAGTCGAGTTACTAGAAAAGTTTTAAGCAAGTGGAGTCAAGTAATTATTTGGTTCAAGCAAGTCGTAAGTCAGGTGATATGCCCAGTCGCAACTTATATTAGCGTGATAAAAAAAAATTCACTGATCGTAACACAAAAAAGTGCTTTATCTGTTAAAATTAAATCAATTTACAGAAATTAAATGAAGAACCACCTGAGTAGAACATGAATTAATCGAATTAAATTGTTCTGAGTATAATTAAATTATTTCTTTCTAGTTCTAGTTGACAAAAAGTGTTTGATGAGGTTGAGGTCAAAGTTGTCAAGATCATCCACCCCAAATATTGTCCTTCAGTAATTTTATTGATCTATGGGGACTTCAGTAAAATATTCAAAAGGTTGGAAGCATAGAATTGCCTAAAATGAAGGGGTGTTGTCCACACGAAGACTGATTGCTGGATTGATTAAGATTTGTACCTTAAGAATTCATCACAAATTGATTACAGGTTTGTTGCTAGCCTGACCACAGATCTGATTTATGAGTCGCTAAAATCATGAAACAATTTATAAATATGATGAAAAACACAAGCTTTATCTTTGGACTTGGAAATTGTGTATTTTTGGTACAGTATAATGTGATCATTAACTGGCTCACTCCTTTGTGCCTGTAGTGGCATTTCTGCTCACTTCATTGGAATACTTTTCCTAAACTTTACATGTACAAAATGTGTGTTGTAATGCGATTCAGCAAAACACAAATCAAACAAGAACAAAAATATACATTTTGCCAAACATAATAATGATCACCTTTGATCGACAGTATCAGAGACTCTAAAATATATATCAAAGCATTGTCATTTGTTGTGATGCATTAACACACTGTGTCGTACTGAGAGCTGTTCCAGAACGGGTATTCATGTAGCTAAATGAGGGGCTAATGAAAATATTGACAAAAAGTTCATCCAGCAATGATCACAAGCACAATTTGATTCATTTAACTGCCCGGCAACTGCCCAGCGACGGCGTCACACACCTGGCTCAGCAACTGCCTACCGGATATAACATGTTCTTATCACATTATGCCAACGTGATCACATTTCATATTAAGTGGTGAAAAATATCGCCGCCAGCTGACCTTTGCAAGGAGCTTTTCCGCATCAAACATATTTTGCTTGTGGCTTGGAGTTCGGCACAATAGTGAGTTGGATA
Source organism: Syngnathus floridae (assembly GCF_059516105.1). Taxonomy (NCBI): domain Eukaryota; kingdom Metazoa; phylum Chordata; class Actinopteri; order Syngnathiformes; family Syngnathidae; genus Syngnathus; species Syngnathus floridae. The sequence goes on along the minus strand of NC_142413.1, from coordinate 12,779,647 downwards.
TGATTTTTTTTTTGCTTCTTTTTTGTTTGTTGTCAGATATGTTAAAATAAATTTCCCAGTCTATTGCATAACAAAGGGTGGGCAACGATTATCTATAAAACAATATGGATGGACCTCCACACATGGAGGGCATGCATTCAGTCATAAGCACAGAATTTTAATTAAATTTGTTGAATTTATTTCATACAGAATCAAAAAACACACTCTTTCCAAGTGTAGTGTATTAGATTGAGTATTGGGCAGGTCCCACTGGCAATGACATGTATATCAACTACGTTAAGATATAATCATGCATGCTCTGTTTATCAAACAGAGTTCTGTGACAAGTCCGAGGAAAACTCCATGGTCCGTGATTTACAGAAGCCTCGAACATCAATGAGTCACCCCTCTGGTGGCTTGCACACAAATTCCTAAGTTAAAAGTTGGGTGTGTCAGAGAGGTGCACAGAAAAAAAAAATACTTATGTGCGAACGGGAGCATATGACCAAGAAAGCACATCAGGATCACAGAACTATCCAGTCCACGTTTTCCCTGCGACCGTTTGCTCCAGCAATTTATGGTGTGTATGCTTGATGCAGTGGAAACTGCTCTGAGACTGAAAGAGAAGTTCAGTTTTAGCTAACAGAAAATAAAAGTAGTGAAATATATGCTGCTATCTGTACATGTGATTGACTAAATATACGCTCGAATACATTAATCTTTTGTTCAGAATGACTGGTGCTTTTACACAGTCGGCTTGCTGCTTTGTAGAGTGGGTTGTTCCACTGCGCAAAACTGGACGATCATTAGATAAATGCTGCGGTTTATCCTACACTGCATCGGACGCTCAGCGTCTCTGGGAGTCTATGGGTCAGTGGGATGATCTGTCTGAGGCGGAGCTGAGCTTCCACTCATTTGGATGACCAGTGGCTTTAGTATATGTACCACTGCCATTGCACAGACACTGACAACAAAATAATATTAAAGATTACAAACCCCATCTAAAAGTAAAAATGGAGACTGCTGCTAGTAACCATCAGATAGCTCCCAGCTGAGAGCAGAAAATCTCATAATACTTTGCTTTCTAGTTGGTCTGAAATGCTTTAACAATTTTAACAATTGTTAAAGTCATGAGTGTTAACATAAAGAAAAAGGGTCCTATTTTGGTTCCAAGCGCAAGTCTAGGGCAAAGCGGAGTTTAATCATGCATGAGTAAAGTTTCTTCCTTTTTTATTATTTTGCTAGATTTAGCACTGGAAGAATTGGACGTAACTGTGCCTTTGTGCGCCCTTGTGGGATGGAAATAGTGTTTTTCCATCCAATCCTCCCGGGATCACTCATTTGCATCAAAATGAGGATGGTTGGTGGCGTAGTACGGATGGGTACTCCGTGCTTGAAATTGCAGAAACAAAAATTAGACTCGCTGGGGACCGTCCATGACATTGGCAGGTAAACTGCAACATCTCCCCTTTCGGAGGACATAGTTGGCCGTGCATGTGACATTGTCCGTCGGTTCTTCCTGTCACTATACGTCACTGGCACATATAGAAACAGGAACGCTTCTAATTCATAAAACAATAACAATAATAATAATAACATATTTCCTGTATGTAGTTGCTTACTGGATTAAAAATAGACGGAAATAACAAATGGTCATCCCGAATCTGACACAGTATTGTATTTTTGTTCAATACATCCAAAACCTTTTAATAAGTAACTTCACAGTCATGATTAGTCCAAATTTCTGCTCATGTGCTTCATTCGCTCACATCTCCTGGGGGCTCAACCTCACCTATCTATAAATCTTAGTGACACCCCTGCTGGTCAGCATGTATACACAGCAACCACATAGACACTCCAAGAATACACAAACCATGTTAACCAGGCCAGTTAGAAAATGTTCACTTTGCAAATATGCACAGAACAGATGGATACAAGGAGAGACTCACCAGGATAACAGCATCACATAAATTGCTGCTGGGGTGTTTTTTCTAATCCCAGGAGTCTTCATTATTTTCCCAAATGCGATTACCAACACATAATTATGTTGCCTCTTCAAACAATCATTTTGGTTTTGGAGCAACTTCTAACTCTCACCTCATAAACAAAACCACCAGTCTTTTCTTGAAGAAGGTTTCACACAAGAACGATCCTAAATGTATGGGCTATTCTATACAAAACAGCCCTATCATGTAATGGAATGTGTGCATCATTAAAATTCACCTTACTACACATAAAGAACATTGTGTCAAAGTAATCAGTGGTCATGTTTTCTTAATTGCTCTCTGTTCCTCTCATAACTGTCTTGTCACTTTTTTCCACCTCTTTGTCCATTCCACCTTTTTTCTTCGAGTTCCTCTTTACCTCCTCTTCTCTCTACGTCCGAGCTTTGCCTCACACCAGTATGCCCTGACTGCCTCATCACGTTCTTACCCTGACCTGCTCCTCTTCCATGTGCTTATCTCCACCCCCCGGGGTGAGGGATCAGAGAGATGAGGGTCTCCCAGAGGGAGTAACGAGCGGTTGGAACTAAGCGCCCGGCAGGGAGCGGTCCGCACCATCACCCGGGGGAAAGTCAGGTGGAGTCGTACTTTATAGCTCCCTCACAAGAATTATGGAAAACACCAGAAGCTAAAGGAAAGCATCACAGAGGAGCGTGCCAGCAAGACGGCACAACACAGAGACTAGATTAAAAAAAAAATCCATCCTCTCTAGAAATATCAACAAAATCATTAAATAGATCTATTGTAGAAGAGTTGACAGCATATTACAATGAGTCACAGGCTTTCACAGATTAACAACCATTTAAAATGGATGCAGATTTTGTACTTCTACGTTCAGTTGTGAAAGAGCAACATGAGTCCCCAATGGAAACACATTCCAAAGACGACTTCAAATCAGACTGGTGCGAATAAACGTCTGAAAGAATGTATCCAAAAGTCTAAAGTTGCAAAACTAATTTAGCCTCCATTGCTAAAAAGGAGTGCACCAAGTGTCATGGTAACTTTCTGAATGGAGAACAAAAACTTGTTGAGTATGAATTCACAGAAAGAAAACATGAACAGTAGGTCATTTTCATTTTCTTGAGCATTTCAAAGACATGGATTAAATCTGACACTTACCACTGTCTGATGGTTTACTTGGATGACTTCATCACCAGCATGAATCTTTTTGCACTGATCTGCTGGAGACTGCAAAAGAATAAATTATAGGCAGGGGAATCTAATTTAGGTTGAACAGTCCTAATAGATCAAATGAGAATATACGTAATGATGTGTTTGAGTGTCTATCAAACTTGCATTCTCTGTTGTCCCAGTTATTACATGAAGTCCATCATATGTAGATTTGATGTACATCCCCTGAAAGACAAGAAAGACAGAGGGTAATTGTCAATGCAAGACGCACTCCAGTAATTTCGTGTCTGTAGATAAAACTTCATTTGCTTTTGTTTTGTTTTTTTCCATAATTGTTTCACTCCCTCATGACGACACTGTCCTGTCTTTGGACTTTGTCCCAACTGGATTTGATTTGCATTTGTTTCACGCTTCCTGTCACCTATTTTGGGACCTCCTTTAAATTGTCATCCATTGATCTAGGACTTGCTTAAAAAGAAAAGAGAAACATTCAAATCTCAAAGTTTGACCCAGTCCCAATGCCAATAATATAAGTCCTTCTGACTCATTACCATTTTTCTTGAAGGACTGCTTCACTGCCTCGACTATAAATATCTGTCCAACAAGCCTTCAAAGTAATAAATTACAGCCATTAAAAAGTATTTTTCCCTGAGCCAATAGTGAACAAACTGTCTTTGCTGTGTTGTCCTTCCAAAGGTTCTGTTCCGTATATCAAGTCTACAAAATTTAATTTCAACAAAGTTGAGACCTTATAGAAGATGTAAATAAGAACAGAATGCTGTTTAGGGAAATCATGGGTGTTGTGTTCTCCAGGCCAAAACAGAAAAGAACCAGGTGGACTATGATGGATCCGAAGCCAGCAATTGTGATAGGATGGTGTGTTAGTGTCCAAGGCATGGGAGACTTGTACATCTGTAAAAGCACCATTGAAGCTTAAAGACATACACAGGTTTTGGAGCAATATATGCTGCCATCCACGCGACGTCTATTTAAATGGTGATGATGCTAAACCATAATCTGCACGTGTTACAACAGGGTGGAATATTGGACTGGCATGCCAGCAGTCCAGATATGTTTCCCAATGAAAATGTGTGGCATATTATGAAATGCAAAATATGAAAACTGAGACACAGAGCGGTCAGGTTATTCAATCTATATATCAAACAAGAATGGTAAGGTTTTCCACTGAAAATGTTTCACCAATTAGTATCCTCAGTTCCCAAAAAGAAAGAAAGAAAGAAAGAAAGAAAGAAAGAAAGAAAGAAAGAAAGAAAGAAAGAAAGAAAGAAAGAAAGAAAGAAAGAAAATAAATAAATAAATGGCTCTCATATACATCGATCCATCCATCTTCTATACCGCTTGTTCCCACGGGGGTCAGTACTGTATATTTTGTATTTTATGTTATGCAGTTTGCTTGACAAAGCTGGTTTTGGAAGACATACTATGTTGTACATGTATTCTTCAACCAGAGGCACATCACATCATGGTGATGCCCGGGTGCAAAAAAAAAAAAAAAAAAGTGCCCAGACCCGTGCTCTAAATTCAAGTGAATGCCAATCAAGCGAACTCCTCTTGTCACCACATATTTTGCAGGGCCTCTAATTTTAATACTGTGATATTTTTATTGAATATCACCCAAAAAAATTCTGATAGAAGCTGTAATCACACATTACAAACTCATCTCACGGATTTTGTGCTCAGCAAAGTAATTTACGAGTCTCTTTTCTTGTTTTTTGGCTCTGGGGAATGGCCCACAGTACACAAACATTTTGCATTGACATCATAGAGTCCTCACTGTCTGGACAGAATAGTCTTTAAAAAAAAGGTCCACAGGTGGGCACAGTCGAATTGGTCGAATTCATCCTTTGAGACTGTGGTGGCGGGGAAGTCTTTTGACCGCCCGAAGAAGCAGAACGCGACAGTCGGCTCAATGCCGCTTCAGTGACGGAGTTATTTAAGTTATCGCTCGACTCCAGCAGGACAACCTTTTCCCCTGACTTTGATTAGAAAAAACAAGCCGACCTAAGCCATTTTAGCGTGAACCTCATCTTGCTTCTTTTTGTCCTTTCTTCGAGACACGTGATTGGACAAATTATCATTTCGTCCTCCCATACCAGTAACTCAGTGTGACAGATTTGTACTGAGGTATTCAATGAAGAAAAGAAAAAAAAAATCAACTATGTGGGAATTCTGAACAGTTGTTTTCCATCGGCCCCTAACACCATTTGTGCCCCGGTGTGCTGCACCGGTTGCACCGTCAATATTTATACCACTGTCTTCAGCTCGCTACTCAGTAGTCGAGTAGTTTCATTTGCTTCCTTCAGTGCTTCGTTAGGACTACATGCTGCCATCTACAATTGTTTCGATTGAAAAAAAAGGGTATTCGACTCTCAGGGGCAGTGAAAGCACCTAAGGTGTTGGAAGCTTTGTCAGAGTAGACAAAATGCAACATTCTCTCTTTTTTACAATGCTGACATGGCATACAACTAATACTGAAAAAAGATCGAGCTGTTTATCTGCCTTGTTTTCTGAGGCGTGACTACATTATCTACAGAGTTTCCCATCTACCATGTGGTCTTTATTGTCATTTCAAAAAGAGAGCCCGTGAGAGCATCATAAACCACAAATACATGGTTTCTGATAATCTAAATTTATCTCACACCAGGCATACTCTTTTAAAGAGGAAGTCAAGCCCCAAATTTTGTTTGCAATATGTTGTGTGTGCCCCCACTAGTCATTTCGATTAATATTGAGTTTGTGTAGTTACTACACTGTAGTACGAGTTAATCAGCGTAATCCAGTCATTTTCATCCATCTCAGGAGGAGCCATTTTGCCACTTGCTATCGACTGAAGATGATATCACAGTTGCTGGGTCACAACCAATCACGGCTAAGCATCAGAAAACTGATGTTGGAAGATGTTGACTGTTGACGAATATTCATACCGTATTTATATCTGAAATGTACACGTTTTTACATGAGCCAATATACACCTACTGGATGTGAAAATAAATGAAAATATGGTTGGTATCCACTTAGCGGCTGCACGTTTACAATTATCATGAAAGAACAAATGTGAGGTGAAATGTCAATGACGATGGATGGACGTGTCCTTGATGGGCTTGAAGCCAGGGTTCTGTGCAAGTTCATCAACCATAATCATCCGTGTGTGTGTGTGTGTTTCCTTTACCAAGCCTTCACTGGGCATGATGCTTGTCAGGTGGACAACCTCCAGATGGGCTGACTGAGAGACCAGAGAGTCCGATGACAGAGAGATGATGTGGTCGCATATCCCCGCTAAAGTCTTACACTGGAGGTCACGGGAGAGAAGGAGGAGAGAATGACAGAGTGTTGAAGTTATTGAGATTGCTTCATATCTAAGATGTATACAATTGTGACCTTGCTGGAACACGTGAAAGCAAACTCAATTGTTAAGATTGTTGCACATCACCGCCGCTTTCACCACTTTGACATAAAGTACTTCTTGTCTGTCCACAGGCATAACAGAATGATTCTTGTCACACGCTGAGTAACACATCATTTGTACCAGCCGACCCAAATTACACTAATGACAATTTCTGATATGCAATCAAATTAATACTGATTATAATCATTTCCAGGCTGATGGTTTACATGGAAAAAAAATCCACCCCAACAACACATTCTTAAACACAGTGACCACAGTGTATATACCTCAAAAAAATTTACTCTCGCTTACTCACCTTTGACCAGCTATTGGTCAGCTATTTCACTTTAATTTAGGTGTTTGACACAGATACAGGTCTAATGAATCACAAGTGAAAAAAAATCACATAAAAGAAAAAAACAAATTATAAACAGACAATCAAGGAGTAAATACTACCATTTTTGGAGTAGCCTGTAAATTCATATAATGAGCCCATTATGTGTGTAAAAAAAAAAAACCTGCGGCTTTACCTTGCCCGTGTTTCAAACAAACAGTGACTGTTTTTTTTTCTCCATTTATTAGTGTGTTAGGTCATGCATCACTAGTGAAATTATCAGCAGCATTTCTGCCTTCTAATATTGGATCATTGACTGCAATGGCTTTACACATACGGTTATCATTCCTTATAAGCTTAGTTACAAAATTGCACACATACAAACACACATTCCAGGAACCAACTGAGAGAAAAAAAATCTCACAATATTACTGTTATTCATATCAAGTGGTGTGGCATGATGCCTTATGGTGCACACACTGATAAACCGTCCATAAAATAATCTGATCTCAATCTTAATGGGCAATTACAGGATTATAGGTCTGGAAAGGAAGAGAGCCGGTTTTAAACAGATGCGCACACCCGCACACACACACACACATGCACAGGCGCTCAACCACTCATACACGTTTGATATCTGATAATCTGAATCGTTCCGTGTAATACAAAAAAAAAGGTGGAGACAATTTATTGTCATGCTCTGGCTAACTTTGGCTATATCCGAGTGAGTCGCACCCTATTTTGCATGGGTTATTTGTAAAATGTTCTGAAAGTTTTCTCTACACTATCTGAGGTATGAATGTTCGGAGGGAACTTTAAATCTCCATTTGGAAATAAAGCAAAAAAGTGTAAGAACACAAACTTATCATTATAGAGCCAAAAATAGCCTCCATCTCCCAGCTGCAATGAGGTCACGGCTCTACTTGTCCTCCTGTCTGATCATCGGACTAACAGTTTCTGACCTGGGATTAACACGGAACAAGACACAAAAAGCCAAGTCACCAGAGTAGAGATGCTACTTCTCTTCCACTGACACACCCAGCCTTGATCTGACATGCCTCCGGACAATCAGAGCACAGATTAGGAAGAAATTCACTTATGTAGTTGGCTGGCGTGAGATTTAAGAGCAGTCAAACAGAAAGCCAGACATAGTACACTGCCAAATGGATTAGAATCTGGCTTCATGCTTCAAACCTCCTCCTCTCATTCTCCTCCCCCCTTTCCTACTTGCATCAAACATACAGCGCCACCAGTGTATGCAGGACTAGTATTTGCTTTGCTGCAACAATTTATGAACAAAAAAAGGATTGGGAGAGGTAGAGGAGAGAAGTAGGGAGGACAATAAGTAAGAAGTGCAGGTCCAGTGCAGAAATGAAGGGGAGTTTAGAGGGGGGAAACACACAACTAGGACAGCGTTATGTAATAGTGCTCATCCTTATGCATGAACGCACATAAAAACACATACACTTATACACACTTCACGCTCCATCAGGCACACAGACCCGTGCACTACGCTCTCGCTCACACACAAAAACATAGACACACATATGCCCCCCCCATGCACACACAATATCTCTGTCCATCTGATTGCTGCAGGCTGTAGTCTAGAGCAGAGCAAAGTAGCAGGGTGTTTTGCATTATTGAGCAGAAGCTGACAAACGTACAAGTCCCACGACACTAGAGCTGACCAGAGTGAACCACATGCCGGAAGCTCACTATCACATACTGAATCACCTCCATTTGTAGCTCATACACTTTACATTGAAGATTTGATTGTTTTGAGACTAAAAACTCAAAATACGGTTGATCAATTTGGAAATCAACAAATATTGTACAAATATGTTATATAAAAATGGAAATTACATGACATTTTCAGACTCAAATTCAAAAGCTGGGAGACATCCAGCATATCCAGGTGAAGTGTTACTGAGTATGCAATGTCGACCACGAGTTGCCCGTCACTACTCACAAGGGCAAGTGAACAAGGAGCAGCAAATAAAGATGGGTAGGCTGAAAAGACAATGAGGTCCGGGCACACAACTGCACACAACTGCACACACACACACACACACGCTTGCACGTACGCACGCATGCACACTGTGTGAGTTTTTGTAAAATATGGCAAAAATGCAGCAATCTTTGCTAAACATCCTCATTCATCAATACAGGTGAGAGTTGAAAGATTGTGTACTTGTTAATTTATTCTTATTTCGTTTTAAGACCAGCGAGAAGGCTAAAATGCATTGATAGTATGTTACATGTTACTGCTGTGATTCTGCATGGTTCATTTCCCGAGTCAGTGACCCAATAGCCAGCCAAAAGAAATGGGCTGATTGTGTCAAAAAGAGTAAGACAAATAACTTACTCTAGTTTGACCCCAAATGGGAATACAAGCCAAAAGTCACACCAAGAACTGAGAATCTTGAATTGCTGCTAAGACATTGCCTGTAAATTAATTATGAAGTTATGCTGATAACAGTTTGACACTGAAATGGTTGAATTCAATATCCTTTAAGGGGAAAATGTTTTGAATTTGACCTTTAAGTTCCACAGCACTTGCTTATTTAACATTTAGGATTTGTAAGATATTTTGCTCAGCTTCTTCTATAAACCTTTACTGGAGAAGATATTCCAGAGAAAACATTTTTTTTGCTCAGCTGATTTGATTTTGAAGGAAATATTGCATTTGGTCTGGCTAAGTGAATGTGATTTCATGTTGAAAAGTACATTATCAACAGAGTTGAGCTGTCTGTACTTTGGGAATGAGTATTTGACCAATAGCAACGGAAAGTTTTTTTTTAATTTGTTACTATTTTTCATATAGTTAACATAAGATCAGGGATGCCTTCACAAATGCCTTGACTCTATTCATCAAGGTCTTGGAAACATTTTTGAGAAATTGTGATATCAGATATAACGCATTGCGCATCACGGAAAGCTGCTCAGTTGGAATGCCAGCTTGTGATTGAAGGCATTTTAAGAACAATTAGCTCATTGTCATGATTACAAAAACAGTTTGATAATTTGAATGTTGTGAAATGGCCTATTATCATGGGTTGCTAACTTGGTTGTTTTTGTTCTTTTACAGTGAGGTCACATGTGACACTGTTAAAATGGTCAACACAGAACTTTGTTCCAAAACTCTATTAGTATGCCTCTATTTTAAATACTGCCTAAATGGAAAGTTTTGAACGGACAATAATGACACCAGGAGCTCTACATTTGTAATCGTAATCTTGATTGAGTTCTATTCCTATTTAGTATTTCTATCCCGTGTGTGTTTGTTTCTTTACAGGTTTACGTCATGTGACCAGCTTAGTGGAATGTGTCACTTCATCTCATGGTCCATTTGATTTAATTACTAGTAATAAGTATCAGCAAGCAAACAAACAGCGTCTAAAAACACCTCCTTCTAATATTTTCATGCTTGCTCCAAATTCACACATAAAACCTCCCACACACAACCGAGAGTCACACGTAGCCTTTAGTCTGACACAAGTGTGTGAGCGTGTGTGTGTGTGTGTGTGTGTGTGTGTGCCTGTGCGTGTGTGTGTGTCTCTAACATCTCTGTTACAACTTTGTTACAAAAGAGTTCCAATAAATTACAATTAAATTATCCCATCCGATATCAGGCAGCAGGCTGGGAACACACTGAACTCGTTGCCAGCCAATCGCAGAGCACACAGAGATGAACAACCATCCGCGCTCACACCTACGGACAATTTGGAGTGCTCAATTGGCCTACCGCGCATGTTTTGAAAATGTGGGAGGAAACCGGAATTCCCAGAGAAAACCAATGCAGGCACAGGGGAGAACGTGCAAGCTCCACACAGGGAAGGTTGGAGGTGGAATCGAATCCACAACCTCTTAACTGTGATGTGGTCGTGCTAACCAGTGGGCAACCGTGCCGCACAATATAATTTAATAATCACATTTTTAAGGATAAGTCTATCCATAATTGACAACCTTTTACTTGGTTTCCTCAAGCTGACCTTGAATGATATGAGAGAGTGTCCAAATCTAACTGTCAGCCCACATCAGACAACACAACACACACGTGCCTACAGACATATATACGTACATTCATCAAACACAACAATAGGTACAGTGCGTAACATTATCCAAAATAAGAGTTTCCAAAAAAATACCTGCCCTTAAAAAGAGAACAAGTTTTGTATGATTATTATTACAGTAGGTCAGTATACAGGAGTTTTGAACTGCAATGCATGCACCTGTTTCTAATATTACGGCTGCCCTCTTTAAACTACCTGAAATAGGGACCTATGAAGAAGACCCCAAAGTTTGCAAGTACTGTATGAATAATGTGTTTACTGAGTTTGTATATTTGTATCATTAACAAGTTCATCATGCTATATTCAATGCAAGCATAGCTGATTTTATATTTACGTATTTGCTTCGAGGGCTCACACTTCGAATTATCAGATTTCCATATACAGATGGAGAAGAAACTTACCACATGAAGAATCTTATTCTCTGTCTCATACACAGTGCAGTCCTGTGAAAAGAGCAGAAAAAATATTGGTGTCAACTTCTGCTCTGAGAGTGTCCTTTTGTAAAAAATACATTTGGGAGTAATGAGAGGGCCGATAGGTAGGACGATGCTATTTCACTAAAAGTCAGCATTTCTATTAATAAGAAGCAATGATTATGCATATGCGTTAATAAGACAGGGAGCAGTTTACTGAGATTTTAGAAACCTATCGACATGTGAACCTGACAGATTGTTATTTAACGATTGTGACTTGGTCATCTATTTATTGGAAAGCAGCCAACTGAGCCCACCAGATGCACACAGTAATAGACAATACATCTGCTTGATCCATTAGTACAGGCTGTTTTACCCTCATTGTGTGTCTTGCTGCATTCTGGCAACCATGAGTCCATTTGGACCATTGTGGTGTTTCCCTACTCTGGCCCTTGTTAGACCGTTTGGGTGTTATCTGTAAGGCTCCAGGACTAACTGTGGGCACTGACTCCAAACTGGATCTTAGAGTAAATACAGACCATGGAAACGGTCCAGAGCAGTTATGGTCAATACGATTGCTCCAGTAGCAATCACTCACAGAAAAGGGGCAAAAGTATAAATGTAGGTAATCTACATGGAGGCACTACAGAGAGCAGAGGGAGGACAGGAAATGAAAGTATGAGAAACGAGTTGTTCATTGTCCATAAAGGCATTTAAGTGAAGCTGAGGATTGTGGTTGACAGTCAATCAATGAAACTGCTGGGAGCAGTTGTGATAGAGCACTCTTATCCCATCAGCTGCAAACAGCCCTTAGCAGATGTTCCACTCATAGTCAAATCTACAAAAACGGGATCTAGTGTAGACCTGAGCTAGGTCCAATTGGTGCTTAGTTTTGTTAGGCCATTTTTGGAGGGAAGTGAATCCCAAGCTCTATTGAGCCAAGCAAGGCACATATTTTAGGTTAAAGAAAAATCTCATAGCATACCACCGTAGAAGAATGTCACAAAAAGTGGACAGTCCTGGTAATTATACACTTTGTAATATATATTCAAGGGCCAATTCCGTTCAATTCTCACGATTGACACTGGTTGAGAAACACTGCTTTAGATGGCAAAAAGAAAAAAAAGATTTAGTTAGCTAAATTTGGGAAATTTATGCGTATACCTGTGCTGGCTGATCAGTACAATGTTGTAGCAACAGTGTTAGTAATCAAAACATTATCTTTGCGCTTAAAAATAGAATAAAAAAAATACATAAATAGTGATTGCACATAAGGTAAATACAAATTGTACACAAATATATTTAAAAACAACATTAAATACAACTGAACTGCAAATAAAAAGTGTTCTGTAGTGGAGTGAAAAAAACGAATTCACTGTAACATCATGCACCTGAACGCTGAATTCATTAGGAGCCCACACTTTGAGAATTGCTGTTTCGGCATAAGAAGACCGTTAAGTGGCCTGGGCAAAACTGCTGTGGCGTCCTTGAGCAAGATTCTGATACCCCAAATTGTACACCGGGCATTTACTATGTAGCCCCCTCTCCAGTGTGCGCCACTTGCAGTGTGTGTTTCATGTAATTTTATGTATAAATAAATATAAGATGTAAATAGATAAAGATTTTTCTCGTAGATCGCCCCCGCCAACAGTAATTTGTAGCAGTAATTTGACCCTGAGCACGCATGTGTGAGGTGGTGGGTGGTGGGGGGGGGGGGTGTTACCTGCTGTACAATGGTAGTTAATTCGAGGCAGAGCTGCACAATATTGTTCTTCAGTAATGAATACTCTGTCACACTGGCAAACGGAGACCTGAAATGAAGGACAAGAACGGTGTGGTGTAACATTCTGAATGAAGTAGAGCCAGTAAGACAAGTTAAACACATTTTTGTCATTTTACGTATTCCCTCAATTTCTTAAGGTCTGCAGTAGGGCTGTGCAGATCAATCCAAGTATCGATAGAATCAATAAAAATGATGCTGTGTGTGTGTGTGTGCGTGCGTGTGTTCGTGCGTGTGTGTGTACTGTACGTGTATATTGGACCCTTTTGACTCTGTTACTGCCAAACACCATTTCACTGTAATGCCTAATTATTTCTTATGCAGCTAAAAAAAATTCTCTTTTAGCTCATCTTTATATATAGGTTGCGCAGGTGTTTTAGCTTATGTGTGTGTGCTTATTTGAGTTAATTTAACAAATGTCACTTTTTCCTGGGCAAAAAAAATGAACATAAAATAAAATCACTGTCCAAATTATATTGTGTAAGCAGTTCCTACCTGTCAAGCCAGGCTAGAAGGTTTTTTGCCGCACCAATCAAATCCACCACTGAGGTGAGGAAATCATTGGGTAGCCTTCGGGAAGCTCTTCCATCATAGTGTCCTCCCCTTCGCCTTCCCAGGATGAAGTTCTGAAGGTTCTTGGCTGAAGCATTCAACTTATGTGACAGAGTCCGGAGGTTTTCTGTTTCTAGGCCGTAGTTCTGGAAGAAAAACGAGATTCCTTTTTTAACTGCCAGGTAGAGAAAACGGGGCATTTTCTTAAGCCACTGTGTAACTGACCCTAAAGCCCACCACAACGTGGTTAAACTGGACTGAATTATCGGCAACTAGTTTACATACGTGTCCAAATGTCAGTCACTAATTTTGCTGGGACTTATTTTGCGGCACTGGGAACTTGAATCACAGATGAAAGGCACCATAACATTGCAGACGTTAAAATGCCATGTAAGCTTTAAAAACCAATATGCAACCTGTAAAGTTTGTTTTGCAACTGTATTTAACCATATGTATAATGAATTATAATGTACCCGTCATTGAAAAGTCAATTCAAGTCAAGGTAAAGTCAATGAAGGGAAGCAACAGTCTCAAAAGTGTCGACACTCTATTTCTAATTTCTTACGCAGTTTCTTTCTTTGCATTATTATAGCATACAGCCGCCAGGCCAATCCACAGCCAGGGCAAATTTGCTTCTCCCTTAACAATCATATGTTGTTGTTTGAAGTTAAAAAAAATAACAGCAACCGTGAGGCAAACATTCAAACCAATAACTCACTGTGTTGCACTTTAACTACAATAATCTAATATATTGAGAAATGTATACCTCTCACGCAGTATCAATGTAAATAGGAAAATTATGTCTATTTATCTATTATGTATATTCAACCATTCTACCGTGTATTACATCTTTTATGAAAAAACTCTCTGGACTACAGCGTTACACAGATCATTACTGCTCAACCCTGTGACCCTTCAAAAGAAACACTTAGACCCACTGAGCCACATTGTGCACAGCCAACCACGGCACCTCTGGAAATATCTTGCCGGAAAGAGGCTTATTTCTGCTGACACGACGACTGCACGCGCACACATACACAGATCTAGACTCTATTCCTCTCTGCCTCAAGTTCTATTTAGTACAGTCACGACAGCAGCGACTACAATGGCGAGACTTGCACAGTGGCAGCGAGAGGAGTGAGAGACCAAATTAGAGAAGCTAGAGCGACATAAAACAAGATGAACAGAGAGCAATGCATCTTGGTGAAACTGGGTCATGCATAAATTACAGTATGTTCTTTTTGATCTAATGTATAGGAATGTGATGTAGTGTACATGTGAACCTGAAACTCGTATTTGCACATGCTACAATTAGGTTCCCCCAGTGATTCAGTATGGCACTTGTGCCTGCCTCCTGGGGACAGAGTGCACAAATGACAAGGGGAGGGAAATAATAATCTGATCACGGTTTATGGGGTACGAATTTGTGTGTGTTTGCATCTGTGTGTGTACTAAAAGAAATAATTTAAGCTTGCATATGAGGCTGTGTGTCAATCAATACAGTACAAGGACAATACCATTAGAGCAGGCCTCCACTACCTTCATGTCGATTCGGTTGCCATAGCAGCGGTGTGGGGTAAAAGCTCTTCTATACTGAAATTACAATCGTTCCCAGACATAAATAACCACAATCAAACTTCATTTATGATGAGAAAATTGGGCCTCGCAACTTTTTTGTCTTTCTCCGAAACATCTAATGGTACGTTACGCAGTGTTCTCAAAAGTTATACATATTGATGCAGCATTTCCGTATTTCAAAAAAATGTATAATAGCCACTACATGTTGGTAAAACCGTCTAAATAGTAGTGAGCAAAATAAACGGTAGATAAATAAAAATAATTAAAATTAATAAATAGAAAGTTAAGATCACAAGCAAACCAAACAACCATTCACATGCACATTCATACTTGCAGGAAATTTTGTGTTTTCATGTAGGAGGAAATAGGAGTACACAAAACAAAACAAAAACAAAAAAAACAGGCAAGCACAACGGAAACATACAAGAAGGGCCTGAGTCGAAATGTGAACCCAAGATTCAAATGAAAGTCAGGCAATATGCGCCACAGTGCTACAGATAACTAAACTATTGTATGCAAATTCGTTAGGAAAAGGGAACTGTAGCAATTCATTATTGTCTATGAACAAAGCCGGTCTTTGAGGACTGCTGAATCACAGTTTATGAAAATAAGGTGCCTTCAAGTAAAAAACAAAAACAGCTACAGTGAAAGATAATGTGGACCGATAAACAAAAATGTTGCTAAAAGCAAAGACTTGAAGGACACCACAAAGGCAGTGAACGGAATCAGCTGGGAGAGTGTCATAACCAAGTGCATTCTAAAAGTAAATTCATGGCATTTTATAATATTTCCAAAAAGAATGTTCATAATGGCACTGTGACCGAGGTATAAATTTTGCTATATTTATTTATTTTGTCCCAATTTACAATTTTTGTCATGTATCTGATTAGGAGGTGTGTGGTTCTATGTGGGCCCTCAGTAGCACTAATTCAAAATTGGGGCCCCTCCATCATTTAAGTTGCCCTACCCTGATATAGAACCGGCTGTTTGCTACCGAGACATGAGGCTGTACTGAGACATTAGACGTTATGAGAATGAATTGGTTTGTCCTGTCCCTGGACATATGATGAATGTCACCATGTGCCACTTATTTCCGTGTTGTAAAATTTAAATGGCAAAAGGGGCTGATAAACAGTCACAAGCATGTACACATGCGTGTGCACACACACACGCATACTACCTCGACTAATCCAGCAGTGTGTGCTTGAGAGATAAGGTGCATCATGTGTATTTTTTTCCACATACTCTCTCTATTTCACTTCCCCTCTCACACCTCCTGTCTTCTCTTCCTCATTCTCTCTCTTGGAGGGTAGCACCTAATTCCCCCTAATTCTCTAATCCGGAGCAGGGCCACCACACAGGCTGCCTGTCAAGATATACAAAAACAGGCCTAAAATGAGTTAACCATTTCATAGCGAATATACAAACGAAAAAAACAGGATGAGGAGAATACATCCCGTATGTGAGTGTTGGGATGGGAACTAATACCAATGCCTTAGTTGGGTTTGATTTTTAACTTGGCCCGCATGACGATGTGACCGCTACCTGTTTTTTGAATATTTTGGCTTTCTATATCCCAGTTTTTATTGCCTTTACATAGTACATAGCTACCAACATCACTGCAACACAGTCAGGAAATCAAATAGTTGTTTTTAGAACCGTGAGTTAAATGTGCCATAACTGTCCGATATGGCACAAGTCTCTACCATTTGCTAGCCGCAAGCAAGTACTCCAACTTCACTTTCTTTTTCTTCTTTTTCAATGTGGACATACATAGGCTAGTTCGTAATTCACGCTCCGTGTTAAGGGTTTAAATATAATTTTTTTCCAATGCATTTGAACGGCCACAAATAGCGAGTGCCAGCTGTACAGTAATAATCAAGTCCATCTTTTGATCACATTGGTGGTCGGTGATCGGCTCCAAAATCTAAAAATTTAGCATCAACTGGATGTTGGTAATTTCTGCTGCTGTGTGCATATACACAATTGACTGGATTCACTGCAAATCAGAGCAGCTCCTCTCAATCCCAGTGCAATGTCAGTCTCGCATGGAGATACATCTGTATGGAAAAGAACACAGCGATTCTTGTGACCAATGTAAACAGGTACCCTTATATACAGAATGATCTGATGATAACCGCTGGCAACTTAGGTAGTGTATGACCTCATCTCTACCACCAATTGTTTGTGTGGCCCTACTCACAGCCAGTAGGATGACTTTAAAATTACAATAATCATATCATCCACCCATCCATTTTCCTAAGCACTTTATCCTCACGCGGGTCATGGGTCCGCTGGAGCCTATCCCAGTGGTGTTTAGACAGTAGACGGGGTACACCCTGAACTGGTTGCCAGCCAATCGCAGGGCACACAGAGACAAACAACCATTCAGGCACACGCTCACACCAAAGTACAACTTAGATTGCTCAATTCACCTACCATGCATGTCTTTGGAAAAATTAGGAAGAAACCGGAGTACCTGGAAGAAACCCACGCAGGCACGGGGAGAACATGCAAACTCCACACAGGAAGGCCAGCGCTTCTGAATTGTGAGGTGGACGTGCTAACCAGTCAACTATCGTGCTGCTCATTTAAATACTAAAATAAAAACACAAAACTATTATTATTATTATTATTGCAGCTGCTGCTGTCATAATTATGCATGAAATACAATGATATCCAGCACACGCCTTCAGATGTCTGCCTGTGCCCTGATCAGATTTACCAAAATCACATTACATCATCTGTTTACCAACTGTGCCAGACTTAGATGTGGTCTGAGCAGGCGGAGAGTTCAGATGACTTTCTGCCACCATTATATGATGCGCTGGACGCATGTCAAAGGACACACCCTTGTTACGCCAGAAGATTCAGCTTGGCGCGGAACAGTGCAACTCGGGTTGCACCTCTATTAGTTTTACTTTTGTGAATGACTTGGGAGACAAATACAAGCACTCAACACTCGCCTCTTCTGTTTGTGTCCAGTATTGAGGGCTTTAGATTGTTTCCTACTTAAAGAGTCCACGACTTGACCAAACTCAGTGTTGACCAGACACATCCAGTAAGGATTTGTAATTTCAGCAGTGGGGAGTTTGGGCAACTGGTTTTGCTGTAATTCAAAATACGAATATGAAAAAAAAAAATAAAGAAAATTAAATACCCGTTTAAGCTAGCGGGATACAGCCAGCCGGCCATGAAGTATAAAATACAGTATATACAGTATGCAAGACCTGCCAGCCAATCAAATGAGGTCATGGCCCCAGTCAGCCAGCATTTTAAAAACACCCTGGGGGAGGTTCAGAAAATTACTTTCATCATAACCGCATGAATCCCCAAAAACTGTCATGGAAAAGTGACAACTCAGGGCCTTTCCAATATGGAAAAGTAGTTTCAAGGTGAGGAGAATAACTGACCAGGGCACAGAGGAGATCAACTGCTTCTAGGATGAGCTCCTGGTGTCCTATCCTGGTAACCCCCAACTCCTCCAGCTCCTGATGAGTGATGTGAAGAAGCTGCTCCCCGCCCATTTGCTCCCGTTCGAAACTCTTCACATACTGCTGGAGACAGTCATCCAGACCTAAGAGAAGATAGGAGGAGATTCAGCTCAACACATGCATCAAAATTGCATCAAAGTTGACAAACTATTATGACATTTTTGGGTGGTTATAAAAAATAAAGAAATCAATAAAGACTCATTGAGAACATCCAATGTTTCTTTTGCTGGTATTGCTTACTGGGATTGGACGTTCCTTTGATACCTATAATTTTTGTGCAATGGTTATTTTGTGCTTTTGCAATGCTGGCACATTTCCCAATTAAAATTGTGTCAAACGCACAGTACCCCTCAAGAGACGCAAGCAACGTATTGGCTTTTGATCTGCCATGCGGCATATAGATGTGGCGGTCTGGGATATTATTGATCAGTTAAGCGCTTCAGGCGTTGGATAAAAAAAAAAAAAAAAAAAAAAAAAGTCAGCAAAAAGCTCTCCACAGACCTAATGAACATGCCCATTAGAAATGAGAACTCATGAAGCAAAATAGGCATGAGCGCACCCAACCCAGCACAACAGTGCGCTAAAGTCTGCCTGTGAATGTTTGTTTCAAACACATCACACATACAAAACAAGTACGATTGCTGTTGATAAAGCTGAGTGAAGCCGTAAGGAAAACACTGAGGCCCGAGGGAAGCGAGGATAACAGAGAGACAGTGTGGTAGCACCTTAACACGGTCAACACACACATGCACACTAATCGCAAAGAAAGAGTGAGAGAAATCTTGCACTCAGTATGTCATGGGACGCAGAAGGAAGAACATCAGTCCAGTGTTATTCCGAGAGACTCACAATCTTGTTACATACGGCAAAGTAGAGCAAGTTTAAGTCTAACACATTTCTGTAGGCTGTTACTCCCCAAGCGGAAAAAAAAATATTGACAGTGGCTCATTTTGTTTGCTTCAAATGTGACAATTTTTTGAGATTATCTCATGCAAGATCATGAAAATCTATTTTGCAAACAAAAGCAGTATAATGCATCAAAATGCAGAAACAGCATTTTACGACCTTCATCCGATTGTGATTGCAATATAACAAATGTCAATGAAATTTTTAATAATGCCTGATGACATTGCTCATTCATCTTGCCAATATTATATCCATGTTACCCCAAAGATTCATCTTTCCAAGCTACAAACTGATTATATTTTTGATGACGGGGCATCCTTTGAAAAAAAAACTAGAGGCAGCAGATCTATGTATATGCTATAGGTTAGATATACAGGAACTGAAAACCAATGTGTCACGAACGGGGTGGAAATGGGGCAGGGCGACCAAGTGCAGTTTGTACCAGGGTTTATTGAAGAACGCAAACTAACAGACTCGGCAACTGATATAACTTAACAAAACCTAACAACGAGACTGATCAAAAAGACGTGAAACAAAAAGACATTACCAATGACAGGAACAGGAACCAAAAAGACATCATGACATGAACACACAACAATGATCCGACGGGGAGTGAGGGGCAGACAGGACTTATATACACGACAGGTAACAAGAGGCAGGTAGGAATAATCAAACTCATCATGAGCACACAGGAAGGGAGGGGCGAGCACACAGACAGAAACCAAGACAACCGACACTTAGAGGAACAGCTGGGGCTAAGGCGTGACACAATGTGATTGTAGCTGTTTTATCATAATGAGGCAACATTTTGTTTGTTTGTTTGTTTGTTTGTTTGTTTGTTTGTTTGTTTGTTTGTTTGTTTGTTTGTTCTCAAAATGTTCACATTTCCCAAACATTTTAGGTAATTTTATTCTCATAAATATTAGGGGGAAAACTTTGAAATTTCATGTGTACTCTGGCATGTTTTCATATAACAGTAACACAAAATAAAAACAGGAAGAACAATTTTAATAGACGTTTCAACATTTGAACTGACAGTTAAAATCAATTGACCCTCTAAAATGCCAATACTCAAAAATGATACTAAAAATTAGAATACATAGAAATGCCAATCATACATCCTATGACTTACGTATATTGCTGCTAAAAATAAAATGTGCAAATCCGCATTCCTGCAGTTTAAAATTGCCTTCCCTTTAAGATATTTCCTGGTAAAATACATTCACATAAATCATGGCCAGTCTTGACAGAGATATCTGCAAGTTGAGTGCATGAGCAGATTTCTTCATGCAGCCGGCAGCAATAGGAGCAGATACAGCCACGCTGAAATGATGGCGGCAGAGCAAACCCTGCAGCAAGTAACGAGGAATATGAATTCATGACTCCAAACATTACCATATGAGAGAGACACATTTGCTCCTCTCATTTGTACCTTAGCTTCCGAGGCAAGGAGGCATTTATGAATTGTGGCCAATGTGCCATATTATGAAGTGCGTTCTGGGTAAATAGAGCTATTTATTTGGGGAACCATCCTTTCATTATATAGTTACAATTCAGGTTGTTCGTCACCACTCTTTTGTATTTGTAAACATCTGTTTTCCATACATCAATACCTCAACAACAATTTGAATTATAATCAGTGAATGCTAATCAATCAATACACGATTTGCAAGGTTCGTTTCATCCATCACGCAGTAAGCGGTTTACTGCATTTTTAACTGCAGGACTAACAAATAGTGACCCCCTTCCCGAAAGTTGGTCATGCAGTATAATACAAGTCAAACAAAAATTAGCCCCAGTGCGGCTAAAATAAACGCAAAGTTATTTTTCATGACATAATGTCGGAAATGTCATTCTGTGCAATCTAGTTATCAACTTGTGGTGCTTTTCCCTTGAAGCTATTTGCCGGAAATAAAATGCTTTCTCTGCACACTGCAAGCATCCACACAGAAGACTGGAGTCATGAGGAGAGAAGAGTGTTTCTTTGTTCATCGTAATGCAAAGTGTGGTTGGTGTGGATTTTATTTAAATTTTTACTAGATTGTTATCCAAAAGAATTCGCTGCAGTCTTTTAACTTGATTCATATTGTCAATATCATATGCAGTATGTAGCTTCTTCATCTACATTCCATGCAAGTCCCTCTAATATTTTCGATGTTTATCGGCAAAAGATAAGGGTTGCCAAGCAACAGCAAGAGAAACCTCATCAAATTGATTTCGTTGTTGAATATAGCTCAGGATGAAAAAGCTTCTCAGCTGTGTCTTTCCCGCTTGTCCATCGACATTAACGTAAATCAGACAGTAAAATCTGTTTTTAGCATTTCCATCGAGACCATGAGTGGGTCAGAGGGGAACTCGTGCAAAGAGCACTGACGTGCGATGCAGAATTCTGTCTTAATGCCTCGGCTCCTATCTTTGAGTTTCCAGTTGGAAAAAGTCCAAGTAAAAAAGAAGACTCAAAACTCACTAAAATATTCCTACTGTGAAATATTCATCACATCAGGACAGAATAGTCTTAAGAAGGTGGCATTTTACCTCTCTTGTATGTAAGCTTGCAAGTGCACCCCAGCCTCCACTCCGAAACACAGCTTGCTCGATGTGGAGGCATTCTGGACTGATGGCACTTCTACGGGAAATATTCATCTTTACACAAGCTTACATGCCAGGAGTTAATATTGCTGCTATTGAATACAATTTCTAACAGAGATTAGAGCTGTTTCAGCAAAAAGTAAGAGCAATGAACAAACAGTGCAACTCGTATGTATGTTAAACATTTGGTATAATGCTTTCGGAATAATTTACTGGCCTCTCAATAAACACTATATTATATTTGTTAAAGACGAGGTCAACCCTAAACCTTTCTTTTCAATAATGTGTTGTATGTGCCGCCACTAGTCTAAACACGGCATTCTGATTAATATTGCGTTTGTGGAATATGAGTTAAGCAGCAACATCCACCTGTTTTTATCCATCTCAGGGGGCAGCCACTTTGCCACCTGCTGAGATGGATAAAAATAGGTGCCTATTTAATTCATATTGCACAAATGAAACAGTAATCAAGTGTGTAATCATGTTTCAACTAGTTGAGCTGCACAGAAAATATTATTACAAAGAAATTTTTGGGCTTGACTTCCCTTTTAAGTGAAATGTGATATTGTTCCACAGAAATTGCAGTTTATCTGGAAAACGATCTTTTTGCCATGATCAGTGTTAGGATATCATATTATCCGAACATTCACCGTGTCAAAATAACCTCGCGTAATGTTTATGACAACAAGTTTCATCAAGATGTCAGAGTTGGCCCCAACAATATGATCATGCTGATAGTATTTTTATGACTTCACAAAATTTGAACACGCTCCAAATAAAACAATAACCACAAACAAAACACATCAAGTGGCAGTGTTCTCTTTTCTTATTATTTGTGAGTGAATGGCAAATAAATACAAATTAGTCTACCGGGCTACAGTACAGAAGCAAATAGAGGGAAATAGGAAATGTCACAGCAGATTATTTGCCTACACATGATTAGAAAAAAATATATGTTTGCCACTGGTTCAGCTGTTCTATTATTGCTGCAAGTAAGAAATGTAAAACGTGGCGCCAACGATGTCTGACCTCAAAGCAATACAGTGAAAAGTAGGCAGAAAATGTTGCTGACGACATGCATTTTTTTACGTTAGATGCATATTAGTGCGGGTATGCGGAAAGTTAAGGTACTATGCCTGTACAGGCTATATTCATCTACGATACTTATTTTATGATAATGATTGCTGTCATCTCAGTCTCCAGCTCAGTGAATTTCAGCTTTTTCATTTCCCAGATGGAGTTGCTGGAAGTTGGATTGCTTTCTCACCATGCCTGAAACGGTCTAAGCAGCCCTCTCCTGTATTGGTTAGTTCGCCTGAATTTGGTTACTGTGTCACTTAACACCTGACCAAACGAACCACAAAGGAGGAGAAAATGTCTTTTTCCCCCCTCCCTCTTTTGAGTTCACAACAAAAATGTAATCACCCTTATGAAACTGTTGCTGATGAAACAACAGGTGCAAAAAGACACACACGCATCCATGCATGCACACGAACACTCACACAGGATCCTTTGTCTGAGTGTCCGGCTAGAGCCAGTACTTTGATAAGATGCCCACTGCATCTCTCATTCTATGCACAGCTCAGCCATAAATGTGCGTTTCTCCATCATGGCCTCATTTCCTCCCCCCATCTGAAGGAAGCGTTTTGTCCATTTTGCAGCACGCGTTCCTATTTCTAAATTTCCTGCTCCACTCTCGCCACTGTGAGTCATTACACATGACGGACACTCGTGTGCATGTGTGTGCGTGCGTGCATATGTGTGTGTGTTAAAATTGCAGCATACGTATGTGTCTCGCTCTGTGCATATACATGTGATCCAGGCATGTGTAGCGGGCATCTGTGTGTAGCGGGCATCTGTGTGTGGGTTCTGCCTCCCCATCTTATGACATGTGTTGTGACTCCGACACATCAGATCTGGTTTCCATGGTTACCAATGCCCCACTTTAAGCTCCAGCTCCCAAGTTTGTGTGTATTTGTATGTGCGTGTGCGTCCATAAATGTGCACATGGCGTTCACCTACAGTAAACAGACAAAACCTCATTTTTGTATTTAAACCAACAGAATATGTTTTGTAATTATTTTGGAGCTACAATATGGACTCCTTTAAAGTTTGTAAACAATGTGGTGTTATTTTGGGGCCGTGGCTTAGCTGGTGTTAGGGTTTTCTGGTTAGTTTGATCCTATGATTATGTTGGAATGTAACCTGTAATAATTAAACTCGCTTGTCCTGTCTTAACAAAAGTAGTAGAACAAAGTGCTAAGATCTTTTGAACTGATTGACTAGCTGCAGAGGAAGCAACCAAAGTGTTTTGTTCACACAACATCGTGAAGGACCCCCTGCTGTGCTTTGATCAGCCAGGGGCTTCGGCCATTTGCCCACTCTCAACCCCCACTCTGTTTCTCTTAATAAATATCCCCTCGCAGGAACAAGGGTTCAGACTTCATTCTGGAGTGAGTGAACTCTCCACCTGCAGGTGTCAAAAAGGACTTACTTGTCTCCGTGTGGTTCTTGCAAGATATTGTTTGAGTGAACAAATCTCTAACATTTTGGTGCCGAAACCCGGGACCCTCATACCCATCATCTGGCTGACGGAGGACGACGCGCTGCACACCGTCGACGGGCCAGCGTCCATTAGCCGGACCTGGTAAAGAAAGACCTGGGAAGGAAATTCTTCGCTGGGCCAGCATCTTAGGTCTGCCTTCGTCTGACAGAGGTGGATTGACGGGACCCGGCAGTGCAACGAACCAGGTGACAAGTAAGTTAAAGGCCTGAAGTTGTGTTGTGTTGTTAAACGCGTAACACATAGAGGTGCACGAGAGCCAGCTTGGGTTCAAGTCCCAGTGGAATGAACAGGCTAAGAAAAGCAGAGCTTCTTTTTCGTTCATCGAAGAAGTGTGTAGACTCTTCTTTGTCTGTTTTTCCGAGCTGAGGGATCTGGCTTGGGTTAGAGTCCCAGTGGAAGGAACGTGCTAAGAAACACGGAGCTTCTTTTTTGTTAATCAAAGAAGGGCGTAGATTTTTCTTGGTATGTTTTTCCAAGCCAAAGAATAGCTTGGGTTCAAGACCCAGTGGAAGAAACGGGCTAAGGAAAACAGAGCTTCTTTTTCTTAATTGAAGAAGGGCGTAGATTTTTTCTTTTGTCTGTTTTTCCAAAGCTGTTTGGGAGGGTTTTACACTCATCCCTGGATAGGCCTAAAAAGCGCTGGAGTTTGTGTGATGGAGAGTGTGACTGGTAGGATAAATTGACGAAATAGCAGTTCTAGCATTGATACAGGCTAGTAATTTGTTGAAAGGTCAATTTAAACCTGCATTGAGGATCCTCAAAGACATAAAAGAAATAAATAAGTAATAATAATAATAATATTTTTGAGAAAAAGAAATTATATAACCTAAAACTACTAGAATTAAGATGGGAAATAAAAACGGTAAATCTCTACCTCTTGACGGAGATGAGAAGTACATGGCGAGTAGATTTATTAATTGTATGCAATATATGCCGAAGTGGAAGAAAAAATATGGAGTAGAAGGGAAGTTGAGAGTTGAAGTGTGGAAGATAGTAGTTGATGTATTAGAAGAGAGTGTGGAAAGAAAGAAAAATGGGCTGAAAAAGAAAAGAAAAGAGAGAGAATTGGATTGTGCTAAAATCTGGTTAAAAGCTTCACAAGAAAGAAGAGAACAAATCCAAAAGACAAAAGATGGAAAGTTGAAAAGTGATGAAGCCGCCATTCAATTGAGATTTGAAAAAGAATTCTGGGTACATAGTGGCATCCCATTCAATGATGCAGATGAGAGTGCTTATCAGCAACATCTTAAAATTCCGCTCCTCACTGGTTTCCCCCCTGACTTGGGCAGTTGGGTGAGAAAACACTTGGTGGAAGCGGACACTGCTTGGTTTACAAAAAACATGCAGTGGCCCAGAGACGCTGACAAAGGGATTGAGAAAGGCAGAAGTTTTGATGTATTTCATCTAGATGATGATAATGATCTAAATGAAGATACAACAATCTTCTACCAAAGTTCCCAAAGGGGCAGAGGAAGAGTTAGATACCAACAACGTCGCAAGCCACCATTCAAATCAAAACCCCCATCAGATTCAGACAACTGTTGGAACTGTGGGAGACGAGGACACTTTGCACGAGAGTGTCGTTCTGCAAAGCAATATCAATCAAAGGGTGCAGGAAGGGGCAGAGGAAAAGCCAAATTTTTAGCATGACAAGCTTCCTCCTCTTTGACCGCTTATGCTCATACAGAGAAAGAAAGAATAGATGCCCATATGACAGAGAAACATGTCATTGTCAGATTATTAGAATTTTTTTAGATTATTAGAAGTCTTGTCCATCCAAGAAGTATGACAATGCTGTTTGTATGCCCAAATTACAAATGACTAGAGCTCAATTTGTGTTACACTAAAGTTAAAATATGCAAATCAAGTGGTAAAGAAATGCAACTTGCTTCTAGAAGATAAATAAATAAAATTAGAATGTGCTGTCCTCGTGTGCATGGGAGGGACCAGCTCATGATCGACCACAGGAAATGGCCAGCCTGTGACGAATCATTGTTGCTGGAACCTACCTTCTGCACGCGAGAGCTGTGCATGTGTGTGCGTATGTGTTAAAGTTAAAGTCCCAAATTGATGAAGATTGGCTAAACTTTTAATATAAAGAAATTTGCTAGACTGTTGTCTATTCAATTTACACCGCAGAACAGAAACAATTTTGACAGATAAAAATGAGAGGAAAAGAGAGAAATCTGTTTGCGAGCAGAAACTAATCCACACTAGTGCATGTTAAGTGTCAAGCCCACATGAGAAATTCGATGAAGAAAAAAAAAAAAAAAAAAAAAAAACGACAGAACATGCTTTCAGGAAATGGAAGGAGCTAAATTGTGAATTTAAGATTTTGCAATGCTACATTTAATAGGAATAATTGATTGGTTGTGTTATAAGATTATACAAAATTCTAAATGCAAGCTAAATCTGAGAGATTGAGTTCTTCAAATTTAAACACAAAGAAAAAATTCAGATTAATTTGCCAGTTGTTTGTTTTAGTTAAGTTTTTTTTTGGACTGGTGGATTGTTCTACCAGGAAACCTGAGTTGAAAATGATATATGAATGCTGTGTGGTGAGCTTGGATGAATTAGGGACCAATGTGATAGTATGACTCCTTTTTGGAGACTGTGTGAGATGCATATGATGAGCATTGATGAATGATTGCCTGAATGAAAGGTTGAATGGTTGAAGTCGTTGGCGACTACTATAGAAAATTAGTAGAGCGACTTTAATGAAAGAGTGATTTTGAGCAGGTTGAATGTTAGAAAGAAACACGTAGCTTTTGGATTGATAATTAACTAGAAAAAAAACTGGAGAACCAGTTTCACATGTAGAAGATGTGTGAACTGAGAAATTGAGAAGCGTTTTGGAAAGACAGTCAAATTAAATGATGATGGAATCGTATGTCGTTAAGACCGCATTCTCCCATAAAGTTTGTCAAGGTGTGAGGCATGGGCGTTGCCAAGCCTCAAAAGGAGGGAGTGAGTAGGACAGATATTGGAAGATAGTAAGAATACAACACTTTATGACAATGAATTTTCGAATACATTTGGTGTTATACTGTGGTAAAAAAAATTTTTCTGGTGTAGATAGGTTAGCAACACGAGAAATTTAGAGGTTCAAAAGAAAGACAGTTAAAAGAAAACATTTTTGATTTGGAAAATTGCAGGCTAACAGGAACATGAGAACGATAAGAACTACGAGGTGGGATCCAATTTCATTGGGGAGATTGAGAATTCACAGCACCATACTCGAAGTCACATTTTTGAGCAAGCATGACAATAACATGTGAGAGGTCAAGACATACAGATCAGGGCTTGATGTGGACAGCAGACCTCGATGAGTTGATTTTCAATAATGATACTGAAGACAACATACTGTCCGATTAAATTGGAACAATAGATAAAATGTAGCTCAAAAATAGGATGAGTTGCAGGATTTACGATATAAAAACGAGACCGCTGTTATTAGAAGAATTTGAAGTTTGGTAAACAAACGTTACCAGCAAATTGATGGAAGCAGCTACATTTGGAGATAGTCTTACAAGTTTGATGTCCCAGCCTGTCATTCTCAGTGTCAGGGTCCCTGAAACCCAATCCGAGACTTCACCTGCAGCCGTGAACAACTACAAAATGGTGCCTGGCTCTGAAGCACCTTTGCCCTTTGGCGAAGGACAAGAAAAGACTACTGTTGTGCTTGGAGAGGGGCAAGTACACTCCGGAGGACAGACAACATCCTCGGGGACGAGAAAAGACAGTGAAAAGCGGAGGAACTCACAATGATGAAAATTGACTCATTTGAACAATGGACTCATTCAAGAGTGATGGATGGGGTCGCTCTGAAGCAACGACAAAAGAACACGAACTTGAGAGGGTGAAGTGCAGCAAAAAGATATGGACTTGGAGTGTCCGACAACCAAATCGCACTCCTTGCTACGGCGTTACCAAATTTGGTGAAGCTTGGTTCAAAGTGGAAGGGAGATTCATTGTGCACTGAGTTTGACAGAACTGAGGAGATTTGATAAATAAATAAATAAAAATTTGAAAAATACGTAGGGCTACAGAGAAAAGCATTATAATCAGAGATTGAACGGATTTGGATAAAACAAATAGGCTAAAACGGTAGGAAACAAGAGCAAGATCTGATATTTTGGCTCATCAAGCTTAAGACGTAGAGGTCGAGTTATATAAATTTTAGAACAGGACATTTGGCAGTCAGGAGGGAGCTAGGTTGCTCAATGTACCTACTCAATACAATAGTAAGGTTTTTTGTACCACAGTGGAGGTTGGATGGTCAGAAAGTTAGGTACGTTCAATTTTTGACATTCACACAATCATGCATAGGAGTCACACGGCGACAGTTAACAAGACAATGACTGCAATAGGGGCCACATACGACTGCACCGACAGGAAAAAGTAGAAGCGAGAGAGCAGAGTATGGGATTATATGCTCAAACGTCTGCTATACAGTTACCAATAGGAGATTCTATCAAAAGAAGCTACATGAGAGATGGATTAGAATCTATTTGTCTGTGTGTTCTGTGTGTGTGTGTGTGTGTGTGTGTGTGTGTTCACACCCTGTGTGGGTGCGAGCGTGTGAGGAGAAAGAAGGCATGGGTAAGACAATCTCTTTTAAACCAGGAGGCAATAAATGGGAACGCCCCTGTCATAAATAGTTTTTGGTTAAAGGGAATCATTAGGAGGTGTTCAAACTCTTCCCGCAAACACTCCTATTTACCAGTTAAATGGGCACTACAATTGACTACGAGAGTTGCAAACAACAAATGAAGAGCAGTCCTTGGCAGATTATATGATCAGGACGCTCAAACTGTGTCAAAGACAAATTTACTGCCGCTTGATCTTTCCTCCTCACAGGTCGACAACCCCATCAATCCAGGAGACTGGGTCTACATCAAAGTCATCAAAAGAAGGAACTGGGCCAGCCACGACAGGAGGGACCATTCCAAGTCTTGCTGACTACACATCCAAGGTTGCAGGACCCACAAATGCATTAACGACGACTGCTCTCCAGGAGGGAACTGGATGGGAGCTTTGGACATCGCCGCTGTGTGCCAGGATGAGAGAGCCGTTTTCAAGGTGTAAGGGCTCTCCAACCAACATGGCTACACCATCGAACGGAACATACTTCATACAGAATGGCTGGTCGCTTTGTGGTCACAAGGTTTATCCGATGCTGCCCGCCAACTGGACACGAGCGTGTGCGCCAGTGTGTGTGACGGAACACACCTACAGACTAGAACATCATCAGCTGACGAAAACGCGAGCACATATACATCTTCTTAGACGTGACAGATGTGATAATGATAATGAGACGTGGATTGCGTAGATGCTGTTCTGTGTTTTTCTTTTTATTTTTTTTATTATTATTGATAGCATTCTGGTCGCCTAGGCCAAAGGGACCGTGTAAGAATTTTCCTGCTAATAACATCTGGCCAGCAGGTTTTTCGCTTACACATTAAGTTTGATTTGGGGTATTGAGGTAATGCCTCATCTTCACTGGAAGGTGTTGCTATCATTGTTTCTTGTTTTTATTTTTACCATTCTGCCTTCTTCATTATACGTATATATGTTTTCTTGCTTGTCTTTGTTGTTTGGGGTGGCATAATCATATGATAAATCAGGAGGGAGATGTTAGGGTTTTCTGGTTAGTTTGATCCTATGATTATGTTGGAATGTAACCTGTAATAATTAAACTCGCTTGTCCTGTCTTAACAAAAGTAGTAGAACAAAGTGCTAAGATCTTTTGAACTGATTGACTAGCTGCAGAGGAAGCAACCAAAGTGTTTTGTTCACACAACATCGTGAAGGACCCCCTGCTGTGCTTTGATCAGCCAGGGGCTTCGGCCATTTGCCCACTCTCAACCCCCACTCTGTTTCTCTTAATAAATATCCCCTCGCAGGAACAAGGGTTCAGACTTCATTCTGGAGTGAGTGAACTCTCCACCTGCAGGTGTCAAAAAGGACTTACTTGTCTCCGTGTGGTTCTTGCAAGATATTGTTTGAGTGAACAAATCTCTAACAGCTGGAGCCAAAAATATCTAGCGTGCTCGTATGAAAAAGCAGGTTTGCATATTTAGCTGGCGATGATCAATTTCAACATTTCATGACTGGCAGAGGTTGGGATGTGATGTAGTTTCAAGTTTTTGTTTTTGATCTTATGCTTTTGGCAACCGAAACCATGAAAAAACATCTTTCTACATATAGGTAGCAGTGTTTAATGCTGGGTTCCCTTCTTTGGCTTCCAGCTAACACTGTAACGTCACCATGATGTAGGCCGTAAAGAGGTCTATAGCCAAAAGAATTTTTGGGGCGCAAACACTGTCTACTGAAAGTTGGCGACTACTGAGTGGAAGCCTCTTCACACAGTTACCAAGGCGATGTAAAGGAACGCTCCATGTCCGACATATACAAAACATCCATCCATCCATCCATCCATCCATCCATCCATCCATCCATCCATCCATCCATCCATCCATCCATCCATCCATCCATCCATCCATCCATCCATCCATCCATCCATCCATCCATCCATCCGTAGCAAACCACAGTTGGAAATGAAGAACAAATAAAGATGTAAACTTTACATCACTGTAAAGTTCATTCTTTGTGGATACGGCCCTCAGTGTTCAACTTGCAAGGAAGAATGGGCATGACGGTAGTTTTGAGTAATTGACTTTTGGGAATAAATACAACGTTTTGAAATCAATGATTAATGTATTTTATTAATCAATATGAATCAAAATAAGTGGGATTATTCTTTGCAATCACCCACCCCTGCCAATATTGAACGAAGACCTGCGTATGTCACATTTTTAACAAGGCTATCACTGCTCATGCAAATACAAACACCTATATTTGTAAAAGTTTTCATAATAGTACAGTATTTCATTTTTATTATTTGATTTCTGTCTCGTCATGGCAGCACACTAACAGATATTCAGACTTGTGTTTATATTTATTGGGTTCGAGCCATTTCATATAGGAAGGATTTACACACGTCACAGACGGGCTTCTGCCTAATGTGCAAATTGGGCGCCTGATATGCTGACAGTGTTAGAGTTAAAGGCATTTAAATTGAGAATACACAGCCAGACAGAACTACGGCCAGGGAAAGTCTTGAGCGCCGTCACAAAATAAAGGAACATAAGGGGGCTTGGTTGTCTTTCACCCATTTGCTAGCAAATTCAGACAGAAAAAGAACATCTGGGAGATTCTTTCTGTACAAGAATCAGTCCATAATTCTACTTGGTTGGCAGGAGAAATAGAAATACAGAAATAGATCTGTCAAAAGCTTCATCGGCCCCAGATTGGTCTCATTCAAATTGACCCAACTTCCTTTTAACCCAAATTAAGTTGTTTTTAACCCAGCATTTTAAGGGTTTTGTATGCTTTCTTTGACTTTGAATTGGAAAACAACTGCGTTGCACGGGCCATCATTGTAAATTTGTTTGTTGGCATACTTCCTTGAATAGATCAAATCTGGTTAACCTAATACACTACTGCACTTCTTACAGATGGTTTAACCGTTCAATTATTATACTATCGTACTGTTTTTGGAGCAAACATAATTAGAAGAAGAATGTGCTGTCTTTTGTCATGGACTCAATAAAATACTCTTATTATTATTATTATTAGTTAGTTAGTTAGTTAGTTAGTTAGTTAGTTAGTTAGTTAGTTAGTTAGTTAGTTAGTTAGTTAGTTCGTTCGTTCGTTCGTTCGTTCCTTCCTTCCTTCCTTCCTTCCTTCCTTCCTTCCTTCCTTCCTTCCTTCCTTCCTTCATTCGTTCGTTAGTTAGTTTGCTTGCTTTCGTAGGAATATAACATGACTGCATTTTAGACATCCAAGTACATCTGCGTACGTATATGGATATGCGGATTTGCTCAGTCTTCATGTGACAGTTTAAAACTGGTCATTCATGGGTTATTCTCAACTTTTAAACAGGCATGTTTTTTTCTGCCTCAAGTGATGGGGACTGGACACTATATTCTGACTTGTATATGATACACTTTGACTTTGCAGAATATAAAGAAATACTATAAAAAGGCTCTAAAGGGCCAAATTCCATCAGTGCATGCATTTTCTGAACCACTTTAATAATAAATAATAATAATAAAAATTTCAGTTGCCACAGAAGTATGACACTGGCCGGCCAAGCCATGGATTTTTGCAGTCTGGAGGACATGTGTGGTGGCTGTCATCATATTCCGTTCATAAATATAGAAACAGTGTGCATAAAACCTTCTGAATCATTGTAGAAATCACTTCATTGATAGCATGGGAGGGTCACACACCAACACGTGTCATTTCTTTGAGCAACTTTACATCATCCACCCATTTAAGTCTGCTTGTGGTTCCTTATAAATGTACTTATTGCGCTTCAACCTTCTGCATAGACATAGAAAAACTGTTTCTTCTACCGTCATGCCTCTCACATGTCGATTTGAAAGCAAGTTAGAGGAGCCGCATTAATTGGTGGCAAAGCAAGACGGCTGTGTGCACGTCCACAACGGCGCAACACGCCTTTTTTTCAACTGTGCCAACTGAAGTTATCAAAACATTGTCTAGGCCACCTCCACACAGTTCGACAGCTTGGTGTGCTAGACTTGTACCAGGCACTAAAAAAATAGAACCCTGAACCTTTATGATACTGTCAATATCGTACTTTCCCAACAGCCTCTTTTAGCGATTGTTTGTTTGGGGTCATTTTCCTCTCCGGCAATGCATGCTCGATAGGATTGATTTATTTTCAAAAACCCTTTCACTTTTTTCTGCTGATGAATTCCTTTGAGATTTGGAATCTTGCGTCATTATCTTGGCATTTGGTTGTATTTCTCTTTAAACTGACCAACAAAACGAAAACAAAAGGTGCTATCTTGCCGACCTGTATTTAAGTGCTCAACTGTACTTTTCTAAACCATGTTTTCACAAATTTTTATTTTTTAAAATGATGTTCTGTATACTTAAGAAAATGTGCAATGCCAAATTCTTATTAAAAATTACATCTTAGAATTTTAAAGAACAATCAGCTGTTTCAGTACATTGAGTGTTTTTGGAAGACAGTCTGCCACATTCCGTGTCTGTCAAATACAAATACGCACGTAGAGGAAACTCCTCCAGTGTGGGTGTTCAAAATAAATGCTGATGACTCATCTTTCTATGAGCCTTGTTGTTCTGCTTGAAGTCTTTCACCAGCACACAAAGTCTAGTCTCCTGCTCAAATAGATTAACCTTGCAGAATAAAAGATTCCTAAAAATGCACCTCGGGAATCTCCCAGGAATATGTATGTTGTTGTCTGATATTGATTTTAATCAACTAAGTAATGCATGTATCATTTATGGAAAAATAATAATCATAATGATAGACAACAATGCATTAAGAACATTTGGCTGTGGTTAAGGTTAAATTATTTTGTGATTTGGTCCATAAAGTCACTCATTTTGCCTTATTATGACTACAATATTGGCACTTGCAATTAACCATTTGTTAAAAATGCCATTAATAATGGAATGCTGAAAACAATACATCAATCCTGCCTAAGGAGAAGGACCTTTCCAAAATAAATCACAATTTACCTTTAAATGGATGCTGTACAGTGAAACCTCTACTTACAAACATTTCCCCCCATCACTCAAGTGGACACTGCTATAGCAAGTCATCACATCTTTCACTTAAAAATTCATTTTATATTTTGCATTCACAATTATCGGAAAAATTACTTCTACTTACAAACTTTTCTACCTACGAACACAATCACAGAACGAATTAAGTTTGTAAGTAAAGGTTTCACTGTATTCCTATTCATTACGTAGCAATTGTGAATTTATGTGTAACCTGTAAATTATTTTGATAGTAAAGAGATAGTAAAGAGTTGTTAAACCGTTCTCTGACTTGAGAGTTTGAATTGAACAAGGTCAAATATTGCAAAAATATTGGTGATTAAAAAAGTCCTTCAGATTACCAGCCTCGAAAGAGAAAAGTGAAATTTCAGTCATCTAAGAATGAAAAGAAACAACTCATTACAAATAAAATTGCTTCACTGATTCAAAGAACAAAACATGCGTCTAAAGATTTGAGCTGTCACTTGATATGGCAAAGACCTTGCTTAAGCACTTATAAAATTGGCCTCAATGGCATACGCTTAAAAAATGCTGGGTTTAAAAACAACCCAATTTGGGTTAAAAATTGGACCGACCCAGGATATTAGGTCAATTGCATGATGCTTTGCAAAAAAACGGATAACATATCAAAGCAGTACTTGACAAAATGAAAACATGTGAGACACACTTGAAACTATGGATAAGAAAAGGAAAGTTAGCTCTCTGTTCAATACTGAGATCCACTGTTCTTGAGCAAGGCACCAAAAACTCATCTTCGTTGGGCACAAAGCCCTGCTGTAGCCATCCTTCATGGGCATCCTTTCTCATAGTATAACATCCATCCATCTATGGATCCATCATAGTATAACATCCATCCATCCATTTTCTGAACCGGTTTTCCTCACGAGGGTTGCGGGCATGCCAATCCCAGCTGACTTTGGGCAGTAGGCGTAGGACACCCTGAACTTGTTGTAAAACATGAATTTCCAATTAATATCAATTCCTTGCCATAATCAGCTTTGTTCTTCATTCTTCCATTAAAGATTTTATTGTCTAAAGTGATTTACACAATCAAATGTGATCAAATCATAATTGTACCCTCCAAGTCAATGATACAAAGCAAAACAAACGAACTGATAATTTTGATCTTTTTAAACAAAAAGCTGAAACAGCTGAAAAAGGACAACTATTCACACATAGATTGCCACCAATGGCACTTGATGGCTAATTTATTCGTTTTACCTAACATACATTTGAGAACATGGCAAGACGTCTTACAACCCAGAGAGGTCGCACACAATGACAGTGAGAACATCCACACAGAAAGACCCATCACAACATAGATTCAAACCTTCTTTCTGTGAGGTAACAGTGAAGCCTCTTTGGAAGCATTGAAGGTACTATTTCAAAATGTGAAAAATACAAATTAAAACAGTGTCTCAGTTTTCCTCTCATTCTGGCTTTCCTCCCAACCATTCATCAATGTAGAGGATGAAGCCAGCTGATGAGGTCACTTACAAATTCAAGGACCTTAGGCATCCATGTTTCCTCGCTGCCTTGTCCTCTGGGGGTTCTTCGTAACTACCTTAGCATATAAATGTACAGAACTGTGATCGACCATTAAAAATACTGGTAATAATGTTATACTACCTGCACAAATACAATAAATAAACCATTAAGCTGGTTGATCACACACACGATTGCGGACATTCCCATTTCCTCCCTTCTCTATCGCTACTGTCTGTCAATAGAGCTGCCACAGTTTGTGTCACACTGCTCCCTAGCTGATCAGTGTGTGAGTATCCATACACCCCCCACCCCCCTTTCCCACCAGCTGGAACATCGCTCATGCAGGCAGACATTCATATCCAGTAATTAATGGCATCTTGAAGGGCTCACCCAATTAGGAAATATCATTTCTTTGTGAATCTTAACTGAACAGGCTGACATTCAGGTTTGCTTTGATATGTGCGTGCGTGTGTGTGCACTTGTGTGATGGTGGTGATGCAGCTAACAGCATTAATTGCACGCACGAGTACATATAACACACACTCACATAGACGCAAACACACACACACACTGAGTGATGATATGAGCTCCAAGTGTGTGTCAGTGAAAGGAGCAGATGACAGATCCACCACATTCATTGATGGGACCACTGCATGGTGCTTACTCCAACCGCATCATCATCAGCAGCCTGTAGGTTTGACTTGTAAGGCTCACAGCTATGACACAAATAAACGCTGAGTGTCCTCACATTTTGTTTTAGGAAACCACTGCAGCAGATCCAACACATCTGGTTTTGCATTGAAACCATTCACTCATTCAGGAAGGAGAAGCTCCATGCATGCAGTGTGTGGCCGCTGCTGCTCACTTCACCACCACCACCACCCCATAATCCTCAGTCAGATCACATACAAGCCCGGACTTTGACGTGATGCAGGATGCAGAGAGGGATCCTAACTTACCTTTCATCCAGTCCAGCACTTGCTTTGGTGTCCATTTACTTATAGGTTCCATAACCAAAGCCATGATGTCACAGCCTCTGTGCGTTAAACAGCAAAGGAGTGAAAGCAGGCTTCATAAAACGACTTGACTGTCACATCTGGAGTGACATGGTGCCGGATCACTCGGAGTGTAAAAAGACGGTTGTCGGTTTTATTCCCTCCATCAGAGCATGGCCGCCTGCAGAAACGGTGAACGGGATGCGGTGGTGCAATCTACGCGCACGCACAGACTCACGCGCGCACACGCGCTCCCTGCCGCTTTACCCTCCCCTCTCCCTCGCTTCTCGTGCCTTCCCGCCAGCAGCTCGCGCGATGTGAGAAGGGGATTCGATGGGAGGGTGGGACCCCTCCCCTCCCCTCTCCTCTCCTCTCCCCCAGCCTACCTCGCTGCAGCATCATAAGGGCCACCTCTCACAATACAGACCAGGGAATGGTGCAACGCACATCATACAGAGGAGGACCTCGTTCCGCGCCCCCTCCTCCCTCCAGCCTCACTTTTTAGAAACACAAAGTCAAAGGGCGTTTAGGGGATGTTTTAAAATGATTTTAAATGGAGAATATTGAACATTACAATAAAAGGCATCAAGTGTGTGTCAACAGGGTGAGGGAACTGTTTGTGCTTTTTTGTTATGTCTGCTTCAACAAAAAAAAAAAGTGTTATGTTGATGACTAATATCAAGATACTCTATGCAAAGGGGAAATCCGCAACAGTCGTCTGCATCTGTACATCAAGACTAAGCGATCAGCTGTGAGGGACAGCGCCCCCTATTGTGCACCTGAGACATGGGTGACGTAATGGAATAACGCGTCACTGTCCAACACAAGACGCACACACGCACACGTTCAAAGGGGCCTAAAAGTCAGATTCCTCACAAATCAAAATACGCAGACATGTGTCTTCTTCACATATTCTTACACAATATTTTCCTATCAGTGGAGTACTTTTAGTTGTCTTTATGCGAGGAGTGGTTCCACATTTGCTCCAAATATATCTGACCTGCAATCACTCCCCTCTCAATACATGGCTTGAGATAAATTTTTCAGGTAAAATGACGCTATATGAATACATTTGACTTGCTAAAGCAAAGACATAATGTAATAATATCTTAGAGAAATCAAATATTTAATGTTTTTAGATTGACAAGTTTTTACTTTTCTGCAGAAATGTCTAACACGTTTAAGATGGAAAATAAAGCTTTCGACGCATGCATATCCAATCCCTGGACGTGGGTGTGTGGTTAGGGTTTATGAGAAGTAATAAATAACTGATCAATTTAAATTGTTGCATTTTGATGTTGCAATTCCCTTTGGAAGTGACAAGGATGGACAAGGTCAGGAATGAACATATCGGAGGGACAGCTCAGGTGGGACGGTTTGGAGACAAACTCAGAGGGTGAGAATGAGATGGCATGGACATGCGGAGGAGGAATCCGGGGTACATCGGGAGAAGGATGCTGAGGATGGAGCCACCGGGCAGAAAGAGAAGAGGGAGGCCAAAGAGCAAGTTTAAGGATGTGGTGAGGGATGACATGCAGGATGTTGGTGTGCCAAAGCAAGATACAGGGGACAGAGTGAGATGGAAACGATTGATCTCCTGTGGCGACCCCTAACGGGAGCAGCCAAAAGAAGTGAAATAAATCTCCCCAAAAATGGCCACTCCTCTGGAAAAGGCTAAATATGTCTAATGTTTTATGAAAACAAACTCAGATATGTGATAAAAGTATAAGTTGTTAAAAGCATTGCCAAATACATGAGACGTTACGACAAACTATAATGCATTAATGATTTCAACCTGCACCAAACTTGCAGACTCAAGTTTGGACCTACACTGTCTTCAAAATAATATGTTAATATGGACACTGAAAGAAAAGATAAGCGCCTGTTTCGCTGCTCCTCGTCCTCCTTCCAAGGCTCCTTTCTCCACAAAGTCAACGAGGGGCGGGGCATCGCTGCTCAGTTTTCAGCCCTCTCCGGATGTCAACGATGATCTCGCGTTCCCATTGGCCCGCTTACGTCGATACGTCACAATCATGATTAGAATTGATGATCGGACGGTCTGATTTCATTGTCTAGCAACGGGGTCCGTGGGAATGAAATCTGCTTGAATTTAGGAGCTTCGTCTGAATTCGACACAGCAAGTATGAACATAATTTGACTTTTCACTTAGTTGTTTCCCGCCAGGTTTTTGTTGCTATTTGCTCGAAGCCAGGGTCAGTCAAATGGCAGCGGTGAGGCACATGAAATCTCGGCTTTGAAGGAAAAGTTGAGCTGCAGCTGTCCTTTTGGGAAAGCTTTGCTAATGCTAGCTCGCATCTGCTGGTACAGACATGGCCGCTCGGGCCTTCTGGCTACGTTTAAAGATCCCGTGCCTGCGTGCCGCTTACTGAATTTGTTTTCTATGTGCCCGTATGTGGCAAACTATAGATACACGCTCCCTGGGTGGGAGGTTTGTTTCTTAATCCTCGCGCAAGTGCCAAGTGGCGTTGCTAATTATCTCTGTTACGTTTCCCTATTCGCAGATCGCTTGGCAAAATAAAGCCGCTGAATGCTTATTGGTCGTACAACAGTCCATGTGGCTTTTGGTGCGTGTGTTCGTTTAACCGCCTGAGATGGGTTTGCTTAAGTTGGTAACAACATTCTGTTGTTGTGCAGTACCTTTCTGCTGGTACTCTGGAAAGCAACCGCATGGGGACAACTACTTGATTTTGTTCTGATGGGAGTAAGGGATGGACGTGGACTACTTTTTGTTGAGGCGGGGTAATTTTGCGATTAAACTAGTAACTTTTCAAGTTCTCTGCTTTGGTCCCATCCCATTGCTCAACAGTGCGTCGGGTGCACTGAGAGGAGAAGATGTGGAGAGACGAGATGGTGACAACATAAAGCCTCGGATGTTTTGCTGTGATCGGCATGGCAGCTCCTTTCCCCTCCAACAGCAGCATGGATTCATGGCCACACAGACGTGGCCTCCAGGCTGTAAGTATTCATGCTTATGCTGCTGTCATGCAATAATAATCACTAATAATAATTTTCTTAACACAGACCCCTTTTACAGAAGTTACTGGCGCCTACCACAGGAAGGAACATAATAAATTACTCTGTTTACAGTTGACGACTATGGATAAATGAGTAGTTTTATGTTATGAAATGAGTACCAGATCAGGCAAAAAATAATAAGGTCAAAGTGCTGTGCATTTACTGTGCAGTATTTATTACGCAGTTTACTGTAAAAGAAAAAATTAACAGCATATAATATTTTGAAGAAAGAAAAAAGCGAAAGAGCTGTCTGATGACCACACTGGCAGTCTCTCTCTTGACAAAGAGGAACTGTGTCATGTCACATCCCCCGCAATGTAAACTGTTTACTTTAATGTAAAATCAGGAGATTAGCGGGTGAAACGACTGAGCGGGAGTTACGTGGGGGATAGGGTTGAAATTTGGGAGGCTCCCGCCTGGATTGGGGGTGTAGGCAAATATGGACCATGTTAGAATGGCAGGTATAAAAATGTCTTGTTGGCTATAAAATGGAGTACACAAAAAAGTGAAAGTGAATTACCCATTCAGTGTACAGCATGGTGGCCGATTAGTTAGCATGTCCGCTTCACAATGCAGAGGTTGTGGG
Source organism: Syngnathus floridae (assembly GCF_059516105.1). Classification (NCBI taxonomy): domain Eukaryota; kingdom Metazoa; phylum Chordata; class Actinopteri; order Syngnathiformes; family Syngnathidae; genus Syngnathus; species Syngnathus floridae. Next base: position 12,739,114 of record NC_142413.1, on the reverse strand, counting down.
TTCGAATCTAGGCTCCAGCCTTCCTGTGGGAAGTTTCAATGTTCTCCCTGTGCATGTGTGGGTTTTACTCTTTACTCGGGTTTCCTAGATGGATGGACTGGTTGCTCTGCGACATCACTGTCTGTGATTGCTTCCTAGATGAACCTGCGGTCGGTATTCACAGTGGAACAGCAGATGATCCTGGAGCGTTACTATGATAATGGAATGACCAATCAAAGCAAGGCTTGCTTCCAGCTAATACTGCAATGTGCTCAGGAGGCCAAACTAGACTTCAGTGTTGTCCGGGTAAGGATATTGAGATGGCAACCAGTTTTCTTTGAGTGCCTTCATGTGACTTAGTTTTTGCAATGGTGTTTCATATTACTGATTGAATTGTACTTCTCCCTATAGACATGGGTCGGTAACAAAAGAAGGAAACTTGCCTCCAAGGGAGACCAAAATGGAGGCTTGTCTCATTCCTTACCGAGTCATGGACTTGCTGGGGGACTGTTGTCCAATCATCCGCTGGCTCATGGAGCTATGTCCAATCATGGTCTCTCTGCAGCAACATTGCTCCCAGCTGAACTTGCTGCCGTGCGGAATATACATAATCGCGCACACCTTCTCCCCACATCCTCCACCTCTGCTTCTTCTCCCTCTTCTCTGAGCAGTGGGAACAACAATAATAATGACGTCCTTCACACAAGTCTCTACTCCCAGAACTCCAACCCTCGCTCTCGGCCAAAACCCACAGGCCCCATACAGTCAGAGACTGAGCTCTCAGCACTCCCTCCTTGCTCTTTAGTCAGTCAGGCTATGCAGAGCAGAACCAATAGCAACTCCTCATCTCTTCACTCCAAGCTTGTGTCACTCTCTCAGAATTTGCCTTCCCTCACGTCTTCTTCTGCATCTTTGGTCTATACTGCTGGAAGGGACATGAAATCAAGTGTGCCCGTCAGGGACGTAGGATTGACTGCAGGGGTAGGAAGCCTACCTCCCAACTGGACTCGAACATTTGGTACTGCACAGACTCAGACATGGTCCTCTTCCCCTCAGTCCCAGGCGCTGCTTCAGCCCAGATCTGAGACCAATCCGCAACCACCACCACCCCTTGCTCCACACAAGACCCGTCTGTCCCTTTCTCTCCAAAACTCAAGTCCTACCTCAGAGCACACACCCTGCTCCCAGCAGGTGTTCACTTATGCGGACAGGGGTGAGGGCAGCAGAATTAAGGCTGGACTAGGTTGTACTTTAAGACCCCAGGAGATGCAGAGGCCAGTTTTACGCACTTTGGATACCAGTCATAACATCTCCATTGCCATGGAAACCGCAGATGAAGAAGATGAGTGGCAGAGGGAAGAAGAACTGGCCAATATGGCTGCTCAGAATAACATGCACCAGGAGCAGACGATGTCTTTGCTAAAAGGGAGCCCTGCTTTGACCATGGCCCACTCCCAAAATCTGCTGCTCAAGAGCAACTCAACTCAGCAGGGCAGCTACCCCTTCACACATACCTCGCTGTCTGGGGATGACAGCTCTCAGGTAGGAAAGGTTCTATGATGTCAAGCTGAGTGAATTGAAAGCCTGACTCTGATTGGCTTTTTGTTTGTTTCTAGACTTCAGTCAGTGCCGCCACTTGGGTTGTCAGCAACTCCAGAAAAAGAACAGTGAGTTCTATTGTGCCAAATTCAGTGCAAAGAGTGCAACATGCACTCAATGGACACTTAATTAGGTATAGCATAGTTCCTCAAATAGTGACCACATATTGTGTGTGTGTGTGCATGTATGTATATAGTATACACACACATACACAGTCATTTTTTAGTATTGATTTTTTTTTGTTCATTGATGAATCAAACTGAAAAAAAAACATTCTATTCAAATTTTTATCCCTGTATTATATAAAAACAATACATTATCTCAAATTGACTTTGCAGAAAATGCACAAAAATATATTACCATTCAATTAGTGGTTTGGTCTTTAATGTGCAGAGTTAAAGAAAGGGGGAGACAATGCAAGACTTTGCACTAGCTGGTCTCTAATTGACTGCAAGCTCTAAAACACATTAAACTGCAGGGTGCTCATTTTCTATAATCGGCAATGGCTATTCGATCGGAGCACCACTAGACTATAATTGTGTGATATTACTCAGAAACTGGGTTGTAGAATTTATGTCCAAACCTACAGTGTTCAATAGATTTCTTAAACCATTGTACAGTAGATCAGTGATTCCCAACTCAGGTGTTACGGCAAGCGAGTGAGAGATTATCAGGGGTTTGGAGCAAAATGATCTAATTTCACATTGTTTTTTTGACAGATTTAAAAGCACTCCCATTAAGGCTATCAAATACCCCCCATCCCTGCTGTAATTGATACAATCCTTTATCTGCATTTGAGTAGCAACTCTGGTCACTATTTGCAGGAATACAGTAATCTATGAGCTAATACGAAAAATGTCCTTAACAAAAACAATAATGCTCAAGTTTGATTGTCAGTTTAAGAGATACGTATGTATTGCCTGAAAACTGTGTTGTGGTTGCAGTAAGTATGAACTGTACTGAATTGTACCGAACTGTTAGTTTTGTCTTGGCCCGATACCTTATTTTGGTCTTGCTGTACTGTGGTTTAAAAACTCACTTATGTAGTAAGAGGCTGAGACGGCAGCTCTATTCCTCAACTACATTGCAGCAGCACCGTCTAGTGGTCACAGTAGTAGCAATACGCCACAAGTATGTAAATAATTGGAAGCTCCATGCTGTTGATAAGAAGTCCTTCCACATTCTTCACCTCATTAACAATATCAATATCTGAGCATTAGTTTTTGTAAAGACAGATTTTTTTATATGTACAGCTCTGCTGTTCAGGTTTGATTCACATGACGAGTAATCTACCTAGTATGTGAAAGGAAACAATACTGTTGAGATTAGTGTAATTGTTTTTTAACATTTTCCATAAAGGGAGAAGTATTTACTGTACCTACTCTGATCAAGAAACAAGTGAATGAACAAGTATTCAGCACTGCTTCTCGGTAATACTTGTCAACGGTAACCACACTTTTTGCACAGAGATGCGGCAAATTCTTTTTTCTTTGTTTGCAACGGAGTTAAAACGTCACAGATCAACAGTGACTTTTAATCAGGGGTGTCTTTATGTGTCCTAGAATGCATTTTTCACACGGGTTTAAAAAACTTGCCCTGCGATTGGCTGGCAACCAGTTCAGGGTGTCCCCCGCCTACTGCCCGATGACTGCTGGGATAGGCTCCAGCACACCCGCGACCCCCGTGGGGACAAGCGGTATAGAAAATAGATGGATGGATGGGTTTAAAAAACTCTTACTTTGTTTTATCTTTTTTAGCACATCAGGATTTTGAGATATTATTTGCATGGTTTTAAGTTTGATCTATAAAAGCTTGCACAATATGAATTTTACCATGCAGTAAATTTGTAGCTAATGACAGGGAAAATAATCCACATTTTACTCACAAATTAAATTTATCAGGGCTACACTTAATAAATATTACTAATAAATATATTACTATTTTACATATTATTATTATTGGTACTATGAAAACCTGATGTGGTAGACAAAAAACAAAGGCACATTCTGAAGTAGCACATGTCGAAAAGTTTTCTTGCATCACTGATTAAAAATTTTGGAAAATATTTGTTGACCAGTGTTTAATTTTTGTCTGTTTCAATTTCGTCCTTGCTGAAACATGTTTCTTCTCTCCCTGTACATGTTGAGTTTCTCGCTTTCCTTTCACTGCTCATGTATGGAAAATGCTTTTTTTTTTTTTTTTTTTTTTTTTTTTTTTATACATTGTTTGTGTCAGTTCTCATCAAGTTACAAAAGAAAACTTTTTGGTGTGCTTCAAAAAGATGTAGCATTATACTAACCTCCTCTTTTTTTTTGAACTACCCTGATGTAAAGCATGGTTGATCTCCTCAGGATGTTTTCTGGGCTCTTGTCTAGTAACAGATTGTGCTCAGCATCTTTGTGCACATTGTGTGTTCAGTTGCAGGATCGCACCCAATTCAGCGATGGGGATATCATTCAACTGAAACGCTTCTGGGAAAGGGGCATGACCAGCCTGGGCTCAGTGTGCAAGGAAAAGATCACTGCCGCAGCAAACCACCTCAATGTAGACACTGAAATCGTAAAGGTAAAAACAATTCTGGTTAAACCTAAATGTAAGGTGTCTTTTGCGATTTGAGATAAATACATACGTACTGCAAATACATCTTTGTCACATACCACCATATCTTTACTTTGTCCCTGGCTGGCAGACATGGATCAGCAACAGACGAAGGAAATTCCGTCTCATGGGTATTGAAATACCACCGCCTAAAGGTGGGCCTGCTGTATTCACAAACACGAACTCCCCCAGAGGTGACTCTCCGGTGGCGTTTAGCCCTGAAGAAGATTGCCTCGGAACACCCGACCTAGGAGATGACTTGAATGATGGGGTATCTCTCTGCCTCTCTGAAGGTGGGGACTCTGATGCAACACTCGCATGGTTTATCTCTTTGAATTGTGGAACTCAGTCTTAATGCAGAGCTCTCACCTCCAGATAGCACCATTGACTCACACCAGAGAGATGAAAACGGAACAAATGTGACTGGTTCTGCGCTGCTGGCTAATAATGTGGTACTCCAATTCTTGCTCCATAGCGACTCTTTATCAATTCTGTCATTTTTACACTATGTTGCTTCGATTGTCATATGCAGACTTGGTATGATTCTTGAGGCCGTTTTGTGTTTTATCGTCAGCATGCTGATGACAATGACAATTTATTCACTTTTGAATAACTACATTCATTTTCACCTTGCCAGAGTGCAAGTTAAGGCAAGATAGATTGGTCTGTTAAAGTTATACAATTTTCAGAAATTATTAGGCCCGTTACTTGTTAGATAATAAATACACACAAGGGCAAAATTGGTGGTCAGTTTCAAGTTATTTCACTGACCACTGTGGGGGTTTTCTTCCGTTAACAATTTGGTTTATATAGGGCCAAGGATCATTTTATGTTTTATGTGGGAAGTTATTTTTGACTTATGTTTTGTGCGATAAGTTTCTTTTATGGTATTTTTGTTGAAACGCTGAACAACTAAACTCCGTCATTATTCATAAGTGTGAAAACTTATATAATATTGTTGATGCATAGTAAATCATTATAGCACAATGTGCTGATGACATATGTATGTTTGTTTAATAGAAAGTTGAAGTGATTGATGGGGATGAAGAGGAAGACTGCGACGAGGGGGAAATGATGCCCTTAGATTTAGAGCAGATGCAAAGCCTACTTGAATTCAAGGTGAGGACACACATTGCATGCATGTGCCTTGTTATTCTCTGGCTCGCAGTGTAAGTATACTTGGCCATAAAGACAAATCGTGCATTGACTTTGTGTACTATACTAAAAGTGCAAATTGTCTTCACTTGGGGAAAAAAAAAAAGATGTTTCTTGCAATTTGTATTATCTTTTTAAAAGTTTGAACAGTTCTTACTATTCAGTTTGTTGTGCTTATACTGTACATAAGAGGAGACATTCATCCATTGATTAGGGTTGACAGTCTTAATGGCCCTCCGAAGGAAACTGACGACAATGCGGCCCGCGACAAAAATTACTTTGACACCCCTGGTCTAGCCAATGAAAGTGCCTCGTGTTGGTATCTGGCGTAACTTCAGCTGAAATAGTGTTGTTTTTTATACTTTTCAGCATGAGGAAGTGCAGTTCTTGGAGAATGAGCTAGAGAACCAAAAACAAAAATACCTGGACCTTGCAAGCTTCACCAAGAGGCTGCTTTGTGCTGTGAGAAGTAAAGATGTGGAGAAACAGCAGGTACATTCAATAGTACTAGTAGGTTTACCAACCTGAAAAGTGTCAAGTGTTTTCTTTATGGTTTTACTGATTGATTGTTCAGGAACTCATCGCCAGTCTACCTCAGCTTTCGGACCAGGTGTGGGACATGACCAAGGACAGAGGAACATTGCCTGATGTTGTGTCTGAAGAAAAGTCCTCCAACCATTGTATTACCATGACAAGTGGTGTTGAACACACACAGGACCTGGCAAATAAAGGCTCCCCATTGAGGAACATTAAAGACAATAAAGTTACCGAGCCCTCTGCATCAGAGGAGAAAATGCAAGGAGTGCAAGAAAATGGCCAATGAGAACTTCTACACAAACAATTATTTGTAGATGCTACACGGAAATTTATTTTAAACTGGAGTTGCTAGCCATCCATCATTACAAACACATCCTCGGTGTACAGTGCCTGTGGATTGAAGCTTGGCTCATTCAATTCTTTTTTTATTGCACATTATTTGCCTTTCTCCGGCCAAGTCACAAGAAAAATAAAAGAACTTCCACCTGATGTGATTGTTTCTTACAAATATACAGTAGAGTTTTGTTCATATGTCAGTGTGTGGGGGGGGGGGGGGGGGGGGGGGGGGGGGGGGAATTTTTTCAGGGATAAATTGTTGTCTATGTGGACAAGAGGTTTCCGTGAGCGGTCCTAAAGACACGTATCCTTTTGCCTTGACTGTTATCAGGGAGAAAAACAGCCCCAGTGAAAGTGGATGAGCTTTAAGCTTCTTATTTCTTTCCACCAGGACAAGAGATGGTCAGTCTTCAACATTCAGCTTTAACTCCAAGGGATCATAATCATGCATGGATTGTTGTCAACAGAAAGCAGATGGGATACGTTTTGCGTCGATCATTAAATAAGCCTTGCTTGCGAAGCCTGTCATGTCGATCCAGTGCTTTGCGGTGGATTGGGGAAATCCTTAACTGAGTTGCGTCACAAGTACGTCAACAAACTCATTCACCGACCAGTTACCACAGTAGCCGCCATATTCGCAGCTATGGTGGGGTAACGGTGTCGTTGCGGAGCGCATGGTCCGATCATTGACATCATCTACCCACGCAGTGACACCAAAATCTCACCCTAATAGTGGTCCACGATCAGCCACGCATCCCGCCCACCCCCGTGAACGACCGAGCTCAGTAGCCGGGATTTTACAGTGGGGGCAACATGTACTTTGGAGCGTGAGTCTAGGTGGACTACGATGCCTTAGATTTGGAGAGGAATCCTGGCACAACATGGAGATAAACAACGGAAGTAGTGAGGTGGGTTTATGTATTTTTACTTGCTCAAGATTGTTTCGGCTTTGTGGCCGAGTTGAGGTAGCTTGCCCTGGTTAAAGGTTACGTTCAATTCGTGTCACGATCTGCAGCGCATCGCGATGCATGCTAACACGCTAGCTAATGCTAACAGCTGGGAATATGTTTATTTTTGTTGCACCGCCGTCTGGCTTTCCGTGTTTCAAAAATGTCCTGTCTGGCCCCCCCTCCAAAAAAAACTAGCCTTTCGAGACAATGTCAGATTCGTAGTACAATGACGCGCAGTTTTCTTGTACCGTTTGTTGTCATACTTCTCAAGAGGAGTTTGCTGCTGTGCTAGCTTACCGCATGTAGCATTAGCATGTAGTTCGTGTGCCAAGTGACAGTTCCCTATCAGGTAACTTTCTCTTCTCTCTTATTGTATTCATTGAAAAAACAAAAATGATTGTGTTTTTACATATTTGCAAGTTAATATTTTTGAAGTTACCGCTCAGGGTTGCTCCCAGCTCAAGTAAAAAGAGTGATGCTGTTGCATATAAACTTCCCGGTGTAAATTTACAAAATATTTTCCACCATACTTTTACGCATGCTGTTGTTTTTTCTTAACATTATTTGCTAAGTATGCGTTATTAAAACCATATGTCGCGTTCTTTCAACCCGTTTCAAGCTGCTTTTCTAAACTGGGAACCAGTATAACATAAAAAAAAAACGTGGGTGATTCTCAACTGTTGTCACCCTGGGACCCACAGCTTCCTCTTGTTGCAAAGACGCGACGGATTTTATAGGAGTTAGAGATTTAAAAAAAAAAAAAAAAAAGGCTCTGAAAACCCATATACAATATGTCAAACCGAAACGCATTTTCAGAACTCCACTGTTTTTGTTTACAGAGTAGCTAGTCACTAGAGCACTGTCTTGATACATATTGACAACACGAAATGTGTGTAATCACTGATTGTTAGTTGTGCATACCTTTTACAAACGCACTGATGCAATGTATTGTAAATGAGGGACACTGACAGCTGACTAAAGCAATGAAGTAAACAGGTAGATTAGCCACTTTAACTAGGGTAGCCTTTTAATCCACTTTGCATCAGTTTTGGATGGTGGAAGACATTCAAACACAGACGTGTTCAAAAACACTGGTCTTTTTAAAATGATCAATTCCATGTTTGAAAATGGCAGGAAAAAGGCCTGCCATGCTGCAAGTGTAGGCTGCATTCTTGTTACAAGCTGTGATGAGCCACATCAGATGTGGGAGTGAAGATGCATGTGTGAATGATGTCCTGGCTTTAGCTGTAGCCAGCATGTCACACTTCAGGCTCCACCGATGCACCAAGACTTGCATTTTAATATTGTAGCGTTAAAGATTGCTTCAGAGTTCTTTCATCTTGTGTATTTTAAAGGTTAAAGCTCGTACAACATTCTGTAGTTCAATCCAATTGGAAAGTGATTTGTTGTCCTCCGTTCTGTGGATGTCAGTGAGTGTATGTCAGTGGCTCCACCCACTGAGTGGTCTTGCGTAGTGGTATGACTCATCCTCTCTCTTCAGAGGCTTGATGGAATTCAACACACACAAACACATTAGACTGAATACATCATGCAGTAAGCTTCATTTCATAAGTGAAACCTGCAAAATCTCTGCAGCACTTGTCTCTTGACAATAATTTAATTTTCATGTACACGATGATGTATTTGTGTACGCGTTTGATTGGCTTTTTAGTTATTTACGTACATTGCATTATGTTTTACATATTTATCTGAGAGAAACAAAGCGCAGTTCTCTGTTGTCAGTCATTAATAATATATTCGTTATTACAATGTATCAGAGCGACATTATTAGAAAGAGGCCACATAGTAAATGCCAGGCATCACAAGAGCCATGCTGTGTCCGCTCTGGTCAGGAATTATTGACTGCTAATTACAAGAGAGCTATACTGCTGTATAGGATGTGCACTTTTCGAGCACGGATTCCATACTGTTTGTCAACAAACAGGACTTCATGTTGGTGAAAAAGCTCTGTTATTGCATGTGACTCATCGTTTTCATCTGTTGATTTGCTCATCATTCACGTGGGTGTGTTGGAGCCGCAGTTCTGTTCAGTTGAAAGCACGGCTTCACAAGCTTTCCTCGAGTTTAGCTTTTTTTCCTGACTCCTATGATGTAATTTGTTTTTGCGGCTGCAGGTCAATGGACATCAGATCATGGATGAGCCCATGGAGGAGGGAGAGTGTTACACGCACTGTGTAAGTAAGGTCTCAATCTATGTAGACTGGCATATGTGAAACAGGTTTCGCTCACTTGTTCCTGTGTGTGCAGGATGAAGGGACATACAAGGAGATTCCTATCACTCACCACGTAAAAGAGGGCTGTGAGAAAGCAGATACATCACAGTTTGAGCTCCTCAAGGTCCTGGGTCAGGGCTCTTTTGGCAAGGTGAGAACACATCAAGTCAAATCTCTAGCTCACTTGCTCTCTCTCTATTGCTCTGTTCATCATCCTAAAATGTTCTTCCCAAACCAGGTATTTTTGGTGAGAAAAAGTGTGGGTCCAGATGCTAATCAATTATATGCAATGAAAGTTCTAAAAAAGGCATCATTGAAAGGTAATGTGACTTTTTACAAAGCCCATAGCACAAAAATGTGTGTTCTGTTGTTGTCGGTGTTAATTTTAATCCGTGATGCACTCCTGTGTACAGTCAGGGACAGAGTTCGCACCAAGATGGAGAGAGACATCTTAGTGGAGGTCAATCATCCCTTCATAGTGAAATTGCACTACGGTAAGAAAATGAAAAACATTGAAGTGTTTTTGAGAAAGAGTTTCTAAATGGGCATTAATATTTGCTAGATATAGCAGCGACATTGGTGCCTCTTTTTCATGAGACCAACATTTCAAAACTTGTTAAATTTAGTGAGGGTAATATGAAAATGTGAAAAGTGTGCTACAGTAGAATGTCTGACTTCGACCATAAATCGGCCCAGAAAATTGGTCAGACCCAATTTGGTCGGAATCCGATTCAGTTTTTCACATAAGAAATAATGGAAAACGAAATAATGGACGTTTGAAACGGGGCGTTCGTCTGTATAATTCTTAATGCTTAGCATGCCGCAGACATGCCACATGGGAATGAATTGTGGGAAAAATATGTCTCTTTTAAATGTCAAACACTATTATTCCTATGATTGGCCGGCCTCTGATTTAATAATAATATTTCCAAAGTTCTTTTTTTAGAAAAATAAGACTTTTGAATATCCCCGTATTCATCCAGTAACTTTCAGAAGTAGGCATACAACTTGAACTTTACCATATTTTGTTCTGTTACAGCCACAAACATGAATATTTGTATATCTGTATTTTATTCATGTTTGATGTGGTCAACACAAAGTGGCATAATTCTGAAGTGTAAAGAAATTATTTATGATCAATTTAGTGTTAAATACAAATGTGTAAAATCCATCAAGAGCCACAAATTGCCTTTGAAAGTGTTTTAATTAGTAAATGATGTGCTTCTTTGTGTAATTTTATGACTGTATGAAAGCACCTCCTATTTTTGTTAATGAATGATAGTCAACAAATGGGTACTGATGTGGGGATACTTTTCTTCAGCAGACCTGCCCAAATCCAGTCTTAAATCCTATTGACAATCCGTGGCATAATTTTGAAATTGCTTCGCTGTTTCTCTCCATCTAATTTAAGTATAACCTGTTCATGAGCTAACATTTCAGTCTCAAGATGTGCAAATCTGACATTTTCCAATATTTTATTTTGTTTAGTTTCCTTTTCTTTCCAAAATGGGCAGTTAAAATGAGGAATTTTGGAAGGCTGTGATATTCAAGTAAAAATAGAAACATTTTGTTTCGTTGAAGTGTGCTATTGAACATTCAATAATTGCATTGAAGAACAATAACACGACGTGTTAAATATTACTCATTCCTCTGACACTACCTATTCAAAAAATAAATAAATAAATGCATCCCCATCCAAAAAGACCATCCCAAGCCCCATTCAAAATTGTAAGTGAAAAGAGAACCTCTTCTTCTTCCAAATATAAAAAATAAAAGAATCATATGTAATAAAAATTAAATCAAATCTATTTTCTAGGAATCATCTCTGCATGTAATGCAATGTACAGTGCATGTAGGGGGAGTGGTTTCAATAGCCCTGCAGTAAGCAGTGTACAATGTGCATTTGATTGAGGAATAGTTTTTGAACGAAATCTGTCAGTTTTTGTCAAGATTATGCTAAAATGTCTTGGTGTTAGATTATGTCAAATAAATTTCCCCCCAAAATGCAATTTATATTCCTGTGCAACTTAAATGTGGTTTTTTTTTTCCCCTCTTTATTATGCATTTTATGGCTGGTGTGACTTATACTCCGAAGCGATTTATAGTCCGGAAAATACGGTACTTCTGGGACTTAGAAATTAGGTTTTAATTGTATATTATCTTATCACCATGTTCACGTTGATGTAAATGCACATGTGTTTGCTGTGCGTATGTGCAAAGTAATAGTTCAATAGTGTGCTTGTGATTTAGAGTGTTTTCTTGCTTCTGCAGCCTTTCAGACAGAAGGGAAATTGTATTTAATACTGGACTTTCTCAGGGGAGGAGATGTATTCACTCGCTTATCCAAAGAGGTAAGCACACGTATGTCCTGTTGCTCTACGTCTTATTTTACTTTAATCCCTACTATCTGATGTTTTTATTTCTATTTGAAGAGCAACATAGAAAAATACAAATGTTCTTCAAACCCGAAGGAATTGCTAAGATGAACGTTACATGTGAAATTGGCGTACGTTTAATATTCATCAACTGCCAAGGCATGTCTCCTTGGTTCGTCTTCACATTTTATCATTGTATGAGTGCGATTCCTGGTGGAAACACAAGTGCTTTCAGCTTTTCAAATATGAATTGCTTGTCAGCTCATGGCCCTGGTCAACTCTTTTCAAGGAGTTTCACGATGGGAACTTAAGTGACATACGGTTGTTCTCCTGACAGAGCTTTTGTAAAAGCATCACTCAGAAACAAAGCTAGAGCTGCCGGCATTGTAAAAGAATGCAGTTACCTTCTTCAAATGTTGAGTCTGTGACAATAATACTCCTCATCTTGTTGGTACTTACTCATATGTATCTGTTTGCCACACAATTGTCCTCATCTGAGTTCTGAAAGTAAATCTGTCTAGTTCTTAACAGGTTATGTTTACAGAGGAAGATGTGAAATTCTACCTTGCAGAGCTGGCCCTGGCCCTTGACCACCTGCACAACTTGGGCATAGTTTACAGAGATCTCAAGCCAGAGAAGTACAAAACCTCACTGAACTTTTTCACACACAAGCACTTACCATAGCCTTTATTTCATAAAGATTCACGGAGTGTTTTTGTTGCATTAGAACCTCATAACCTCAAGCCCCAAAATTCAAGAGTAAGATTTGCACAAAGTCCTCACCTGGGGATTTTCAGTCATGAACACTTTTCACTGTGTTAAAAGAAATATTTTGAATCTTTCCATCATGGGAAAATGTGTTCTCTCCCCCCAGTATCTTACTTGATGAAGCTGGACATGTAAAGTTAACAGGTATGTTTTTCACTGTGTAGCCATATAACAAAGCATCTTCTGCAAATTTAGTATGTAGGATGTCACAAAACAAGAATAGTTTGAAAACATTCTTATTTTCAGAAATGTTCAAAATGTCATTTAGTGCAATGTTTTTTCCCTTTTAACTTACTATATAAGTTTGAATGCTCTTAAAAGGAAACAGTCACAACTTATACACTTATGTGGGGGCGGTCATGTTTTAGTTTTTTTTCAATGAGACATAATCGGATGTCATTGTGTACAGACTTTGGCCTGAGCAAAGAGTCAGTGGATGCTGACAAGAAGGCGTATTCTTTCTGTGGTACGGTGGAGTATATGGCCCCTGAGGTGGTCAACAGGAGAGGACACACACAGAGTGCCGACTGGTGGTCGCTGGGTGTACTAATGGTATGGGGGCTCCCTCAATACGCAAACATTAGCTCATGATCTTTAACTAGACTTGTCAATTCCGAACCAAGGCCCAAGAACACGTAGTCATTAATTGCCAAAGCATCAAATATTGAACATTAGTGTGAAAGCACACAACAGAAGATAATCTCAAATAGCAAATGACTCAAAATGCCCTTTTTCAAACCCAAAAAAAGAACAATAAAATCACAGTTCTGCCTTTAAAACAAAGATGTTTTGCAGAGTTAACTTGTTTTTACTCATTGAGTTATTGTACACTATATTATTGCTTTTGCTTTGTCTTATGTTTGCAGTTTGAGATGCTGACGGGGACGTTACCGTTTCAAGGGAAAGACCGCAATGAAACCATGAACATGATTCTCAAGTGAGTTACACACTAATGCAACTGCTCGAATAGAACTCTAACAATGAACAAGGATAAGATTATGTCAGTTCTATTTCGTGTTCCCAACACAAGTGTTGCATAACTTTTCTACCAGATATTAATTTACAAAAAATGAAAAAGAATTGATCCTGAACGTCAAGTGGCCACAAATTCTCATTTTTTGAACACACCCAATATTAATGCAGTGGTATCTTGACCAAGCTTTGATAGCATTACAGATGCAGTCAACAGTAATCATTGCCTCACACATTGCAGGCATTTTTGTATTTTGCTCTGAATTAGCCCTCTGTATGGGTCCAAAAATACTGAAAGCTGCTTGTGACAAATTGCGATGACTGACTTCGCATTTTCTAGTGCCGCTTTTGAAAGACAGGTGCTCACCGTCACGAGGAATTATGCCAATGTTCTGCAAGCAAAAAATGAGAGGGAGCACCAAGAACCTTTTCCACTATTTAAACAAAAATCATCATGACGTTGTTTATAAAGCAATGCAATTTTTGAGGTTCTAAATGGAATCATCTGATATGAAGCCAGTCACGGAATCTTGCGATATCACTTAAGATAAAACTCCTATCAACTTAGCATTACTTTATCTCTGGGTCATTCAGCGCACCGGCCTCTCCCAGAGCACTTGTTTGGGCGTGTTATCCCAAGTTTCAAATGCAGTGTTACCCAAGATGGGCAAATCGCATGCATGAGTGACTAATTGAATCAAACAACAGCAGTTATTGGTTTACCCCAAATTATCAGAGAGATTTTATTTTTGTTTATTTCTAATTCCATCAATTTAAACTTTATTTGTCATTTGTGCCTACCTTCCAGATTTTCAATGGTAAAAATCATCAGAACTGCCCTAAAGTGCAAAATCCTTTTTTACATATGTTTTCCAACACCTTTGTTCCTGTTGACGACGTTACGAGCAGTCCATTATAGTGGACAGGCAATGTCGCTTCCATTGTTTGAAATCTTTAGTAAAAGATCAGTCTTATCAAGTGGGCAATTAGTAGCCCTGACCACAATCAGAGTGGCCCCTAGATCGTTTGTGAAAATGCCAGTGCCAGACCAGTTGTAATAATGCCATTCACCACTAGAGGAGAGACATCACACATGGTAGCGCTTCACCCGACCCTAAGGGAAAATTAGGTGACAAAAGGTCAACTGATTTCTTTGGACAGTGGTGTAGTGGTGGCATATTTACCTTTTTCTTTTTTTCCCCCCCTTTAGAGCAAAGTTGGGAATGCCTCAGTTCCTTAGTATAGAAGCCCAGAGTTTGCTGAGGATGCTGTTTAAACGTAACCCAACAAACAGACTAGGTAAGTAATCTTGCAATTTAGTGGTCAATCAACCTATAAAACTACCACACCTGACTATTTTCTGCGCTCAAGGAGAAAGTCTTCTTTTCAAACATGAACTTAACTGTTGGCATTTACTTCAGTCATGTGCAGAATATTGCACAAAGAACAACTTGTGATAGTATTGATACTGTTTAAGGAATACCGCTACATCGTGCTTTACTGAAGGCTTATATGATCTTTGTTTTCAGGGGCCGGACCTGACGGTGTGGAGGAGATCAAACGGCATGCTTTTTTCTCCACCATCGACTGGAATGTGGGCACACATGCACACACACACACACACATGCAATCATTTTCCATTTCCCACCTACCCGCACAAATACACATGTAACTGCAGCTTCTGTTGAAGATTCACACTTCACAAACGTTCAGTTTTGTCATTAATTTTGGCCGTGCCAGCACTGTATGTGTGCATCTGGGCATTTGGCCAATTCTGGCTGTGTGTGAGCTAATAGCTCTGCGTGAGTGTTCATTAGCCAGCAGGCTGCTGGTGGTTGGACACCATTGTAGAGGAATGGGAGCGAGTTCAATAACGAGGGATATTGGCCTTTCCTTCATGTATCAGATGTGTCAGAAAGGTTCCAGGACTGGTGTAGCAAAATATAGATTTTAAACCAAAATGACAAGATTTCCCCTTTAATATGGACCAGACGATAAACCAGCTCATCTACAAAACACGATTGTATGATGCATAAGACCAGTATTTTTCAATAAAGGGCAGGGGTATGCAAAAAAACTTTAAACATCTAATAATTTATTTCCAGGACAATAATTTAATAAGCATGTCAACTAAAGGGTACACTTCCACACGTATGAACACGTGAGGGGGTTGATTTAAAACAACAGTATGTTTGGAAATTCACTCTGAAGCCCCTGCTCCGGCACTATTTTTGGTACATTCCAAATAACCAAACAGCTGCTTTGAACAAGGCTCTGAATTTCTGAAATGGAGCACGTTCGGAACATATTTCCTAACGCACCCTATTTCTTATTACACCTGTCTTGTAATTTTTCAAATTCACGTATGCCCACGCATTACAAACAGTTAATGGGAAGGGTTTGATCCCTAATATCTAAAATGGACAAATGTGGCCCCCATCAGAAACTGTTCAGGAGAGAGCTACAGCCCCCGTTCAAGCCGGCGGCAGGTAAACCAGATGACACGTTCTGTTTCGACCCAGAGTTCACTGCAAAGACACCTAAAGGTATACAAATACACTCTCACTCAGTCTAAGCTTGTTAGGTTGAAAACTATCCTGCTTTGTGTTTGTACTTGTCACTACATAATTTATTGAGTGTTTGTATTCGTAGTTTTCTTTTTCTTTTTTTTTTTAATGCAACTTGTTTCTTTTAGACTCCCCAGGTATCCCTCCCAGTGCAAACGCCCACCAGCTCTTCAAAGGCTTCAGTTTTGTTGCTCCAACGCCGATGGATGAAAACAAGAGTTCCCCACTCCTTAATATACTCCCGATAGTTCAGGTAAACTCAATCCCACTTGTATAGCTTGCGTAAAAGGGTCTCGAGGTTTGCGAACACCACAAAGGCAATACAATGAAGGCTCATTTTTTGCTCTTAATAGGACACCACTTAAGTTCATACACAAACAAAGAGACAAAGTAGAGTGGAGTGCATTGTCATAAGACTCCACCTGAAGGCTCTGAAGTGGCATCAGAGGACAAGTAACACCATCAATTCTGGTTTTCAGGATGGCCAGCAGTTGTAGTTCAGGTCATACCAAACATTTTCATTAGCACGGTTATATCATTCATGGCTCTAAGAATAGTAATTGTATGCTTAAGCAGGACCAGATTAGCTCAAACTGTGAAATATAGTGTTGAGGATTGTACCGCCAAGACACATTCCCTCCACATGCATTACATTTGCTTCATCTGGATTTTGGAGGCATCACTGCCTTAACATATGTTTTTTTTTGTGTATTGTAATTTCTGAAAATATTGTGTCATTTATCATCAGTGCGCAGCTTCATGTTAATATCGACATTGTGTTTGCTTTAAAATACATTATATATGTTTAGAAGCTAAGCATATAAAACATCCATCCATCATCTGTAACGCTTGTCCCCACGGCTATCCCGGCTTACTTTGGGCAGTAGGCGGGGGACACCCTTGAACTAGTTGCCAGCCAAATCGCAGGGCACACAGACGAACAACCTTAGGGTTAGGCTTGCTCTTGCTGTGGTTAGGGTTAGGGTTTGTGTTAGGCTTAGGCTTGCTTTTGCTGTGCTGAGGCTTAGGGTTAGGCTTGCTCTTGCTGTGGTTAGGGTTAGGGTTAGGGTTTGTGTTAGGCTTAGGCTTGCTTTTGCTCACACCTATGGCCAATTTTGCAGTGCTCAATCGGTCTACCAAGCATGTTTTTGGGATGTGGGAGGAAACCAGAGTACCTTGAGAAAACCCACATAGGCACAGGGAGAACATGCAACTTCTACACAGGGTGGTGGAATCGAACACGCAACCTCTGAACTGTGAGGCGAACGGGCTAACCAGTGCTTCACTATCCCACTCCATAAAAAAAACACAAGTAACAATAATTGAAATTAGATACAGGTCATGTGTACATTATGCAAAACCAAATAAGGTGTACTATAAAGCATGATAACAAATCCATTCTGCTTTGATGAATGAGTTTTGGATTTAAATACTCGACAGTGAATGTACACCAATACAGTAAATGTAACATTTTATCGTACTGTGTTTCTTATTAAAACGAATAGCACTTGTACTGTTTGTTGTTACAAAATTAAAATATTGTGTTGCGGTAGACATGTTTTGCAATATTTTCACAATTTCTAAGTTCCCAGATGTCATAATAACAAGTTTGTGGCATGAGTTCAATGATCGAGAATGATCTATTTAGGTTTTATTTTCTTATTTGTTAAGTTTTCAAGAGGTGTACGATGCAACATTGCTCCATTTTTTTTATACACATGCTGCAAAGGAAGGTAAACCGATGTGAATGGATATACAAATGTGCGGGCACTATGCATTTCCAGTTTCAATTTATTCCTCAATGCCTCGCTGTCAGTTGTGTGCCTGGTGTTGACAAAATTACTGTTACAGTGAAAAGTACAGATTTTTGTTTTCTTTTTTTTTTTTTTATGAAAAAATATTTTGTGGTGAATAAAAGTACTTCTAGACCAGAGACAAGCCAAACAAAGACACAAAACTTTGAGTGACCAGGCACTCCAGACATGTTTAGATACAAGACACTAAAAATTCTTATATGCGTTCCCTTTGATCATTGTTAGATAACACATATACACCAACCAATGAGATGTAAATACCTCTTTTTTTTGTCTTTCAGATGCATGCGGGGTCCAAGTTTTTGGATCTATACGAGCTGCAGGAGGACATCGGAGTCGGCTCCTACTCCATTTGTAAACGCTGTGTACACCGAGTCTCTGCCATGGACTATGCTGTGAAGGTGACCATTCACTGACATTTAAACTACTCCCAAAATATATTTTGCAGCCAAACATCAACTTTAGTCATATAAGATGTTAAGATGCATATTTATCTTTTTCTATTGCGTGTTTTGTGCTCCTACAGTGCCATGGCTAAACACAATTGGATATGATGTTTTTAGTAATACTCATTTCATTAATGATTCATTAATACTTTCCTCATAAAATTGCAATTGTTCTTCAAAGTTCATGTGAACATTTCTACTTATGTCAACTTCAAATGCCCGCAGCAAATATTACAACAATCGCTCGGCTTCAATATATTGAATTCTATGAGCAAAACATCTTCCTTGCCACACTACAGCTTGACAAAACATACTAGTTACTGTCCATGAAATGCAAAATATTGCAGTGATCATTTTAACAATTTCAGAGCGCGATAAATAGTAGTGTCCCACTCGCATACAAACAATACCCAATGTTTTTGTGACATTCACCCAGCGAATCTTCTCCAGTGGTTCAATGCAGGCACATAGCACAAAATGCAATGCGAGTGTTGCAACTCGCTTCGTGCATGAAATGAAAAGGAGCACATGTAGAACGTGCCGCAAAAGGTACATTTGTTAGAACATTTTGCCATTTTCACCCTCAAGTATCCTCGGTTAAACCGGCCCTTAAAGTTCAGTTTTGGTTTATGCTGCGCCCTATTGTTTTTGTAAATCTGATGAACAAGGCCAGCTTTCCAGCAGAGGGCAGCACAACTGTTCAAATTATCTCATCAGGCACCCGTGAAACAATAATAGAAATGCAAACTATTTGATTGTTTTTCTATGTCACAGATTATAGACAAAAGTAAGAGGGACCCCTCCGAGGAGATTGAAATCCTGATGAGATACGGCCAACACCCTAACATCATTACTCTCAAGGATGTCAGTACAATATTTGTTGTATTAGTACTTCATCATACACAAGTCATACTTAGCCAAACATGGTGACAGGGACTTGCTACGTGTGATTGTGTCAGGTGTACGATGAGGGCAGGTATGTTTACCTGGTGACGGAGCTGATGAAGGGGGGAGAACTGCTTGACAAAATCCTCAGGCAGAAGTTTTTCTCTGAGCGAGAGGCCAGTGCCGTGCTTTACACCATCACTAAGACTGTTGACTACCTCCACTGTCAAGGGGTGAGGAAACACACACACACACACAAGCTGTGACAAGCTCACCAATCATCCAATCTTTTCAACTCATCTTTGTCAGGTAGTGCACCGAGACCTGAAACCTAGCAACATTCTGTATATGGACGACTCTGGGAATCCAGACTCAATCAGGATCTGTGACTTTGGTTTTGCAAAGCAGCTTCGAGGGGGCAACGGCCTACTCCTCACACCTTGCTATACCGCCAACTTTGTGGCACCAGAGGTGAGCCAGATAGAGGAGAACTGCCATTTGAGCTGTTCAGAATGTAGTCTAATGGGATGCAGTGTATGAGGAAGTCAGTAATTTACATCTGAAATAGTTCAGTCTCTGATTGTCTTTTCATGTGTTTGTGTTTAGGTACTAATGCGGCAAGGTTATGATGCAGCCTGTGATATATGGAGTCTTGGAGTTCTATTATATACAATGTTGGCTGGGTAAGGCCGAAACAGGATACATAGTGTTTTCCATTTGAAGACACTCATACAGAACCCATCCTGGGGTTTATGAACACAATAGTTGTGATTCTAAATATAGCTTTTATTAAGTTCTTAATGCTTTATTGATCCTTTTGTCAGGTACACACCATTTGCAAATGGGCCAAATGACACACCAGAGGAGATTCTGCTTCGAATAGGCTCTGGAAAGTTTTCTTTGACAGGCGGTAACTGGGATACTGTGTCAGACACCTCAAAGGTAACATGGTCTCTCTGACATCTACTACATTGTAAATATGTCACTTTGTGTCATTTACGGGTCAAGTTAAAATAATAATCTGACTTGTAGTTTTAGTCTTTAAAGTACGACTAAAAGTTACTACTGTAAGGGATTCGGTGTGTTTCTAATATTAGTATTACTTGTGCTAACATTTTCTAAAGTCTGATTGTTTGAGCAGCTGGGTGTGCTTACGTGTTGCAGGACCTCCTGTCTCACATGCTCCATGTGGATCCCCACCAGCGATACACAGCAGAGCAAGTTCTAAAGCATTCCTGGATTTCCTGCAGAGATGCACTTCCTCACTTCCAGCTTACACGCCATGATGCACCACACCTCGTCAAGGTGAGGGGGACATCCCTCTCACTGATCTAGGCCAAGCCTCCTCAGGGTTGAGAATTTTCCGCAGATCCACAGATTTCTGTGTTTTTTTCCGTTGAAAGTATCATTTTCGTAAATCCGTTGGAAAATTATTTTTTTATATATGGGGGGGAACGGCCGGCCAGCTGGCCGGGCAACGTTAGCCTCGACGACTCGCGAGCATTCCCCCGCCCGCCGCGACGGCATATATATATATATATATATATATATATATATATATATATATATATATGGTTTTGGCATTTTTCTACGCAACAGTAGCAGTGTTTGCTCCTGGCTACCGTTCACTTGCCTCCAGCGTCAGTTTCTTTTGCCTCCAGCTAACATTGTGACATCAATGTGACGTAGGCTGTGAAGGGCTCTATAACCATGACTTTAGAGATGTTGTGTGCCATAATGACCATTTATAACTCAGTAATTAGGCTCCTTAAGTTCAACCAACACCTCTGCCAACTCTGAAATATTAACATATTTGTGGAATGTTCATCTATTTGTTGGTAAGCAGTCTTCTCTCTCATTCATGATAATAAACTAACAGGGCAGGTACCGTTCTTATCAGGGGGTGAACAGTTTTATCAGTTCCATAGTGACTGAAATGGTGAAAATAAAAATGATTTATCTGCAACTCTATGCAGATCTTCACCTAAAAGAACCCACCGCTGCTGCATATTTTTGTGGAAGCGTGTGTTTTTTATTCATAATCTATCCAGCTGCATTGAGCAGTTGGATATGTGTATTCCAAAATATAGAGAGGTGTTTGTGAGTAGTAGCTAATGTCTAGTGTCTTTTCCTTACAGGGAGCCATGGCTGCCACTTATTCAGCGCTGAGCCAGAAGACAAGCCAGCCCGTGCTAGAACCTGTGGCCGCATCCAGTTTAGCCCAGCGACGCAGCATGAAGAAACTCACCTCAACAGACATGTAGAACCACATCACATAAACACACAGGGAGCCTATGCTACCATTTTGACCTCACTCATACGGACTGAAGAAGTGGCCAGTCAAAGCTACCGTCTCCCTTTTTAACGTATTTATTTGACAAAACA
This sequence comes from Syngnathus floridae, assembly GCF_059516105.1. Lineage (NCBI taxonomy): Eukaryota > Metazoa > Chordata > Actinopteri > Syngnathiformes > Syngnathidae > Syngnathus > Syngnathus floridae. The sequence goes on along the minus strand of NC_142413.1, from coordinate 12,717,514 downwards.
CACGCACGGCTCCGTGCATATGCCCACTTGATGAGGCTCCTATGCGAAGACATGGGCTCAAAAGCAAGACTAGAAACTTGTATCTGTTACTGCTGGGGAGACAGACTTGTATTTATTTCCACAGCTTTCATATGCACTTGCCCTCCTCGCCTTTCATTCTTTCTTCCCCAGGAAGAAACGCACCAGCTGATGTTTTCCTTCACTGTGATTGGCTGATACAATGCTGCTTCGCTAAACTGTGCCCCGACCCCCTCCCACTGCTCTTCATCTATGTTCTGCCATCCTATCTGCCTCGGTTCTTTCTCCTTCCTTGATTGCATTTGCTCTCTTTTCTCCACAATATGGAGTAAAAGGTCCATGCGCGAGAGTGCTGGCAAGATGATGTTGACTGAGAAATGACCACAAAGTGTTTGCTGACTGGAAGCTTACCACTAGCAAAATGCTTCTTTTTGACATACTGCTAAATCGTACGGATCAAAATCATGTTCTAGCACTTTTGGCAGTATAAATGCATGTGTGGAAAGATGCTGTATTTTGTTAACCTTTAATTCATGTTTGTGATGCTTACAATGTATCTAAAGAGGTTACAAAATGGCTGCAGGTGGACAAAATATCTTGAACTGAATGTGAAACAGTGTGGTGACAACAGAAGTTCTTAGTTGCACATATACATATTAACTTGCTAATTTATTTGGGTACACCTGGATTAAACTAATACAGTGGCCTCTGTTCATGAGGTTTTGACTGCATCTGTTTCAGAGAGGTAGTATTTTCTTTAAATGCTCAATGATCTATATTTTTTATAAATGGACAAAATATCAGCACCAAATTTCGGCAAGTAAACCTCTACCTTTGAAAATGAGACTGAAAAACGGATCAAAATAGTCCTTATAAATATTTATTGACATTTGTTTGATCTGTTTGTACCTAGTACATTTGCAATTGATTGTATCCATTGTATCTTAATATTTACAGTGAAGATTCTGAAGATGAAGAGCACGTGTGGGAGCTGTATTGGGAATTCTCTGGGGGAATGGAATGCACCTGTTAAACCAGAGAGGCTGAATCAAAAAACATAAATTCCATAGATATCTCTTTTAAAGACATTGTGGAAATTGTATGATATTGTATTTATTTCATTTGATTTTTAAGATTCTATTTTTCTTTCAAGTTCTGTATATATTGACATTAAAGATCATTATTGACATTCATTCACTCTGACCATGCCTTTTTGTATTGTAGATGGAATTATGACAAAATTTTTAATGACCAATCCGATTGACTACAAGGATGAGCGGTATAGAAAATGGGCGAATAAAGTACAGCTAAACGTCTGCCACTTGATGTTGTGTCCTCAATCGGTGCACGGAGCAAAAGACGCCACTGGGTGGTAACACTGATCAGTGTATGACTTGTGGCACATTCTACTACGAGGTCCCATGAGGGATATAATTCACAAGATTATTTTCTCACGCGCACAACTGAAAACCTCGCAAACATTCTGTGAGTGTAAATGTCATTCCCACAGATTACTAATCCATAACTATACAACTATAGTCTGTTACCCCAGTTTGTTAATCCATACCCTCAGTTTACTCTGTTCCTTCAAATTACTGAAAGACTGTTTTAATGGTGTGTCCAAATATCCACCAGTTTAGAAAAAGGTACAAAAATATGCTGGGAACAAGGACTAAAAATGCCAAATGTTTACACAAAAGCAAAAATGAAACAGAAAAAGAAGTTTGAAAGTATATCTACTTGTGTTCTGTTGTAGATTTATATGTTGAATCATTAGTTTAATGGATAAAGTGATAAAGGGGTAGGAATCTAAAAAGCTATCCTTCCTCCTACTCCTTTTTGAGCATTCTTTATTGATTTTTTTCAGTTTGTTTGTTTGTTTGTTGTACAGACTTATACATGGCACATTAAAGTGTTATTTTTTTTATTTTATTTTTTTATGTTTTAAATATGTTCAAAATAAAGATGTCAATCAATCAATCAATCAATACATTTTCAGTAGTGTGGAAGTGTTACAGTTGTAGTTGTAATTTAGCTATTTTCTGCCTTGTATATGTGTGAGCGTCTCTGTCGTGTGATAATCCTAAATTATGTCCCCGACAGCCGCTCACATTCTAGTCTGGATCCAGTGTGTTATGTAAACTTTTTCCACTCTTTCCACTTTTTTTTCACTTTTTCTTGATCTTCTTTTGTCTGACAAAGCTTTTGTGTGTTTGTGTGACAGCAGAAGATTGGGAATCTTGGCTGAAAAGCAGATGGATATGAGGAAATGCTACCATCTTTACACACACACACACACACGCACACTTGCCTATGGACCAGCTGTTGTCCTCTGTCTTTGTGGCTGTCTGAGTTGACTCCATGTCCCCCCTCTCTCTCCTGGATAATGCATCTGCAGCCTGGGAGCTGAGAGGTAAACACTGAGGCTAATTGCTTTGACATGCTGCTCTTTGTTTTGGCCTCCTGGTGCTAATCAAGCAGTCTGCTAATAAGTCTGCCTGGCAAGGAAACATAACTGTGTCCAGACTGGGAGGAAGTATAAAGGGACAGGGTGTGTGTGAGTTGGTCTCCATGATCTTGTGTTGCAGCCCACATTTGTATACGTCAGCCGCATTTCCCACGGTGCCGCCATGACTCGGTAGCGCCCCATTCAGGTGTGAATCTATTTATCCTCATTAACAAGAATCTCCCCCAAGTCAGCCAATTAGCACGCTGCTCCAAATGAAGCCATTAGCTGTCACATGAGGTAGAGGCAATACTTGTCATTGGTCCGCTGTGTGTGCGTGCGTGCGTCTGCATTCACTCTTGCTGCTAATAAAAGCAAGAGAATTAATGGAGCGGGCGTGTGTGATAATGAGTTAATGTGGAACAAGCAGGACAAGCAGTGATCAGTCTCAAATGAAGATATCACACACTGTGATTTACTCTCCCACAGCTATAAACAGGCCATCCTACCCTTACTTATCTGTGTCTTGTGTGTATTCATTAGACATGCTGTTAGGGTAAGTGGGATGGCAAAAACACCCCTCTAAGTGCGGAGATACTGCTTGACTGTAGGTTTTGAAATAAGACCTCGTAATTGCCACTCTGCTGCGGTGTGACTGAAAAGTAACGTTAAAATTTGGAAGCTGACTAGATTCAAAACTAACAACTATAGAGACGTACCGTACTTGGACAAAAAGTTGATCTATTTCAAATCAAGGTTACTGGGGACTCAATAATGTCATTGGATTTAACCTTGATATGTAATAAGCTTTTTAAATCAATTAACTAATCAATGAGGATGTTTGGATACATGTGGTGTAGAGGAACACTCCCTTACCTTAAATTTATATTTGAAATATATTTTGATCTTAACTTTTAGAGGGACTTCAATTTTGTTCTGAATGAAAAGACAAATTCACACATCCTTCCACAACTTTCTGATATATTGTCAAGCACATTTTCAGCCATTTCTCACTGCTTTGTGTATTCACCTCTGTCCATTTGTCCCCCGCAATTTATCATGTGGCTGCTGTTGCTTTGTACACAAAAGAGTGACCACATTGCCGGCAAACAGCTCATTAGTTGAACAGTGTGGCTCAATAGTTTGGATTACACACAGCCGAGGTATCATGTGCCCAAATTCAAGTGTCAAAGCATTTGTTCAGACTTCAAAGTGACAGAACAAAATAACCAAAAAGGCTGGTTTAGCGCCACTACTTTCCAAAATCATTGCAATGACGAGAGAAAATAAAAAGAGACTTCCTTGCGAAGAGCTGGCATTGATCCAAGAAGGTACAGAAGAGGAAATAATTAAAAGGGAGGAAAATACCTCTTCATTTTATTGTACTAGCAGCAGAGCTTTCCCTCAAATTGTCTAAATACAAGAGGTGATTATGATTTTTAAAGAGATACGGGGACCAATTTGATGCCATTTAAAACTGATTTCTGATGCGTGTTGCACATTCTTGCACTCTCGTTTCTTCTTGGTGTTCTCTAATTAAGCAAATAACAATGCTTGTCTGGCTCACAGACCACAAGAGAACACCCTGTAGGGATGATCTGTCTAAATGGGTCAATAATTCATGTGCAACAAGTGTGGGAACAACCCAAAGCATCACTTCAAATATTTCATTCCATAGAAACAGAAGAAACAGCATATACACACACGCACACGTGTGTGTGCGTGTGTGTGTGTGTGTGTGTGTGTGTGTGTGTGTGTGTGTGTGTGTGTGTGTGCGTGCGTGTGTGTGTGTGTGTGTGCGTCTGTGATGAGAAGTCTTTCAATCTCATCATGAAGCCACCACATCTCTCTGACTCAGGATCTGATTCAGAGCCTCAGTTACCTTGCAAGAGTCATCAAATCTCAAACATTTTAGAGGACACAATTCCAATATACTGTATATATTTTGCTGACTTTCACCTGTTTCTTTTTCGCCCCTTGACGTGTTTCGAGAGTCAATCATTTCTGCACCAGTGAGTTATTCAAGTATTAGTTAATCTTTAAAAATGTGCTTCCTCTCAGACTCCACATGTTTTAGGGCCACTAAAGTAGTAAAGCGCTTCAATTTGTGTGCTAATCTGAACTCAACATTTTTGTTCATTTGCTAGCTCACCTCCATCAGACGCATTCAACGCCCATCATTTGCAACTAAAACGGTTGGACGGCTATATATTTTGTTTTACTTCCTTCCATATTGTCGTAGGCGTCCCCTTTTACCTCCATCCTCACTCCTTCTTCATCCTCTCTTTCTGTCTCTCCCAACCCCCTCCCAGGGCCGCAGACTGAGGAGATGCATAAATTCAAGACACATTAGTATTCCAGTCAGGCTCTCTGTTTTCAAGGCAAGGCCCTAACACCCTCCCCCCACACCCCCACACCCTCCTTCACTCGCCCTCTCCAGCTCTATTTTTGAATCATTTAAACAGTGCTGCATTTAGTTATTTCAAAACCACCGCTCATTTATTTTCAAGCTTCACCATTTTTTTTTTCAGGAATCAAGTTCTAGTTTGCTTTTGCATCGCCAATTATACGGAACTGTAGTCTTTGAAATGAGATTCATGCTTCTCTGTGTGTGCGTGCTTGTGCGTGTGTCAACGCGTGTGCACGCGCGCGCTGTCAGGCCCATTGGCCCAGGCGATACATCACGCATGTCTGATCAAGGAGGGCATAGGGCCCCGACAATAACATTTCAGAGGAACTGCATACAGAATGCGTCTCGTTTTTTTTTTCAGTGATCAGCCTACAGCCAAGACTATCGAGCCACTCGGTAGGATATTTACAGCTGTTAGGGACACCAAAACATATTGGAGGGGGGGGGGGGGCTGCATTTCGGACATGGCAAGCAATAGGAGACGCTGCTTTTGAAGGGGAGTATGTATCAAACACACATTACACTAGAATCTTTTATTTAATTTGTTAGTCTAGATTGGGTTATAGTCTAATGTTTGAGGTGTTTAAATAGAACTTTAACATAATAACACTAATAATAATAATAATGATAATAATAATAATAAAAAAATAATAATAATACTATTGCCGAACTTTAATTATTACAGTGAACAATTGTAACAAGAAACTGTTTATTACAACATACATAGTTTATTTCAAAACATAATACAAGCTTTATACTGAAAATAAATAATTACTTGAGCTGTCATCGAAATTTGGAATAAAACCGCCGAAACAGTTCAATCTTATACTGAAAATATTTTTTTTTTACATTGGTAATTAAGTGCAGGAATAACTAAGAGCATTTGTTTAAATTAATGACTTCAAAATGGTAATATATAAAACTGTACAATATTCGAAAAAATACTTGTGAAATAAACCAAAAAACAGGAGTATTTAATATTATAAAATTTGGATAGTGAACGTACGATAGAATTATAGGCAGGTGAATAGCGTCAAACCCATTTTTTCTATTCACGGCTCCTCTTCAGAGTCTACACAGTTTAAATGGTCGAAGATGGATGAAATAAAACAAAATATGTTTATAAATAACTGCTCTTGTGAGTGGCCGTGTAAATTACAGGCCACAACGGAAGGATTAAAATATAAATTTTCAAGTGCTATTGTGTTGGTAGAACATACCACTGGAATGAGGGCCTATAGGCAAATATATTTATAAAGAAATGTATTTGCTTATAAGCAAAAAAAATAATAACAGCAATTACAGATGTTGTACGAGTGTGTTACAAAATAATAACACGGGAGGATTGAGTGAGCTCGAGTGGACAATAAAATTACACGTGGTGCCCAAACACTGAAAGATCAAATCAGTTCAGAAAACAAGAATCATTTGTGTCCCGAAAAAAAACCCCAAAAGCGGGGGTAAATTATAACAGCAGTCCCATTTGTTGGATTATGGTGAGAAAAAACTAAAGGCGCTGGTAGATTATAGGCACATTTTTGTATTTATATCCAAACATTTTGACCGGCTCCACAGAGTGCGGTGAAATGATGGAATAATGACCTCGTGGCGCTTCGAAAGAGGCGAAGGCTGAGCGCGTATCTCCGGCGCTGGATCTCGTGAGTCTGGAGCAGTCTGTACCGGTGGGACCCGTACCGCGAGAGTCCAGCCCTTCCGGAGCGGTGCGGCGGTCAGAGGTCGTGGCACGACGACGCGTCCCCCGCGCTCCCGCCGTGGGAATACGGAGCTTCGTGGGGCGGCGGCGGCTCCCCGGGCGGCGTCATGCGCTTCTCTTTCTGCCTCCGGTTGCAGAACCACACGCGGACAACTTCCTTCTCCAGCTGCAGCGTGTCCGCCAGCGACGTGATTTCCTGCGCGGATGGTTTGGGACACTTGAGAAAGTGCGTCTCCAGGACCCCCTTAACGCTGACCTCAATGGACGTCCTCTTCTTCCTCTTTCTCCCCTGAGCTGCGATCTTGTCTATACTGCTCGAGCTGCCCGTGGACGAATCTGCCTCCTCCAACCACTTGTTTAGCAGCGGCTTGAGTTTGCACATGTTTTTAAAGCTCAGCTGTAGAGCCTCGAACCTGCAGATGGTCGTTTGGGAAAAGACGTTACCGTAGAGAGTGCCCAGCGCCAGTCCCACGTCGGCCTGCGTGAAGCCCAGCTTGATCCTCCGCTGCTTGAATTGCTTGGCAAAGTGTTCCAGCTCGTCCGACGTCGGCGTCTCCTCATCGGAGTGGTCGTGGCAGTGGTGGCCACCCAGGTCGCTGTGCTCGGGGCTGAGCGTATCCCTGAGGCCCGGGTGCATGGCTTGGCCCTGCGGGTTGGGCGGAGGGGTGAGCCCGCCGTGCTCCAGCATGCCGTTGACGGTGAAGCCCGTCTGGGAGTAGATATTGATCTGCTGCCCGCTGCTGATGGAGGAGTTGTGGGACACCGGAGTCCCCCACGCCGCCGGGTGGTTCCCATGATTGTTGTGGTGTGGGGAGTGATGAGCGACGTGCGGCGAACGGTGATGGATGATGCCGAGCTGCAAGTCTTCTCTGCCCGGTTTGACGTCCTGCTGCTCCATCGAGGCCGACCAAGGGCTGCTATCCGACAGATTGCTCGCCCACTGGTGCCCGAGGGGGTGCCCGTTGCTCTGGACGTTCTGCAGGTAGTCACTGTGCAGGAGTTTCTGGTGGCCTCTGAAGGGGCTAGCAGGCTGCATGGCCTGACTGTCCGGGTGGATCATGGGACTGGAACCGAGCAAGGTGTAGGGGCTGGAGGCAGCTGTGGCCATGCTGGCTGGCTGCTGAACCCCACTGGCGATACTAAAGTGAGCTTCAGCTCAGCCTCTGACATCTCCCTCTCTCTGGAGTGAGGCGTTGACTGACGGCAACACCCGCCACTCACCGGTCGAGAACGCCGCAGCCGCGACACCTCTCCACCAATGACAACGCCCCCCCCCCCCCCCCCCCCCCCCCACCCACACACACACACACGCGCGCGCGCGCACACACGCACCATGACCACCTCCGGGCGCGGAACCGCAGAGAGGGTTAAGGGTGATCGAACCGGAAGTGAGTCCGAGTGCTGGTCCATTGAGTCTGTTTGTGGAACAATGTGCGCGTGGAGCGCAGTTCCTCTTTATTAATCGAAGTTTCCAACTGCTTTACGCGCAAGTTTAATGCCGCTCCTGTCACCCCTGAGCGCGTGCGAAGGAGGTTTAAGCTCCAGTGGCATTTGTCAGACGTGCCAACACTTAATTTAGAAGGATACAATCAAACCTGGTCCGCTTCTAGGAGATAATCATTAACTTTCTGTAAACACTTCCTCAGGACTTTTCCTGCACGTCAAGATCTTGCACTTTTGCGCGTGGAATACTCCACACACACTCCACACAACACGTACACACACACGCACATGCACACACTCACGCACGCACGCACGCACGCACGCACACACACACACACACACACACACACACATGCGAATGTAACTAATAAAACACATCGGGAAAAAATCTGTCGAAAAAGCAAAAATTAGCCCTGTATAACTCACCTCTGTTGCTACTATATGGAAGCCATCGATTTGCGCATGTTCTGATGCAAGTACATTTATTCTCCACTCGTAACATTCTCGTTACAATTCAGCAAGGTATTTCTGCTCATATCTAACTACTGCTCACTATAATTTCCAGTTGAAGAATGTGTGCCAGCATCCTTATTGCTTTCCAATTCCATTAAATATATTGTGGGGCTCCCAGGTTAAGCTTGATTTAAATTTGCATACATTTTCATACATTTAGGAGAAATAAAAAGCAGGCTCGAGCCGGCAGAAAGTCATTAGGTAGCGTCGCGCCGTGGAGGAGCCATGCTGGAGGCCAGAGCAGGTGATCGAACGGCGCGGAGGATGTGTTGGCAGGACCGCTGGACATCAACCGACCTCGGTGACCGGAAACGGGTATGCACCAAAGGCTGATGATGACCGAGTAAGATGCGTTCTAACTCAAGTGAAATAACATTAGGCTGCTACTACTAATTATTATTATTTTAATGTTTAAGAATTGATTGTGCGTGTGTGCATGTGTATGTGTGTGCATGCGTGCGCGCGCATGTTTGCTCCGGTGGAGTTGTTCGGTGGAAGATGTGATAAATTGAGTCCGTGTAAGTTTTTTTCTCCCGAAAATGTATGCAGCTGGAGTTTAATTTAACTCATGCTATAAAAATAAAGGCTACCAATGTGAATTTAGAAAATAAAAAAGCAATTATCTTGTTATAAAAATTGCATGCATTATTTTAAGCTCACCTATACAATAGCCTATTTCGGGATATATTGCAAAGCTAAAAGAAACGTTTTATTTCGACGATTTTTAATAAATCGTATTGCACCTGCCTCCACGATTTTAAAGCACGTATTTTTGGTGCGCTTAAAGTGGACAAGAGTGCTGCTTTGAGAGAGGGGGCTGTATTGCTCTCGATAGTCTAAGTTTCTAAGTGTAACAGATGCTTCTCTAGAAACGCTCCGCGTGCTGATTCCTTTTATTCCCATCAACATTTTTCTGCCGTCGAGCTCGTTTCCATAGTGAGGCGAATAAAAGGCAAATCCCCGCTCCGCGCCTCCAATAAAGAGCCCATTCACAGATAACCCGACACAGCCCTGCTACACTGACTGCCTCTCTCCTACCGAGGTGCACATTACTGCTCAATAAGACAAGCTAATGACTCATAATTTCTCTCATTTGCTCTTTCGGAATTAATAGTTTGTTTAGAGTTTGCTGTTTGTTTGTTTTGTGGTTTTAAGCGACGTTTGTGGTAACTCTTACCGCCGCATGAATAAAACAAACAGGGACGTAACAACAATTCTCGAAATGAATGCAACATTAGATATTTGTGTTTTCAAAACAGAACTATGGGCTGCATTAGTAGGAGTGTTGTTGAAATCGGACTGGCCGTTTTCTGTGGAGCGAAATCACCACGGTGTAGATTTTTTTTTTTTTGCACGAAATCTTCCACAAAGGGTTTATGTATTTTGTCTGTCACAGAGTCATGACACCTTCAAGAATACACTACCAGCATGATTGGTGATGTTAAGTTCCCACAATTATTAAAATCTTTTAAATGTTCTAAATTAATATGTTGCACCACAGGACGGAATTTATTTTTTGCGGTACAATTTTCTATTTACTGCTATCAGATTAATAAGGTTCAGACTGCTATTGAGACAGCACTGGGCTTCAGGCTTCACCCTGTCACTGAGTGTCATGACCTCTGTAAACTTTCCCCACGCATGTGCACTGACCCCCTCGATTCTTTGAGTCAAACCCATATATGTGTTAATGTGTTGAACGAGAAATATCTCAATGCACGTGAATCTCAGTTTAGCCCAGCAGCTCTGGACAAGATGAAAAGATTGTATCTGCTAATTATGGGAATTATTAATTTTTATGTTAATGAACACTGGAAGGCAATAACAAAATACGTGTGCAAGTATGTGTTTTATTAAAGTGGCAGACGCTAATATACATTAAATAATAATACTTTATACAGACACAAGACTACGCAAAAGACTAATAATCAAAACCCCCCATCAGCGCATGATGTGAAATCTTGTTTAAACAGGTCAGCCCTAAATACAAACTATTCTCATCTGCATGACGCTGCTGATACAGTGTTTGTTTTCATAACAAATTTAGAACATAGATGTTTATAATTTCTTCATTTTGTTCCTGACAAGAAAAATTGAAGTGCATGTTTATAGTTTTTCTTGCGTTTGATCATGTCTGCATAAAATGTATATCTTTTCCGCAGATTTTTGTTTTTGTTTCCCGAAATAAATTTGAAATTGGGTTTATGTCTATCAATAGTACGTTTAATAATGTGAATTCTGACATTTCTTTTTTAGATTAAGACTGTCTTAAAAAACGATTATTGCATAATAATGAAATTGTTGTCAAAGGTGCACCACAAGCTGTATTTTTAACTCAGTGATTTAGTAACATTCTCACACCAAATGACTCAGCAAGTGTTAATTCCAACTGACTGGTTATTGGCTGTTCCATTCTGTTGTTACACATTTAAAAGGTTGAACATAAAAACAGAGGCAAGGTTAGGATTGTGGATCTTAGAGATATTTAAATTAACGTGAGGGATGCAGGTGTAAACAAAGTGACATTTTGTAGCATTGTTGTGACAGTAAACACAACCAATCATTAGATAATGTTGTTTTGAATAATTGAAGTTCTCACAAAATGTAATTATGGTTTTCCCAAAGAATTGCAAAGAGGAGCTTCAAAGAGAGCGTCAAGGCCTTCAAACTGCATTTGTATTTTCCATTAGTATTCCAATATGATGCAAAGTCGAGCATAAAATTATTTGACTTTGTGGTTAATTAGAAATTGAATTGAGTGAAAACAATAGACTGCCCTAGGTCAGGGACTCTTTTTTTTATTATTCTCACTGAAACTGTCTTTCCGTTGCTTAGAAAAGAGTATGTCACAATAATATTCTCCATCTGGGAGAATTTTAATCATAAAATTATAAGATTATTCTGCATATGTGTGTGTGAGTGTGTGTGCGTGTGCGTGTGTGTGTGCGTGCGTGCGTGCGTGTGTGTGCGTTTGCTACATGTGCTGTTTGCAAAGTGGCTGTACGTTTATTGTTACTGTGTGAGTGAAGGAGCTTCTGTTGGTTAAAATCTACATAACATTACCATCTGTTAAAATCCAAATCGCTTCACTTACACGTAGAGCAATAAAGAAAAATAGAGAGTCTATATAATCATATAATGTCTGCTCTTCAGCAGCTCTTCAACTCCTCTCTTTGCCTGCATTGAAAGCTGAAAAGAGCGCTGGTCTGGGCTGGGACCAATGAAGGTGTGTGCAAGTGTATTTGATGAGGAAAATTTGTAATAAATTGCTTTCAAAATAAGAAAAAAAATTTACAAAATCATATTTGGTCAACTTTATTCGGTAATAAAACACCAAACAAACCAGGTAGCTTGCTGCCATGGCTAAACAACTAACACCCATGCCTACCTACTCCCCCCCACCATCCCCAAACAAATCAACCCCCCTCCTCAAATGCACACATACACACACAGGTCCCTCTGAAGGAGCAGGCGGAGTCGACAGTTGCACATCTGCATTTCAAACACAGACTCTCTGGGATTCATTATTAATTAGCCCACTGAGCCCTGGAGGCCTGAACACACACACACACACACACACACACACACACACACACACACACACACACACACACACACACACACACGCACACACACACACACGAACGCACATACGCACACACACACACACACGAGCACGCGTAAGTGTGGCATTGCACCGTTCCATCATCTGATCTATTCTTGATTCCCGAGCTAGTGAATGATAAAGGGTGATGAATTAATGGACTGGATGGGTATCCTGCCCAAGTGCCAATGCATTGTATTGAAAGTTGTCTGTATATACAATGCATATGCGGTAAAAGACTGCATGTGAATGCAGCTCAACCCATGTGGGATGAAAAAAAGTATTGGTTCTCCATTTGACACTAATAAAGTCATCTACACACCTCCATGGCCTTTGTTTGCTTGAGTCACTGCAACCTTACTGTTGTGCTTTGTCTAACAATTGCTTAATTGTGTGTTTCTGTGGGTACCGGTGGTAGAGGCAGCTCAGAAGGACATCCAGTGATTATGCATGAGCAACGTCTCCTGGGCCCACATGCACGCACACGCACGAGTCAAACACACAGCAGCAAATACACTGTCCACAACACATCCGACTGCTGCACAAAGTTTGGGCCTCACACTTTACTAAAATAAACACACAGTAATGTATCCTATTGTGCGGCTCTGCATTAGCATGCAAGGGGGCAGATGCAGAGCTCATCGAAGAGTATCAGATTGCACAGGATTCTCAGACATGATGGTGCGTTGACTGCTAATATTTAGAGTGCAGCATCTCAAGCCTGAAAGGAGCCTCTTTTGCTCTTGAAGTGAGTTAGGTCATTAATTTGTGATGTACTAAAACGTGTCATAAACTGATCCCAGGTAAAATTCCACCTATCCTTTACGGCTCAGATGATGTTACAACGGTGACTTGCAAGATGGCCTCTTGGCGCTCTCACTACACATAACACTTCTCACATGGTTGGCTAGCTCCAGGCTATAATCCGGAATGTGATAGGGTGACAAAGTCTGTATTTAATTGCATAATTGAGCAGGAACGAAGCATCAGCACCTTCTCCTCTAGGCCTCCCGGAGGCGGAGTCTGCTGTTCAGATGTCCTCGTCCGTCTCTGGTCAAACTGCAGAGGAGCAACACACACCGGCTGCGACATCTCCTGCAAGCATCGGCGCCTCTTGAACCAATCAGATGTGATTCAGTGCCAGTGGTGGACCTCCGCTGAGCACATGCGCTTCCTGATGTTGCAGGGCATGCTGGGTAGCGGTGGGATTTGCACCGGGGGAACAGACCACTTCTCTCCAGCACAACGTGCTCTTTGTTAGATGAAGAGGCCGAGCGAAGAAGCCGCAGAAATGTTGTTACAAGTTTCGAAAGGGAATTCTCGTTCCCTATCCGAGATGTTTCCTCAGTCCACTCTTTCGTTCAAAGGAAGGCACACATGATTTTTGGTTTCATAGCAACTCTACCTGGGGTCTCAAAAGGGAAGAACAACAAATATCGGAAACATTTAATACAGAAGAATATGTTTATTTAGATACGTGGTTTTCGGATGAATGGACCCCCTCTGATGTGCTGTGCTGCCAGTGTGTGCAACTTTTTGCGATTGCGGTCATGCACGTTGTGATGTGTGGGTTTTCATGTTTGGGTTGGACGCATGAGACGGGTGAAGAGACCTTCTACCCCCTGTAGGCAGGAACTCTGGGTGGAGAGGGAAAGACGTCCAACACTCACATTTCTCATTACGTATCACATTTGTATTTATGTGCTAGCGCGGGTGAGTCTAGGTCTAGGACGTGACAAACTCAACAACAGCAATTATAGTGGGCTGGTTGCAAAACATGATTTGAATGTTCTGTCTGCATTCAAGGAAACCACTTTTTTCTACACAACTTGTGTTTGACTTGGTAATCTTTAATAACAATTTCTTAATTATAAGCCTGATCAGGCCCAGGGGCCCACACAGTCAAAGGCCTATCAGAATGGCAGAAAAAATATGTGTGCTGATTTGTTGTCAATGGTTAAAAATGAGTTGAGCATTTCGGTTAGAGTTGGGGGGTTATACTAGTTAGAGTTACACTAATATTTTTTTTTAAATTTATTTATGTATTTACTTTTTTGTCATTATTATTATTACTTTTACATTCTTTTTTTAATAGACCTACTTTAAAAGTTTGAGTATATATATATATATATATATATATAATTTTCAGATCATTTTCATATCAAATTCATCTTATACTAATAAGATTTATTTATTTATTTATTTGTTTATTTACTTTTTGTCATTATTCTTATTACTTTTACATCCTTTTTTTTAATAGGCTTAGTTTAAAAGTTTGAGATTCTTACATTTACTGTCTTATCACAATAAATGTTGAGGAAAGGTTGGTTGTAAAGGAAGAGCCCATTAGTTTTGGCGCGATTGAAAATACCGTGTTGCTAAAAATACATATGAGAAGCTTACACTCATTTTTGCCGCTCGAGCTACGATGTGTTCCACGTAGCTCCAGAATGCAAATGATACAGTCCAGTCTCTCTTTTCACAAAGTTTTGCATCATTGACCACATACTCCATTTGTCTGTTAAGTAAATTTGGACAAAAAATAAAGAAATATCCACACTTTTACCACACTAAAGATTTTTATTTTTTTTATTAAAACAGGATTGGTTTCTCTCTACTTACCTTTTTATGGTTGAACCAGTTAAATGACTAGTCAACTTGATTACATCACATGGTCTAATTGCCAAACATCAGTTTTTGGCATTTCATCTTAAAAAATACCAATTTACAGAGGACCTTTGTATTCTGTGATTAACAGACTATAAGGGAGTAATGAAATGTCTGGCCAACATGACAACATAGTCTTTTGACATCTGCACAGGTCTGAGAATATCAGAATAAGATGGAGATTAGCTTCACTGACTTCAGCCATTTTTGTCAATGCTACCATTAAAATACTCCAATAAAATACTCATTTTTTTCTTATTGACCTAAGCTTGTTGTTTGTGTTAGGTGAGTTGTGTTTTAATGCCCACAATGTCTGCACTAGAAGTTCAGAAGTGATCCGTATGATTGTTGAATTTGTCACTTGCCACAACACTTCAGGCACAGGACAGGAGCGTCAAAGGTTCTATATGATCAGGGCCATAAATATTGGGGCATCAACACAATTTTCGAATGAAAAAGCAGGACTGATGGCCATTTTGCATGACACGAGACAACGGGTGAAATTGCTGTCGCCGGCAATGTAAAGGCGCATAGTTTACTTCTTTTTTTTCCCACCGACGTTCAAAAGTAACAGAACTTTCCACATCTAAACACACAAACTAATTGTGGATGTTGTCACACACTATAATGGCTCACCAAGTAAGGTCACCATTGTAGTTATTATTGGCATTAATGCTTACTATATTTGTTTAATGTTAGGAACTTTAAAAAAAAGTAATTTTTTGGTTCAACTTTTAACTCATTGAAAGAGAATTTGAAAAATGAGCCAGTAACAAAACTGAAACACTTGTTCATGTCTTTCCAGTTTATGTTCACATTTGCAGTTCAGAGCGAGATAATTTTCTTACAGTCTGCTTAATAAAAAGAAAAAAAAAATTGAAAACTGCAAATTTTATATTCTTGAAAAGTGGGGCTCACATCTTCAGATTGTTTTAATCCCTGCATCTGATTTTGTCACGTCACGTCCCCAGCCGTGTTACTATGTGTCTCTGTCTTGGTTTCTGTCTGTGTGCTCGCCCCTCCCCTCCTGTGTGCCCATGATTAGTTTGATTATTCTCACCTACCTCTTGTTACCTGTCGTGTATATAATAAGTCCTGTCTGACCCTCCCGCCCCTTTGGGCCATTGTGTGTTGTTGTTGTCTTGATGTCTTTTTGCTTCCTGTTGTCTTTTTGCTTCACGTCTTTTGTTTCTCGTCCCTGTCGGTCAGTCTTCTTGTTGTTCTGTTAAACCATGTCAGTTTGCCGAATCTGTTAGTTTGTTTTCTCCAATAAACCCTGGTCCAAGCTGCATTTGGTCACCCTGTTCCATCTGATCCTTGACAGATTTGTTCAAATCCATTGTGCTGGGACGTGCGGTAAGGGCAGGCAGTGGAGGCAGAGCCTGTGTATATCCTGTTTGCATACATGGGCAAGAAGGGAACACAGGCATTCCACTTTCAGTGCCTCCAGCGACACATTAATTTAGTGGTGTCTAAACTACGGCCCGCGGGATGTTCTTTTTTGAGTGGCCTGCAAGAAATTGTATAAATAGAATCGAATTTGGCCTGCACTTCAACTTTGGCCTGAGTGTATTGCACTTTTTAATTGTAACACCATCTGAGGCTGCTGTTCTGAGAATGACCTACCAAAGTTTTTTTTTTTTTAATGAATTAATTTAAGGAAAGCTGTGATTAATGCAGTGTTGTCTTTAATTATATTCAACCATATAAAATATTTGGCCACTTTCATTTGATTTTTCTAACTTGAATACACCAAAGTTCAGGCTGAATACCTAATATCTAGGAAGTGGCCCACTCCCTCCTACATGTTTATGTATGTGGCACTCATTGGAAAAACTTAACTGCTGACGATGGCAGTTGGCATGTGTCCTCACATCAGACACAGTGCTGTTTGTCTTTATATAGTCAATATGAATAATTTAGCACATAAGTACTGTGCATGCTGACATTCAGAATCAGAATCAGTTTTATTGGCCAAGTTTGTGCATGCCAAATAAGGAATTTGACTCCGGTTGATCTCAGCCTCTGTACAACATTTAAGCGACTAACAACATTCAGGTGACTAACAACATTTAAGTGGCAAGAGCAGGATGTTATTGCCCAGTGATGTCTCTGAGACTCTATGAGTGGTGTGAGTTCATCAGAGCGACAGCCTGGGGAAGAATCTGGGTCTGTGTCTGCTGGTTTTGACGTACAGCGCTCTTTAATGCCGTCTGGAGGGGAGTAGTTCGAACAGACTGTGACCTGGGTGAGAAGGGTCTGTAGAAATGTTACTTGCACGTTTCCTGGTCCTGGACAGGTACAAATTTTGGATAGATGGGAGGCTGGTCCCACTGTCTGATTAGTATATTTAATGGATGTTTGTGACATTTAGTCATTCTGATGGCTCCAAAAAATGACGAACATTGGTGAGCTACCACATTGGTGCACTGTGTAAGATGTGTGACGATCTTCATTTAAAAATATTCTGAGAAAAAATGTAAAGAACATAAAAAAACAGACTCTCACATAGGCATTTGTAGTGGATATTTTGGTGTGAGATTAAAACATATGCACGCGCACAAACAAACACAAACATACTTGAACACGTCTCTTGCATTGCAATTAGTTTAGTATGCCAAATCCTGCTGTCTTCCTCTCACTCTTTCCCCCTGAAAGAAGGTCTTATTTTGGTGATGTCAGCTGTCTCAAGGGCAACCAGAACAAAGATTCTTTTCACTCTTTTGCATCCTCTCCCATCCTTCACCTCATCCTGACTGGTGTCTCATGCAAACGAGCCTACCTTGCCTACCTTAACTCACTGTTATGGTTTGACACTCTCTCACCTTAGGAGCATCTCGTCTCATTTATGGAGCTTGTAGATAGGGTGTGATGTAAATAACAGTTCGCAAACACTGACAAACGAGGACGTGTATGGTCAAAGCAGATGCATGTGTGTCTGTATACCTGGCATAAGAGCAGAAGAGGGATGTATAGAGGCAGCAGCAGCTGGTGAAGACAAAGTGTCAAGAGGTGTGTGTGTGTGAGAGAGAGAGAGAGAGAGAGACAGACAGAGAGAGAGAGAACAGAGGATGCCTCCTTGGCCCACTGTGTGGAAGGGGGACACTGGAGCATAACAAACAGGATCCACCTTTCTGCTTGGCTAATTTTCCCTATTAAAAGAGCCCAGCAGGAGCCTCAGCAGTCCACTAGCTGGAACAGAGGTTATTTTAGTGCCTGTCTGTCAGTGGTGTGTGTGTGCGTGTGTGTGTGTGTGCGTGTGTGTGTATGCGTGCACATATGCATCTATTTGGGCATGTTAGCCTGAGGTTTGTGCAAGCATGAAGATCTTCCATAGGAGCGGATTCAATTCACTGATATTAATTTCCTCCTCTCAGTCATGCATTAAACAAAAAAAAAATCTAGCATGACTTTTTACTGTATGTGTTTTGTTTTTTTGGGTGCAGCTAAAATGTGTTTGGTGCTGATATTGATGTATATATGCGCCCATATCTGCGCCGTCATCTCTTTATGAAGTGAAAGTCATCAGGCCTCTTCTCTGTCTCAGTCAGATCCTAAACTAATCCCCACCTCTGCCACTCTGACAAGAAAATCCCCTATTTTAATGCATGCACACACACTCTGTCCCCGACGTGCACACGAACCTTCTCTCAAACCTTCCCTCGAACTCCCACCCATGGTCACACCCACATTATCTTTTCTTGCATATTTGCTGTGTACCTGTGCACAGAATCTTCTTTCCTCTTGAACAGCCGTGAGTATGTTTACATGCAGTCAATACTCGGGTTGGGGTAAAAATGAAACATTTGCAATAACCCGTTTACCATCTCCAAGTTCCACTATGATTGTTTACATCTGTTTGTTTCATTTGCGCGTCAGGCGTACGGACGTATACACACATAAATATACAGAAAATGATGTGAAAACGCCACAGAGAAATCAATGTTTTTAAGGGTGGCTCGAGGAAATTGCACATACAAGTACTTTCTGTACTACATGTGCAGGTAGAAGGAAGTAACCCGATCGGGTTGACAAGCCGGGATATTCAGGTTAGGAGAGAAATAACCCAGGGGCCTTATTCAGAATTTTAAAAACCTGATCAAGGGTGTCTACGCATGTTTACATAAACTTTAAAAAACTGAATACTGCCAATATTTGGCTTTTTATAGGATTATTGACTGCATGTAAATGTACTGTGCAGTGACAGTTCCAGGGAAGGATAGTGCATTTTTTATTATTTTTTTTAAAACAGTAAATCAGTCACTTACCACACATATTGGATTCACCGCTAGTCCAGTTCCAGGAAAGGATAGTGAATTTTTTATTATTTTTTTAAAACAGTAAATCATTCACTTACCACACATATTGGATTCACCACTAGTCCCATTTAGCAGGGTAATGTGCCGACTAAACAGTGGCAAGTTCAAACCTTTTTGCAAAGGCTAATTAAAATGTGCACTCTGAGCTGCTGTGTTTCAGCTCAGTTAGCTCTATTGTACAGTAGCTTCAGGGTGTTTATAGCTAATATTTACACTACATTCTCTGACACATTAACCAATCAAATTGGGCTCACCTGCCCAATTGAAAGAGCAATATCTAGAAACAATAACAAATAAAAATAATAAATTAATTCAAATGAATCAATGTATGATCATCTGCCACTGTGGGGACCCTGGTTCCAGACCAACCACCCGCTTCCACCCTCCAAACACACACGGCTATGCTGCCCTTGAGCAAGGGACAGATAGCAGACAGAACTGCTCCCCAGGTGCTTAAGTAACCCTCTGCTGTGTCCATTTACTGAGATGGGTCAAATACAGAAGTGGGTTCAGTTCCCATTAAGCGACAATGTGAATGACTGTCCTTCTCTATTTGTACCCTGTGACTGACTGGTGACCAGTCAAGGGTCCGTACCTTACCATTCATGTCGAATGTTACTTGTTTCTTTTTGTCACCTTTGTGAGTGGTGCTCTATGCTTCTGGTGTTGGTAATTTACATTTATTTGCTTGTCAACAGCGGAGAGGGGTGGTGCAACCACCTTTTGGTAATCGGAGGATTTAATGTTTCAAGTTTCATGATTTTTTTTTTTTAAATTCAGTTTGACAGTGCATAAATAATACATTATAAGACCGAAGCTGCGGGCCGTATGAAATCTGACCGGGGGCCAGATCTGGCCCGCGGGCCGGACTTTGGACATGGTGCTCTACTTGAACACTTCATCCAAAAGCGATGATCGCCACACAGAGTTGGAGTTCTGTTTGAGGTACCTTCTTGAGGCCCAGTGTGCACATAAAGCTAATCAAGCTGCTTTGGTTTAAAATGTTCCCTTCCTGACCAAGTGACAGGCTATCTTGCATTTTTATAACGGTCCCTGTTGGGGTCAGGGGCAATGCACTCGTGGCAAACAGATCCTAGGTGACCCGAACCTTGTATGCCTCTAAATCTTCCCCTCAGAAATACTGTATGGAATGAGCTGCCGTGAATATGGTCCATTGCCCACCTCTACTCAGTAGGAATACTATTAATACACTACTCAAATTACCCCCACAAAAAACTGTTCAAATGATGTTTGAAGGAAGAATTTAAAAATTATTTACCTTGATTTGGACTCCATAGTGAATGACAAAGATGCATTTCAGGTATGCACATGCACAGCTTCTTTCTACCAGCCGGGAGAGAGAATGGCGCGGGTGACCTTGACATGTGTGTGCAAACACAAGCACACAAAAGCAACACACACACACTCCCCACAGGGAGAAACTGACAAATGGCAGTGCAGCAGCTCTGTTAGGTGGCAAATGTGTGTTTAAACAATGCACAGTGACGCTTACACACACATAACACTTAGGGACTGGGTGCTGATATGAGATTGATTTGCTTCAATCCCTACTCACTCTTCAAAACCCGTGTGCGCTCACACATAAGGACACACGCACACGCGCGCGCACACACACGCACACTTAGTGGAATATGAGTGATGTGATTCAGGACACCTCTCGGCAGCCACTCTGCTTTCCATCCTAACGCCTGAGCAGAATACTAATCACTGGATAACATTATAGCCAGGGAGGGAGAGATGAGAGGGCAGGCAATGGTCACTGCTCTGCAATAAGAAGACACATCACAGAATATCTGATAATCTATTAAATAACAGAACAATTACAGTAGGGGTTCAAGGCAGTGTTTCTTTAACCTTCTTATAAACAGCCCAAATTCTGAGGGAAGAGTTGCTAAGATGATTAAAATTAAGACACGACACAAGAGTAGGATTTGTACAAAAGCTCGTGATGTAGTCAAAAACATATTTTGAAATCTTAATGAACTAAATCCACTTTCTCACATTAAAATATACTGTTTTCAGCACAGTCATGCCCAAAATACGGTAGTTTTTTACTGCAGATACGATACCCAATAACTTCCTGCTTCTACAAACAGATACAATATGATAACCACTAACTACACACGTTCGCCCTAGTCCTCTGCAATTTCAACTTGAGGAGCAGTTCAGGTGAAAACCTGCTTTCTACTAACAAATCCCACATCCTTCTAATGTCGTGAGGAGGATTATTACATAAAAGTAGCCAGTGACAACGTACATTATGTTTACATTCTTTCTGAACTAGTCTGTCGCTTCAGACACCGTGGCAATGACTGTATGCAGACAACTGAGCCCAGCTAGATAGTGTGTCAATGTTTTTTCTCTTTAGTTACTTCACTGCTCGCCTGTCACACTGTTATAGGTATATAAAAGGCAACCAATAAAAGTAATATAAAATGGTGATTGTGTCTTCAATATTATCCTCCTGCAGAAACACATTGTCAATGTCCTCTGTGACTATGATCAACACAGGCAATGCAAATGTGTTGGTGTACAACCAAAACCCACACGACTGTAGTGTCTATACCTCAAAGGTGCTTGACTGTAAACATGAACTGAATGTGTTATGAAAGCCCCGATTATAATATCACCCATGTGTCGTGTATTACAACTACATCCCTGGTATAGTAACAAGCAAATCAGTGTTGAAAATCCTTGACATGTGTTTAATATATAGAAGACACTCAAAATTACGTCAATATAAGTAGATGCTAGAAATGCTGGTGAGATGGCTTGGGAGTCCCAGTTAAAGATGGCGGCTTAGTCTGCATGTCCGCTTCTAGTGGTTATTTATCTCTTTGTCGCCACCATTTACCTGCCGCTTCTGGTAGATTAATGTTGTTGTGTTTTACGGTGGCCCTGAATGCATGCCTACTAGGAGAGGTAGCTAAGTACTAGAGCGGGAAATCAGACTCATGTGTTTTTCAATTGTTCCCTTGTGTTTGTTATTTACTGTTGTGTTTTGCACTTTAGGTCCACAATACCAAATGTCTTGCACAGAAACATTTACAAAAGAGTCCCGTTCAAATGTCAATAATCTATAATGCATTTGGTCCCTTTTTCATCGACAATTCAGATACACTAGTGCTTTTTGGGCACTGGCCAAGGTGGCGTAATCCAATAATTAACCTGTCAGTGTAAACAAACTTAATCTCAGCCAGCAACAGACATGAAAAAAATACTTTTGTGAATAGTTTATACTGTGTATTAATCAAGCACTTGTGCAAAAAACAAAAACAACAAATAAGCAATTTTGGAAATCAGGAGCATTCACTTTTAAAATCTGAGGCAGTAAATAGCAGAACCAGGTCTTTTTTGAGAAGCCACATACTACAAATGCACAAGTCAGGGATATTTTTGGCTAACAGCCAAATCACTGCTGGTGCAACAAAAAAGTTGTCAATGCTAAACTATAATAGGCTCTTTCTTGACTTCTGACACCCTCCTTTTGCAAGGGAACCTCCACATGCCAGACAAGCTTTTCTAGTTGCAATGTCTCTTCTTTGCAGCAGGACTGAAACCATGACCTTCTGTTTCCAATGTTACGGATGAGCTATTGCTACCCTAAACAATTAATAATGCCAAGTAATGCCCTCAATGTTAATTTCAGGGCATTACTTTTATTTATTAGTTTGTTCGTTTGGTCGTTCGTTTGTTCACTCGTTTGTTAGCCTGTTCCTTCCTTCCTTCCTTCCTTCCTTCCTTCCTTCCTTCCTTCCTTCCTTCCTTCCTTCCTTCCTTCCTTCCTTCCTTCCTTCCTTCCTTCCTTCCTTCCTTCCTTCCTTCCTTCCTTCCTTCCTTCCTTTGTTTCTGTATTCATTCACAAGCACTTGTCAATGTTTAATGGAGGGTGGAGCAATATTTGATATGTTGGACTGAATTCACATTGTATGAACTATACAGTACGAAGGGTTATTATGGGAGGAACATGGAAAATTATTATTTATTTACATAGTCTAAACAAAGGGCAGTGTTAGCATGTGACGTGAGCAATATATGGATTGTTGCTGCAATAAATAAAAAAATAAAAATACCAATAGATGGATAGCCCCCCTGAACCAGAAGGTGTGTCTTTCACGGAAATATGAATGGAATAAAGACACCTAAAATACTGAAAAATCGGATATATTAATAGAATTTTATCATTTATTCCTTTTCTTGCTCAGTTTCTAGACGGTCAAGTTCACCTCAGTTTCCCTAATTGTCAGCTGTGCACTGACAAGAAAATCCAAACTCAATCTCTCAGTGCTCCTTGCCCCCCCCCGCCTCCCCCCACCTTCCTTCTCTCACACCACGCTGAAGCAATTATGTCCAGTGAGTCTTCTACAGGCAGGGTGAGGGTGATTGATGATGCTGTCAGCATAGGGAACATGTTTTAACGTCAGAATAATCTTCCTGCTAATATATTACATCCACTGGATAGGGTTCAATCATTACTAATGGCGCTGCTAAGTTGGTGAGAGGGAAGACGGTGTTCCGAGCACGTGCCGAGTGTGTGTATATGTGTGTGTTTATGAACATTAATCAGAGCAGAGGTAGTTGCATCAGGAATCGAATAAGTCCAACCAATGTACGCAAATGTCGGCACAAGGTGGAGGAGCAGCCAGTGACTGACTGTGAGTGTTTACTTCTTACATAATTACTTGAACATATGCCATATCGAGTTAATCAAGTGAGACGCTGTTATTGTGAACGTGAGAGTCTTACCACAAGTCCATATCATAATGTTTTTATGAAATGAAAGAAGTGGAAAGAATGGAGCACAAAGACAAGCGACGCTTCAGAGAGGCAAGCTTGCGATGTCTAATCCGCACTGTCTAATCGCTCAAATTAGTGTGACGCCGATGAAGAGGATTGAGCTCGTGTGTGGAGAGAAATGGGGCCCAGCAGGCCCAGTGTCTGGATTTTGTTTTTGCTTTGCTTATTTGTATACATTACAGCTCCGTCTGTGCCCTTCGCCTACAAACAAATCCTTCTTCAAATTTGAGCTGTGTTCTTTACACCATTTTCAGTCCTACCTCTGCCCACACTGCGGCTGTCAATTCGACACTTGCTTTCTCTCTTATCTGCTTAGTGTGCTGCTGATCACGCAGACCATCCCCCACTTTGTATCTCCAACGTGGTTGTATGCTGGATGCACATGCGCATATATAAATTGGATCACGAGCTAAACAAATCTCTCATGAGACAAAGAAAAAAAAAGTATCACAGGCGGCCTGCTTGGTGGGATTTTGTACAAAATATAAAATATACCACAAGTCATTTCTAATGAAAATACCGGACATTAACCTGCAAAATATCTCATTTTTAATGAGAAAATATGTCAGTCAACTCAACCTTTGCCTAACAAAGTTCATCTTTGCTGGGCCCACCTTGTGCTTTTAGACAAAATTACTATGTTTAAAAGCAATACTCAATATAGTCTGGTGTTGAGAAAATATGCCAAATAGTTTCAAGGAGGAAATTAACAGACATCATGGGAAACCTGACCTTACCAAGCTGGCATTTACGCCAAAGACGAATACATTCAAACTAATGGAAAAGAGTCAGTGAGATGAATGTTTTGACAATGGTGAAAATGTTTTTCAGGAAACCTCTTCTGTGTTTGTGCGTGCACTTGGAGCTTGACACTGGCTCAGCAATATTAGAAACTAAGTCAATGATTCCAAACTTTTGTGTCATGAGAGATGATCAGAGAAATTATCTAATTTCACTTCACTGATCCAATTTTTTTCATTTACTACAAATAATCTATCTTTGTTCAACTATCTGTGCCAGTGACGTATTGTGACAGGAAAACTAAGTGCTCAGTGTTCTTTCAATAGATTGGAGAAGGTACATAATTAACCTGTGAATCCACTTTAAATTGTTTTCCGATGTAAAATATGTCGTAGCTCGATAAAGATTGGGAAAGGATTGTTTGTCTACATGTGCCTTTCGATTGGCTAGTGACCAGTTCGGGGTGTTCCCGGCCAACCGCCGAAAGACTGCTGGGATAGGCTCCAGCACACCGGTGAACCTCTTGAGGATAAGCAGTTCGGAAGATGGATAACACATACATCAAACACCTGACCCCATAAACCATATTATTTCTACAAAATTAGTCAAAACTATCCTGTTTGTTGCATGTTTGTTGAGGTGGAAATACAGATACTGCGCTGATAAAGCTATAAAAGCTATAAAATATTCATTGCTGTACAGTATATCCAGCAACTTGAGCCTTGCCCACTAAACCAGTCTTTCCCAATAAGAATGAGCTTTTATTAAGTAAAAATAAACAACTAGAAGTGATTACATTGATCCAAGCTCACAGTTTTAACGAGTGCTTCTTTGATTCGTTTTTTTTGTCGTAATAAATGCTTGTCTGTTGTGTTTTTTATCATTTATTTATAATGTGTGTGGCGGAAAAAACATAAATTTCAAGTTTGACTATTGACCTGACAAATAAGTGGATAGGCAGCCCAAAACAGTTCCTTTGAAATATTATGGTTTATATCAAAATGTTTTTTTTTTTTTCAATGTGACATGGAGCTTAGATGAACGGGTAGAGTGATAATGAGAAGTGTTAAATCCAAGATAGTCCTATAACCATTTGAGATGTCTGGAAAATGTTGGCAAAGAATGTAAACTTGTTTCTAGAAATAAATCAAAAGAAAGGAAGAAGAAAAATGAAACAGAATTAGAATGAGTCTAGAGATTTTTGCAATATTTTGCTGGTGTCAGCTGGCTCTGGGCCAGTGTGTGTGTGTTTGTGTGTGCGTGCGTACGCGCTGCGTTTACGCATGTGTGCACATATGTGCATGGCGCAAACAAAAGCGCCCTCGCAAACACCCATAAACAGATTAGCTCGTCAGCTGAAAAACAAAGGGTTAAGAGTGAATGCAGATTTCACAGAGAAGGGGAAGGAGCTGAGGTTATGTGTCTCCATTTGTGTGTGTGCGTGTGTGTGTGTGTGCGTGCATGCGTGTCTGTGTGTGTGTGCATGAGAGAGAGAGAGAGGGGGCGAGCAGAGGCCAGCACGGTGGTTGAGCATGGTGATCCCGCTCCATAATATTGTGTGGAGAATCTCCTTGCTGTGCTCAGCTGCCAATCCTCTCCACTGTAACACTTCCATTCTCCTCCTCAGCTGGTGAAACAATGGCACCATCCTTCCTGTGCTCCTTTACACAAAGACGGCGCCTCTGAGATAGACGCTAAGCGTGAACTGAGACACAGCGGCAGGACAATAGACCGAGAGTGCTTTTATGTGGCATTGTGTTTGGTGTTTGTGGAGACAAAGAATAAAGAAATTTCGGAGGGATGAGTGACTTATTCCTCATTGCTATCTCTTCAAGAAGATGCTCATTGCATAGAAATAGGACTTGGGCAGAACTTGGTTGAATATGTCCTCACGACTGCGTATCGCTTAGTCACATGGACGCAAACTTTGATAGTTTGGCATCATTTCGTGTGCTGATAAAAGTCTACAATATATATTCAGAAACTGCATGTATAAAAAACACTCCAGCAGTTTTCTTGATGTTTTCCCTCACTTGTGGTAACCAATGAAGAGCCGCTCGGCCCCAGAGGAGCCAGCCAATCACGACAGCTGAAACAAGCTTTTTATCTACAGGGGCTTATTAAGCTAATTGAATTAGTATGTTGTGGTTTCTGAACCCAAATACGATTAGCCTGTTATTACTGTGTTATCAGGGTCCCTTGTTACAGTAACAGCAGGTTACTTTTGGCTGTCTCATTGGCTCCTTTTGCCCATTAACACTCAGCCTGTGTGGCACTCAAGGACTTCTAAATAGCTGCTTAAAAGAAATCTCGAACACTCACTTTTGTCCCCTCCCCTCTAATAATATTAGGCCAACTTATCAACCTGATATAAATGAGGTTCACTCATAGCCACATCATTAAGATTGACACTGTCAGAGATTCAAAATTCTGTGCAGGCTCATATAGGTAGAAGGACAATCGCAATTTTCATTTTGCACTCATTGACAAATGAATGGAAATAAAAGCATGAGAATAGCAACCACGCATGTTGCTTATACTGCATCAACATACATTAAGTGACCATATGAAGTAATAAATATTAAAATCATGGTACCTACGCTAAATGGTTCTTGTGCAGGGTGAAATAAAATCTCAAGACACTCAAGGTGTTGTAGAGTAAAATGTGCTTCCCCGTGTTAGAAAGCCAGCACTGGTCATGAGTCATCCAATGTAACAACACACTGTAAAATAAATATAAAAAATGAAAAAAATAATGAACGGCTAAGAACAAAACATCTGAAGTGGCTTTCTGCGAGCCCTTATCTCAATCATATTGCACACCTGTATAAGTGGCTGAAATTGCAAATCTCTGTGATTATTGAGGAAATTGTTATATTGATTGATTGTGAAAAAAGCCTAATTTTCCTTCATTAATGTTCATTTTTTCCCCAATTTAATTTAGTAACGTATCATTTTTCCTTTTTACTGAAAGGCGACTAATCAATTTATCCTACTTTTGTGTTCATGATTTAAATTTATGTTTATTTTGGACCAAAAGACAACATTTTGAAGAAGAAAACCTCAATGTTTGGTCTCAATGACCCATGTTAAGTGTTGAACACAGTTTGCTTTGTGCACAGAGGCTCTCCTCAGCAGCTGAGCCTGCAGTGACAGAGGCAAGCTTCAGTGGGAAGGGAGGAGACGGCCAGATTGGGTGGAGGGAGACTTGTGAGAGGAGATGGGTTGGAGGGATGCGTGAGAGAGCTAAAAGACCAAGTTGGGGGTGTCAGCTGGTTCCCCCCTTCCTCTCAAAGCCTGTGAATAACACTCTGTGCCACCTCCACACCACACTGTCCTCACCTCCAATTAGCATGCTAATGAACTCATGCACGTGCGCGTGTGTCACCTGAGGGCTCCATTCCACTTTAGAAGAAAACAGAAACAGGTTGGTATTCTGGGAAATGGCTGCTGCTCTGGTAATTGAGTGTGTGTCTGCATTTGAGCGTGCGTATTGTGGACTGTGACCCTGCGTTTACTTGCTGGTGTTCCCAGCTAAATAGGAATGTTTTCTCCGTCTCATTAGATCTGTCATGGTGACCTTTGTGCCCCATGATTGCCGTGCATTAGACGTGAGCATGGATCAGGAACGTGATTAACGAATCAACCTCGAAAGATGCAGCGCTTAATGAGAGGATAGGAAAAAAGAATGTACCCATACAAACACAATAGTTGATTGACACTTCAGCAGTCCCCTTTAGATTGCTGGGTCTGCGACCACTGCACATTGCGGAAACAAAACAATGCAGATGAAATGTGCCACGGATCACAGAGGAAGGACTCAAGTGCACAATGACAAAGGAGATGCAGCGGTAAGACAGAACAATGATTCTATTTTGCTCTTTTCCAGGCAGTCTCTCTCCACTAGACTGCAGAGGCTATTGGCCAGGTTTGAAGTGTCACTCCGCCAGGGGTGTGTGATAGTTGATTCACAGGATGTTAATGTCTCAGCTTCATGGACATCATTAGCGGAGAGATCAACTCAACATGCCTAAAAGAGGAAATTAATTCCATTACATCCACATACATTACATACATTAATAATTCTCAAGAGTTCTTTGAAAGAATCCTCTACTACTACTACTAATATATAATTACAGTAGTAGTAGTAGTAGTAGTAGTAGTAGTCGTAGTAGTAGTAGTAGTAGTAACAGATTATTTCAATAACAATATTAATTCAAGAGTCAAGAATTTTTATTGGCCATGTTTGAACATACCAAACAAGGAATTTGACTTTGGCACATCACAGCCTCTGTTCAACATTTAGGTGAGTAACAACACTCAGGACATGTGCGAAAATTGACAAATATTCTCAAACATCGCTGATCTTAAATATAATATTAATATTACTATTATTATTATTAATAATAATATGAACAATTATTGTTATTATTCACATGATGATGATGATGATTATTATTAATATTTTATTACTACGGGTGTGTGTGTGGTTGTGTGTGTGACATATGTGAGCATCTACTGTAGTAGTGCAAACGTTTATAGACCATCCCTCTCAAAAATAGTAAGCTAAAAATAGCGCCCTGATAATTAAAATGAATCTTATGCACACTGGGAGGCTGAATGACAAGATTCAAAGCCCAAACTTCAGAACTGTGAGGCAGACGATCTTACCACTAATTCACTGTGCTGCCATCTGTTGGTTTAGTAAAGTCAAAATCTCTATGATTTCTCTGAACATCTCATTACTTTGAAAGTAACTACGTAGTCAACCTTGCAGTCATCTTATCACTATATTTTTTATGCACACATGGTGTGTGATACTGGATATCAAGTGGTTTGGTTCACATTTTGAACCTGTATTATATAGCAACACTAAACTTTGTACAGACAGATTTGAATTTAATGTTCTCATTTCACCAGAGCTCATAGCTGTATTCTTCTCATTAATGTGAAACATTCTTCTCAAATCACTCACCTAACACTGAGCGATAGCATTTCTGAACTTATTATATCTCCACGGGCAATAGCATACGTATCTTGTCTCAGTTTCGTCCCTTTGAGTGGATGTGGACGAAGAATGTCTGCATATATGTGTGTGTGTGTGTCTGTGTGTGTGTGTGTGTGTGTGTGTGTGCGCGCACACACTCACAGACACAGGCAGCAAAACAGTAACCTTTACAATAATCAGCTCTGTCTGGCGGGCCTCTTTAATTAACCTTGTAGGAAATTAATCCCAGTGTTAAATGGACAAGAAAAAGATGTTTGATTACCACCGGGAGCCAACTGGGACTT